>NC_139148.1:108714096-109237790 GCF_964270905.1 Leucopleurus acutus | reverse complement strand
GCCATGTTCAGGATTTTATCTTTGATATTCTTTAGTTTGAAAATGATAAGTCTAGGTGTAGTTTGTGGGGGGGGCATTTATCTTGCATGGTGCCCTCTGAACTTCCTGGATCTGTAGTTTGTTCTCTGACATTAATTCAGGGAAATTCTCAGTTGTTATTGCTTCAAATACCTCTTTCGTTCCTTTCTATCTTTTCCTTCTGGTATTCCCAATACACATATTTTACAATTTTTGTAATTGTTCAAAACTGTTCTGTTTTTTCCAGCTTTGCTTTCTTTGCTTTTCAGTTTTTGACATTTTTATTGACATTTCATCAAACTCACAGATTCTTTCCTCAGCTATATCCAGTCTACTAATAAACCCATAAAAGGCATTCTTCATCCTGCTACAGTGTTTTTGATCTCTAGCATTTCATTTTGGTTCTTTCTTAAGATTTCCATCTCTCTACCTACTTTGCCCACCTGTTCTTGTAGTCTACTTTATCTATTAGAGCCTCCCTTAGCATATTAATCATAACTGTTTAAAATTCCAGGTCTGGGGGAGTGAAGTCAGCAGCATGGTAGCATAAGACATCCCTTGTTTTTTGTCCCCTCCCTCAACAACAAAAATTCATTATCCATCTACAAATAAGAGTGCCTCTGTGATTGTTGTGGGACCCAATACCATGTGCCTAGGTACAATAGCAAGATCAACAAACTAAGAGCTGGTTTTTTGAAAACATAAATTTATAAGCCTTTAGCTAGAGTAACTGGGAAAAAAGAGAGAAGACTCAAATAAGTGTTGGAAGAGGAGACATTACAACTAATACCACAGAAATACAAAGGATCATAAGACACTACTATGATCAACTACAAGCCAACAAACTAGATAACCAAGAAGCAGTAGAAAATTTCTAGAAACATACAACCTACCAAAACTGTATCATGAAGAAATAGAAAAATCTGAACAGACTACTAACGTGCAAGTATACTGAATCACTAATCAAAATCCTCCCAACACAGAAAAGCCCAGGACCAGATAGTTTCCCTGGCGAATTCTACCAAACATTTCTTTTTTCTTTTTTGCAATTGGGTCATTTTTTTCTTTTGAAATCTCAAAATATTTTTTTTTATTTTTAATATTTTTATTGGAGTAGAGCTGCTTTACAATGTTGTGTTAGTTTCTACTGTACAGCAAAGTGAATCAGCTATATGTATACATATATCACCTTTTTTTGGATTTCCTTCCCATTTAGGTCACCACAGAGCACTGAGTAGAGTTCCCTGTGCTATACAGTAGGTTCTCATTAGTCATCTATTTTATATATAGTATCAATAGTGTATATATGTCAATCCCAATCTCCCAAGTTATCCTACCCCTCCCTTCCCCCTTGGTATCCATACATTTATTCTCTATATCTATGTCTCTATTTCTCCTTTGTAAATAAGATTGTCTATACCCTGGTGGTCCAGTGGTTAAGATTTGGTGCTCCCTACCACACATTTAAAGAAGAATTGAAGCCAATTCTTATCAAATTTTTCCAAAAAATTAAGAGGAAAGAATACACCCAAACTCATCTTAGGAGGCCAGCATAACCTTGAGAGCAAAGTCACATAAGGACACTACAGGAAAAGAAAACTATAGACCAAACTATAGACCAATATCTCTGACAAGTATAGATGCAAAAATTTTCAGTAAAATATTAGGTCAACCAAATTCAATAACACCTTCAAAGGATCATACTCTATGACCAAATGGGATTTATCCCTGGGATGCAGGATGGTTCAGCATATGCAAATCAATGCATGTGATACAACATATCAGTAGGATGAAATACAAAAATCACATCATCTCAAAAGATGCAAAAAATAAATTTGAAAAAATACAATATCCTTTCATGGAAAAAAAAAAGCTCAACAAATTGAGTACAAAAGGAACATACTTCAACATATTAAAGGTCATATATGACAAACCCACACCTAGCAACATTCTCAACAGTGAACAATTGAAAGCATTTCCTCTAAGATTAGAAATAAGACAAGGGTGCCCACTCTCATTCAACATAGTATTGAAGTCTGAGCTAAAGCAATCAGGCAAGATGAATAAGTAAATGGCATCCAAACTCGAAAGAAAGAAGTAAAAACGTCATCATTTGCAGATGATATAACTTTATGTATAGAAAATCCTAAAGATTCCACCAAAAAAAAACCTATTAGAACTAATCAATCAATTCAATAAAGTTGCTTAACACAAAATCAATATACAGAAATCAATTATGTTGCTATACACTAAGAATAAAATATCTGAAAATTAAATGAACAAACTCATTTACAATAGTATCAAAAAAATAAATAAATGCTTAAGAATAAATTTAACCAAGGAGGTGAAAGATCTGTACACTGAAAGCTATAAAATTTTGATGAAAAAAAAATCAAAGAAGACACAAACAGATGGAAAGATATCCCACATTCATGGATAGGAAGAATTAATATTGTTAAAATGTCCATATTACACAAAGCCAACTATAGATCAATGCAGAAAAACTCCAATGGCATTTTTCTCAGAAATACAAAAATAATTCTAAAATTTGTGTAGAACTAAAAAAGACCCTGAATAGCCAAAGCAATCCTGAGAAAGAAGAATAAAGCTGGAACATCATACTTCATGATATCAAACTAAATAACAAAGCTACATTAATCAAAACAGTATGGTCCTGGCATAAAAACAGTCATACAGACCAATGGAAAAGAATAAAGAGCCCAGAAATAAACCACTGCAATTATAGTCAACTAATATTTGACAAGGGATCCAAGAATGCTCAATGGCAAAGGGATAATCTCTTCAACAAATGGTATTGAGAAAACTGGATAACCACATGCAGAAAAAAAAAATTGGACCCCTAACTTACATCAATCACAAAAATTAACTTGAAATGGATTAAAGATTTAAACATAACAACTGATACCACAGAACTCTTACAAGAAAATACAGGGAAAAACTCCTTGATATTGGTCTTAGCAATGGTTTTCTGGAGTTCACATCATAAGCATAAGCAACAGAAGCCAAAATCAACAAATGAGACTACATAAAGTGCTTCTGCACAGCAAAAGGAACAATTTACCAAATAAAAAGGCAACCTATGGAATGGGGGAAACTATGTGCAAACCATATCTGATAAGCTGTTAATGTGTGAAGTATATAAAGAACTTACACAACTTATTAACAACAACAACAACAAAAAACCAATCTGATTTTTATAAATGGGCAGAGGAATTGAATAGACAGTTTTCCAAAGAAGACATACAAATAGCCAACAGGTCCATAAAAAGATCTCAACATCACTAAACATCAGGGAAATGCAAATCAAAACCAAAATGAGATATCACCTCACATCTATTAGAATATCTATCATTAAAAAAACAAGAGATAACAAATGCTAGGAGGATGTAGAGAAACGGGAACCCTCATGAGATTGTATATTGGTACAGCCACTATGGAACACAGAGGTTTTACAAAAATTTAAAAATATAACTACCATATAATCTAGCAATCCCACTTCAGTATATATACCCAAAGAAAATGCAAATAGGATATTGAATAGGTATCTGCATTCTCATGTTTATTGCAGCATTATTAATAATAGCCAAGATATGGAAACAACCTAAGTGTCTGTCAACAGATGAATGGATAAAGATGTTTTGATTACACACACACAGGGCGGAATATCATTCAGTCACAAGAAAAGAAGGAAATCCTGCCATTTGTGACAAAATTGATGGATCTTGAGGACACTGTGCTAAATGAAATAATTCAGACAGAGAAAGACAAACACTGTATGATATCAGTTATATGTGGAATCTAAAAACTGAACTTGTAGAAACAAATAGTAGAATGGTGGTTATCAGGGACTGGGGGGTGCGGGCAATGGGGTGATATTGGTCAAAGGGTACAAACTTCCAGTCATAAGATGACTATGTTCCAGGGATCTAATGCACAGCATTGTGGTGATAGTTAAGAATACTGTGTTATGTACTTCAAAGTTGCTAAGGGAGTATATCTTAAATGTTTTCACCATACAAAAAAAGAAATGTTAATTATGTGATGTGATGGAGGTGTTAATACTACAGTGACAATCAATTTGCAATATATATGTATCAAATCAACATCCCTGACATATCTATTTTTGATACCTCCTCTGTCTTTTCAAATTGTGTTTATTACCTTTTAGTATTTCTTGTCAGTTTTTTCTTGATCACTAGACATAACATACTTGGTAAAAGAAACTGCTGTAAATAGGCCTTTAGTAATACGGTGGTAAGGTGTAGAGGAGGGGAAATATTCAATAGTCCTATGATTAGGTCTCAGTCTTTTCGTGAGCCTATGCCTCTAAAATGTGAGCTTCACAACTGTTGCTCAGTTTTTTCTCCACCTAGGTGGGACAGGATGGCTAGAGTGGGGTGCAGTTGGTTATTTCCGTTCTCCCAAGTGGAAGGCTAGAGTTGACCAGAGTTGGCTATTTCCCTTGCCTCAATTCAGTTAGGCACTGATTGTACCCCAAAAGGTTAGGCTCTGATCAACTAATTTCTCTTGAGTGCAGGACTATTTCATGCATATTTCAAATGGTTTATTTACCGCTCCCCTGCTGGAAGCTCAAGGGAATTTTCTTCTCTGATATTAACTGTGGGAACCTGGTTCAGCTCCTGGAAGTAAATCTCACAATACTGGGCCCCCACCCACCCATGACGAAGTCCTCCTGGAGTTTTTAACTTTCAGAATTGTCCATACTGAGCCTCCAGAAATTCTCAATTACAGTTCAGGTTTTTCTTCCCAGCACTAGATCATGTGGCAGTTTCTGATGGTGAGTCTACTCTAATAAGACTTTCTGTCTCTCCGTTCTTGGGGGGCAGTGGTTTGCCCTGTGTCCTCCCCCTTCTTATGGATCCAAGAAGAGTTAATTTTTCAGTCTTCTCAGCTTTTTGCTTGTTGTTAGGATTGAGTAGCAACCCCAAGCTCACTATATGTGGAATGAAAAAACAGAAGTTAGGTCTATTTTTTTATGTTTTTGAAATCTTCTATTTCCTCCTTGATCATTGACTTAGTTGTTGTGTACATTATTGAAATTGGCTTATTGACACCTCCAACTATTATTGTTGAATTGTTTATTTCTCCTTTTAATTCTGCCAGTTTTTGCTTTGCGTATTTTAAAGCTCTGGTATTAAATGGATATATGTTTATCATTGTTATATCTTCTTGATGGGTTGACCACCTATACCAATTTTTGTCTTAAAGATTTTTTGTTTGATATTAGGTTAGACACTATAGCTCTCTTACTGTGAGTTTCTGCATGGTAAATTCACCCACCATTTTACTTTCAACCTATTTGTGTCTTTCAATTTAAAGTGTTTTTTAATATTTATTCTATTTATTTATTTTCCTTATTGTTTTGCGCGCATCGGGTCTTAGTTGCAGCACACGGGATCTTCAATGAGGCATGCATATGCAATCTTCCGTTAAGGCATGTGGTCTCTTTGTTGCAGCACTCAGCCTTCTCTCTAGGTGCAGTGTGCGGACTCCAGGGCATGTGGGATCTGTAGTTTGCAGTATGCGGGCTCTCTCATTGAGGAGCGTGAGCTCAATAGTTGTGGCACGTGGGCTTAGTTGCCCCACGGCATGTGGGACCTTAGTTCCCAGACCAGGGATCGAACCCGCATCCCCTGCATTGGAAGGCAGATTCTTTACTACTGGACCACCAGGGAAGTCCCTAAAGTGTGTTTCTTGATAAGCATATATTTAGATCACAGTTAATTTTTCTTTTATCCATTCTGCCCATCTGTACTTTTTAATTGGAGAGTTTAATCTATTTATATTTAATGTTATTACTTATACAGTAATATTTGTCTGCCATTTTTCTCTGTTTCTGTTTGTCTCACGTCTTTTTTGTACCTGTAATCCTCCATCACTGCCTTTGTGTTAAATTTATATTTCTATTGTACCTTTTAAATTATTTTGTCATTTATTTTACTGCATGTTGAGTTATTTTTCTAGTGGTTTACCTTGAGATTTCAATTCATATCTTCTAACAATCTAATTTAGATAAATACTGTTGTCATTTCAATAGTATATAAATATTTGCTCCAATATAGTTCTGTTTCCTCCACCCTCCTTTGTACTATTATTGACATAGAAGTTACACTTTTATACTTTATATTCTCATTAGCACAGATTTATAATTTTTCCTATATGTATATGTCCTTTATATCAAATAAGAGAAAAAAGTATTAAAAATGCATTAATACTGTCATTTATATTTACCTATGTAGTTCGTTACCTGTACTGGTACTCTATTTCTTTTATGTGGATTCCTTTTACAATCTAGCATCCTTTCATTTCAGCCTGAAATACTCCCTTTAGTATCATGTATAGGGTAGATACCCTAACAACAAACTTTCTCAGTTTTAGTTTATTTGGGAATGTCTTAATTTTTCTTTTTTTTTTTTTTTTTGCGGTACGCGGGCCTCTCACTGTTGTGGCCTCTCCCGTTGCGGAGTGCAGGCTCCGGACGCGCAGGCTCAGCGGCCATGGCTCACGGGCACAGCCGCTCTGCGGCATGTGGGATCTTCCCGGACCAGGGCACGAACCCTTGTTCCCTGCATCGGCAGGCGGACTCTCAACCACTGCGCCACCAGGGAAGCCCTTTTCTTTTTTTTAAAGGTAACTTCTTTAGATACAGAATTCTTGATTTATATTATCTTCCTAGCATTTTGAATATGTTATTATAATTTTCAAATTCAAAATTTGTGTGGCTTTTTATTTCATAATGTCTATTTGTTTATATTCTCTGTTTAAAGAGGCATGGTTTGCACATTTTTACTTATTTAGACAGTTTCCTTTTGTTCCTAGAACACATTTAAAATAGGTGATTTAAGGTTTTCATGTAATAAGTCCAATATCTCTACTTCCTTTGGGAAAGTTTTTATTGACTGGTGTATTTCCTATGTATAGGTCACGCTTTTTTTTTTGCATGTCTTGTAATTTTTGTTAATCACTGTACATTTTACGTAATACAATGTAGCAACACTGAAAATCAGATTTTTGCCTTCTCAGGTTTTGCTGTTGCTACTGTTCGTCAATTTTACTATTCAACTGTTTAGTAACCTTGCTGCACTTATTCTAGATTTCTTTATTATTATCTTGTATTACCACTGAAATCATTACTCAGATACCTTAATAGTCAACTAGTGACTGGACAGATACTTCATTAATTGCCTGGAACCAATAAATCTCCCATTCTTTGCTAATGATCTCTGTGTGCATTTTGGAACGCAACTTTACCACTCCCAAGGCTAAGTATTATTGTTCTCCTGGGGATTTAGCTATATTTCTTGAATAAATTTTCTCCAGACTACTACAACATTTGATTAATTTCTAGTGCCAGATGAAAACTCCGCCACAGCCATCACTTCCTGCTTGCAGAGATGCCACAGCCATCACTTCCTGCTTGCAGAGAACTTCAAAGTTAGCCAAGGTTGAGATTTTAGGACAGTCTGAGGTCTATCCTAGGTATGTCCACAGCCCTAAGCATGTGCATAGTTCCATGCATTTATCATCTTCTATTTTCCCAGGGATATGTTGGAGCTTTTCAGAGCCTCTATGGATATCTCATTCCCAGCATTTCCTTTTAAGTATTTTGGTTAGCTTCTTGTTTTCCCCAATTGTTATTTCCATCTTGGGCAGATATGATATTAAACAATTGCCACTGAATGTTTTTGACAAACATATTTAGTGAAAAAACTGTTCACATTGTGTAGATTTGAGCCAGGTCAAATTGGAGTCTTGTGACTTAGGAGTTTTCCAGGGAACTGCCAGACAGGTCAAATGACACCAACTCCTTGAAAACGGGCTCTTAAAAGAGCTTCAATCTCACTCTGATTCCTCCAGTGCCTCCTAGGCTGCTGGTTTTCAAAATGATAGAAGGCTGTTGGTATGCAAAGTACCATGGAACTGGGGAGATGGGGTAGGAACAGGGGAAGGTAAAATGCAATAAAGAACATTTTTCTTACTGATATTCTGCTGTTAACCTTGAATAAACATTCCTCAGATTGTTGCAAGTCTTTTGTTAATTGCCTGAGTTCTGAAAAAGTTGATTTTGAGAATTTTTACTAGTGTTCGTCTTGCTATGATGGAGTAGAGGATTTTCAAATCAAAGTTTTGGCTGGAATAAGTGCTTATTTGGAGGCTCTTGAGGAAAATCCACTTCTGAGTTCATCAAGAATTGTCTGAATTCAGTTTATTGTGGTTGTAGGACTGACATTCCTATTTTCTTGCTGGCTATCAGACAGAAGCCTCACTCAGCAACTAAAAGCTCTCAGCATTTTCGGTACATGGGTTCTCCACCTTCAAATTCACAACAACAAATCAAGTTTTTCTTGTGTTTTTAATCTCTGCCCTCCTGTTTTGCTACCAGCCACATAAATCCATCTGCTTTTAAAAGGGCTCATGTCATTAGATTATGCCCATCCTGACAATTTCCCTATCCTGATATAGATAGATAGATAGATAGATAGAGGTTATATAGAGAGAATACAGAGAGAGAGACACAGAGAGAGACAGAGACAGAAACCTAATCATGGGAGTGATACCATGTGAGCATGGAATCTGGAAGGCCATTTTTTAAGTTCTGCCTAACACACCATCCAATTCAGAAGGTACTATAAAGGTGCTTACCATAAAAATCAGATACACTAGTCTGAAGCCCTTGAAAGCAGGGACTGTGTCTTGTTCATAATTTTAGCCTTAGTAGCTAACATAATGTCAGTCCTAGAATAGGGTCTTCGTAAGTGTTTGTTAGATGAATTGAACCCTTGACAGGATAATAAAGAAAGCAAGAGCTATGAAATGAAGGGGTAGTTAAATTAATTAATGACTATAAATAAGCCAGGAACGTGGTTACATACTCAAGTTGTTTTTACTATAACTAGAAATCAACCAAATGAAGTGTACTATTTCATACAATATAAAAATAGGTGCTAGTAGATGTATAAACCAAGCACACAGCTTAGGTAGCTAGAATTTCATGCAAGAAGCTAAGAATAAATTCAGAGTGCTATTGTTCATTATTCAGTAAGGAAATGTTACAAATTTCAATATTTTTCCATGTTGTATATTATTATATGAAAAATTTAACCGTAATAGTCTTTCATTCTATTTTTGTTGACTCTGCTTAGGAGTTTCTTCGTAACTGCCAAACTTATAGATATTATAATAAAACTTGACCTTTGTTTTGTAAGAATTTAATTATTAGATTTGAAAGCAGTTTGGTCTGTAAAATTCATAATACTTTTACTCATATTTGCAGTCTTTCTGGACATGCCTATTTTCTATAGTAACTGCCCCCACAAGAGCAGCACATCCTACATCAAGCAGAATATTCTGGTATTTTTCTGAAAAAATAAAAGCACCCCCTAAAAAACTACCCAAAGCACATGAAAAACATATATAAGGACATATATCTTGCAGTGGATGCTGTGGTTTGCTGCCCTTAACCTCCTCTCTTTCTCTAGAACTGAAACATCATTCTTCTAGTTGCTCTGAGCATTGATGTCCAACAGCTCTCAATTATGTTCCTTTCCAGAACTTACCTTTGGCTGAAAAGAGTTTCCACGTCAATGGGCACTCCCCTGCCAGGGAACCTCTCACATTCAATAACTGGTTGACGAAAGAGTATTAAAAGCCTGGTTTGACTCCCCTCAATTCAGGACAACTCTGAAAGGCCAAACCAATTCCAAAGTTCCTGAGGGATCTCTGCCCAATCCTGTTTCTTTTACTCTCCAACATGTTGTCCCAGAGAGCATACTGTAACTCTCTGAATCCAAAGCCCCATCTTAGAATGTGCTTCCCAGGTAACCTAAACTTGGAGACCACTACTGGTATTACTAAAGAATCAAATACCTCAGTCATCACCAAATTACACTTAGAGTTTTAAAAATATCTCCATATAATTTTGTTGTATAGGCTGTCATATGTTGAGTTGGCTTGTAACCTCTATAACAACATAATTCAAATTGAGCAGATTTAGTCCATGTATACAGTGAAGAAATAGGTGGAGGAACCAATAATCCATTACACCAAGTATACTAATAAACTGCACAAGAAGCTAAATCTAATATTACCACTGGCACATAGATATCTGGAGACAGTGTTAGAATTTCACCATACATGTGAGTTCCCAAGAAACACACAAATGTAGAGAAATAGGAAAGTAAAGGTGGAACATGTTACACTTCTTTCCTGTGTATCACCCAATATTTATTAGACCCATCCCAGTTCCTCATCTAGTTGATGAACTCAACTGGCAAAGAGCCCATCAGTACCTTTCAGTCAGTAATAACCTTGGCATTGCACATACTATCTTTCATTTAAGTTCTCCAAACATATGTGTTGACTGCATCCATCTGCCATATCCTATTATCTGAGAGTAGATTGATTTAGAAATGACCTAGCACAGTGTGTACTGACCGTACATTGTTCTTTTTCCATACAATTTCCCTAACAGTGGTTACCACTTTATAGTCATTCACTCCCAGTATTTTCCCACACTTTTCTTTTCATCTTAAAGTCTAAATAATTTTCTATTATCAAAAATCCTTACTGATTTCCTTGTCTCTTCCAGTCATGAAAAGGCAATGAAAGAGGCACTGGAGAAGGGAAGGACAGCAACTATTCCTACATCTCCTCTTCCTACACACATGGAGTTTGGTAATTCAATCACAATTCAACAAGGGAGAGATGGATCATGTTCATAATTCTGTAAATGCTGTGTCCCAGATCTCACAAAAACTATACCTTATACTCTGAGCTTTTAAATTTAGAAATGAGGAGACAGAAGAGAAGTTAATTGGAAGAGTGCAGGTCCCACATATATACTCTTTTGCCCAGAAAAACCAGTGACAGCAATAACTATTGCAGAACACAGACAAAAATCACAGGTAATATAAACAGAGGATTCTGACTTTTCTGTAAGGCCAAATAGTAGCTAGTAATGAGATGCATGGAAAAATAGAAGCTTATATACTATTGACTTACGTTAGTGGCAGCATCTTGTTGATTCTATGGCCTAGAATTTAATTTTTCTTCTATTTTGTTTTTTATTATAAGAATAATGTACTCCTTGTAGAAAATGTGCAATCTATACAAAAGTATAAAGAAGAAAAAAACACCCATGATACCACTATTCATAGATAACTACGGCTATTACTTTCACATATTTGCTTTAAGTCTCTTTTCATGCATTTCTCTTTACATAGGTAAAATTGTACTGTTTTCACAGCTATACTCTGATTTCTTGTACCTTATATATTACTACTACTACTACTACTACTACTACTTACCTTTCAAATATGTATGGGTCAGGCACTGTGATAAGTGCTTTATTTTATTCCAATTACTTATCTCAATAACATCAGGAGGTAAATATTATTATCTATCCCAATTATGCCGGTGGGAAAAACTGGATGTCCAAGGAAGGAAACTTGCTCAAGCTACACAGGTAGTAGGTGGCAGACTCTGGATTAAGACCCAAACTTGTATGGTTCCAAAGCCTCTAGTAATTGCTAGTCCATAATACTGTTTAATGCCATTTAGAAGTTTTCATAAGATCAGTTTTCATGGCTGCATAATTTATGTTCTATCAATGTGCCATAATAGTTAACTGTTTCTGTAGTGAAAAGCATTTAAGTTGTTTCTATATTAAGAAAAGCCTTGAAAAGTATAATACTTACATCAGAGGGGCTGAGGCAAATTTTCAGGAACCCTTTGAGGGTGGTTAGTAGTAGGTCAGATTAGCCTAATTTCATGTATTCATTTATTTTCAAAGTTCTTGTCTCCCTTTTATTTAATCTTATTATTATCTTAAAAGTTATATATACATACGGTAAAATAAAATAAACTACTCTATACTGTAAAATGAAAACTAAATGTCTTATGCCCTGGCTCCAGTCCTATTCTTCATAAGTAAACACTTTTAAACAGTTCGATTTTTAGTTATTCTGGTGATAATATCTTTTACCCTAAATAAAGAAGACCTTCCTGATATCTCTACTTCTTAGCTTACCTATTTTTCACAAATAAAGGCTGCCTATACCTGTACTTTTTATACCTCAACATATTAATTTCCTACTTAGCACAATATCTAATACCTTTTTCCTCCCTGGCATGAAATGAGAGGAATTTGGAAAACTTGGCTATTTAACTCTTTTTCTCCCTTCATCCTTCTTTCATTTTTCCTTGTTAAAAGGGAGTATATATGTGTATTTATTACGTGTGTATGTGTGTGTGTATGCACACACAAAGACATACAGATATATATGCACACACACAATACATGTATATACACACATATACATATATAATCACTTAGAACAAGGGTGGAAAAATAAGAAAGAATTACACACAAGAAAATTATGCTGCTTGACACTTCATAGGTCCTTTCAAGTACTGATACAATGCTTAAATCCTTCTTAAAGCTTTGCATCTTTTCTTTCCTATTTTCTCTTTAAAAAAAAAAATGTCATCCCCCTGTTCTCTTTCATTCCTTTTTTTGGACTCCATGGTTCAATCCTCAAGGTTTCTTATTTTTCCTTATATTTTCTACATTTATGTTCTATGTATTAGTATGTTTTCTTCTGCCTTTAATTTTCAATCACCTCATTTAACTTTTTAAAAAATAATGAAACAATGTATATTTTCCTGTATAGATGACCAAGTATCACTCTTCCACATTACATAGTGAAGTAATCAGATGCTTGCACCTACATTTAAAATCAGTATGTGACATCTACAGATCCACATTGACAGAAATATTTTGTTTTGCCACATCAAATGCCACAAATTCTATTGCTGTTGTGGCATGATTGCTGAGCAATTCTTGGAAAAGTGCCGAACATGATAAAGTACAATCTTCCTTCGATTTACACAGTAGTCCCAGGCCTGGAAAATGGTATAAATTTAAACCCACAGAAAATATGGTGTTAATTCAAATATATATATATATATATATATATATATATATGTATGTATGAGTAAACTTATATAGAGATAATTATGAAGTTAAATGTTTTACATTATAGTATTTTATATAAATACATTAACATAAATATTAATATTTCTGTTATAAATTTACATAACATTAATATATACATATATTTTAAAGGTACAAAAAAGATACAGCTCTATTAATTATCACTATGAACATATTTATATAAGCACCAATCCAACCAAAATCCCTTTTCTTTACCCTTCTACTTGCTACTTCTACTTTACATCTCAATTTTGCCTGCTTTTGAGAATTACATGAATGGAATCATACAGCATGCATACCACTGTCTGTATTCTTTCATTCAATTTTATATTTTTGAGGATTGTTGTAACAGTCTATACATTCCTAATGTTGTAAAGAATTTCATTTTATGAATTTAAAATGGATATGCTACAATTTGTCTATTATCCCTGTTGAAGGAAATTTATATTATTTCCATTTTTCGCCTATTCCAAATAGTGGTGCTATGATCATTCTTGCACATGCTTTTTCATGTGTATTTCTTTCATGTATATTATGTAGAAGTAGAATAGTTGGTTATAGGGTATGTGTATGTTAAGCTTTACTTGATATATGCCAAAGAGTTTTCCAAAAGATTTTTCTAATTTCTTTCTGTCAAGTGGAGTATTTCACATCGTGGCTAATAATACTTGATCTTCTTGATTTTTAAAATCACCTTCACCATACAGATACTGTCTATGGAAACTGATATTGTTCTCCTTCACAATCTGAATACTTTTTTCTTGCCCTATTACCCTGGCTAGTACTTTTAGAAAAAATTTTAATAGAAATGGTGATAGTTGATGTAACTCTATCATTCTCCATTTCAGTGTGAACGCTTTTAATATTTTATCATTAAGTATGGTATTTGTTGTAGGGTTTTAAGGATTAAGGAAATTTGTTTCTATTCATAGCTCAGTAAAAGCTTTTTAAATTAACAATTTTTAGAGCAGTTTTTTAAAATTGAGCAGAAAGTACAGGGAGTGCCCATAAACCTCCTCACTACCACCCTGCCAAATTTTCCATATTATTAACATCTTGCATTACTGTGATTCATATGTTACAATTGATAAACCAATATTGATATTGATTATTAACTAAGTTCAATGTTTGCATTAGGATTCACTTTGAGTTGCACAGTTCTATGTGTTTTGACAAATGTGTACTATGATATATCCACTGTTACATGATAAAGAATAGTTTCACTACCCTAAAAATCCCAGTGCTCCACCTATTCATCCTTCCTCCCCCCACACCAAACCTCTGCAACCACTGATCTTTTCACTGTCTCAATAGTTTTGCATTTAGCAGAATTTCATATAGTTGGAATCACACAGCTTTTTACACTTTTCAGGCTCACTGCTTTCATTTAGCATTATGCATTTAACACTCCTCCATGTTTTTCAAGGCTTGATAGCTCATCTATTTTTTATCACTGAATAGTATTCCACTGCATGGAAATACCATAATTTATTTATTCATTCACTGATTGCAAGATATCTTGGTTGCTTCACTTTTTGACAATTATAAATATAGCTACTATAAACATTTGTGTGCAGGTTTTTGTGTGGACATACATTTTCAACTTATTTGGGAAAATACATGGTAAAATTACGTTTATCTTTCTAAGAAAATGCCAAACTATCTTCCAAAATCAGCTATACCATTTTGCATTTCTGTTCCTGCTGCTTGACATTCTTGCCAGCATTTCATGCTTCAGTGTTTTGAACTTTGATTATTCCAGTAGGGATACAGCAGTCCCATTGTTGTCTGAATTTGAAATTACATAATGGCATATGATGTTGAATATATTTTCATACACTTATTGGCATCTGTATATCCTCTTTGGAAGATGTTTTTCAGATCTTTTGCCCATTTTTTAAAGTGGGTTGCTTATTTTCTTATTGTTAAGTTTTAAGATTTCTTTATATATTTTGGATTCAAGTTCTTTTAGCAAATATTTTCTTCCACTATGTGGCTTGTCTTTCCATCCTCTTAACAGTAACTTCAACACAGTAGACATTTTTAATGAAGTCCACATTATCAATTTTATTCTATAAGGATCATAATTCAGGTGTTGTATCTATAAACGCTTATTGCCAAACCCAAGATTATCTACATTTTCTCATATGTTATCTCTATAAGTTTTATGTCTTGGTGTTTTACATTTAGATCTATGATCCATTTTGGTTAAGTTTTTGTGAATTTTATAGGTCAGTTTCTAAATTCTTTTTTTTTTTTTTTTGCATGCGGACAATCAGCACCATTTCTTATTGAAAAGGCCATCCTTTCTCCATTGAATTATCTTTGCTCTTTATCAAAGATCAATTGACTACATATTAGAGAAGACTTCCATGATCACCCTACAGAAAATGGAACTCCCCTTCACTACAAACACACACTGCTTTTTTATTCCCCTACCCTACTTTAGTCTTCTTCATAAGCTTATCTCCACATTACATAGAATATACATATGTATATGTGTGTGTATATGTTTATTATACCTTTCCCCTACTAGATGTCAATAACCACAGTGTCTTAACTGACACTAGCATAACTAACAGCATCGGATACATAGTAAGTACCAAAATATATTTGTTGACTGGTTCAATAAATAAATTAAAAATATAATTTCAAGTTTACCAGATCAATTCAAGCACTTTTAAAATTGTAGATTAGGAGCTTCAAGATGGCAGAAGAGTAAGACCCAGAGATCAACTTCCTCTCCACAATTACATCAGAAATACGTCTACATGGGGAACAACTCCTATAGAACACATACTGAACGCTGGCAGAAGACCTCAGACCTCCCAAAAGGCAAGGAACTCCCCACGTAACTGGGTAGGGCAAAAGAAAAAACAGAGACAAAGGAATAGGGACAGGACCTGCACCAGTGGGAGGTGGCTGTGAAGGAGGAAAGGTTTCCACACACTAGGAAGCCCCTTCGCGGGCGGAGACTGTGGGTTGCGGAGGGGGGAAGCTCCGAAGCCACGGAGGAGAGCGCAGCAACAGGGATGCGGAGGGCAAAGCGGAGAGATTCCTGCACAGAGGATCAGGGCCGACCAGCACTCACCAGCCCGAGAGGCTTGTCTGCTCACCGGCCGGGGCGGGCAGGGCTGGGAGCTGAGGCTCAGGCTTCGGTCGGATCCCAGGGAGAGGACAGGGGTTGGCTGCGTGAACACAGCCTGAGGGGGCTAGTGCACCACGGCTAACCAGGAGGGAGTCCGGGGAAAAGTCTGTAGCTGCCAAAGAGGCAAGAGACTTTTTCTTGCCTCTTTGCTTCCTGGTGTGCTACGAGAGGGGATTCAGAGCGCCACGTAAAGGAGCTCCAGAGACGGGCGCGAGCCGTGGCTATCAGCATGCACACCACAGACAGGCATGGGACACTAAGGCTGCTGCTGCAGCCACCAAGAGGCTGATGCACAAGCCCAGGTCACCATCCACACCTACCCTCCTGGGAGCCTGTGCAGCCCGCCACTGCCAGGGTCCCGTGATCCAGGGACAACTTCCCTGGGAGAACACACGGTGCGCCTCAGGCTGGCGCAATGTCACGCTGGCCTCTGCTGCCGCAGGCTCGCCCCACGTTCATACCCCTCCCTCCCCCCGGCCTGAGTGAGCCAGAGCCCCCGAATCAGCTGCTTCCTTAACCCCGCCCTGTCTGAGCAAAGAACAGACGCCCTCAGGAGACCTACATGCAGTGGCGGGTCCAAATCCAAAGGTGAACCATGGGAGCTTTGCAAACAAACAAGAGAAAGGGAAACATCTGCCAGAAGCCTCAGGAGCAGCGGATTAAATCTCCACAATCAACATCATGTACCCTGCATCTGTGGAATACCTGAATAGACAACGAATCATCCCAAATTGAGGAGGTGGATTTTGGAAGCAAAGATACTTTTTTTTCCTCCTTTTTCTCTTTTTGGGAGTGTGTATGTATATGCTTCTGTGTGTGATTGTCTGTATAGCTTTGCTTTTAACATTTCTCCTAGTGTTCTGTCTGTCCTTTTTTCTTAAACTTTAAAATGTTTATCTTAATAATTATATTTTATTTTAATAACTTTTTAAAATTTTATTTTACTTTCTTTTATTTTATTTTATCTTCTTTCTATTTTTTCTCCCTTTTATTCTGAGCTGTGTGGATGAAAGGCTCTTGGTGCTCCAGCTAGGCGTCAGGGCTGTGCCTCTGAGGTAGGAGAGCCAACTTCAGGACACTGGTCCACAAGAGACCTCCCAGATCCATGTAATATCAAATGGCAAAAATCTCCCAGAGATCTCCATCTCAACGCCAAGACCCAGCTTCACTCAATGACCAGCAAGCTATACTGCTGGACACCCTATGCCAAACAACAAGCAAGACAGGAACACAACCCCATCCATTAGCACAGAAGCTGCCTAAAATCATAATAAGGCCACAGACACCCCAACACACACCACCACACGTGGACCAGCCCACCAGAAAGACAAGATACAGCCTCATCCACCACAACACAAGCACTAGTCCCCTCCACCAGGAAGCCTACACAACCCACTGAACCAACCTTAGCCACTGGGGACAGACACCAAAAACAACAGGAACTACGAACCTGCAGCCTGCGAAAAGGAGACCCCAAACACAGTAAGTTAAGCAAAATGAGAAGACACAGAAACACACAGTAGATGAAGAAGGTAAAAACCCACCAGACCTAACAAATGAAGAGGAAATAGGCACTCTACCTGAAAAAGAATTCAGAATAATAATAGTAAAGATGATCCAAAATCTTGGAAATAAAATTGAGAAAACATAAGAAACGTTGTTAACAAGGACCTAGAAGAACTAAAGAGCAAACAAACAATGATGAACAACACAATAAATGAAAATAAAAACTCTCTAGAAGGGATCAATAGCAGAATAACTGAGGCAGAAGAACGGATAAGTGACCTGGAAGATAAAAGAGTGGAAATTACTGCAGAGCAGAAGAAAGAAAAAACAATGCAAAGAACAGAGGACAGTCTCAGAGACTTCGGGGACAACATTAAATGCACCAACACTCAAATTATAGGGGTCCCAGAAGAAGAAGAGAAAAAGAAAGGGACTGAGAAAATATTTGAAGAGATTATAGTTGAAAACTTCCCTAATATGGGAAAGGAAATAGTTAATCAAGTCCAAGAAGCACAGAGAGTCCCATACAGGATAAATCCAAGGAGAAACACACGAAGACACATATTAATCAAACTATCAAAAATTAAATACAAAGAAAAACTATTAAAAGCAGCAAGGGAAAAGCAACAATTAACATACAAGGGAATCCCCATAAGGTTAATAGCTGATCTATCAGTAGAAACTCTGCAAGCCAGAAGGGACTGGCAGGACATATTTAAAGTGATGAAGGAGAAAATCCTACAACCAAGATTACTCTACCCAGCAAGGATCTCATTCAGATTTGATGGAGAAATTAAAAACTTTACAGACAAACAAAACCTAAGAGAATTCAGCACCACCAAACCAGCTTTACAACAAATGCTAAAGGAACTTCTCTAGGCAGGAAACACAAGAGAAGGAAAAGATCTACAATAACAAACCCAAAACAATTAAGAAAATGAGAACAGAAACATACATATTGATAATTACCTTAAATGTAAATGAATTAAAAGCTCCAACCAAAAAACATAGACTGGCTGAATGGAAACAAAAACAAGACCCGTAAATATATGCTGTCTACAAGAGACCCACTTCAGACCTAGGGACACATACAGACTGAAAGTGAGGGGATGGAAAAAGACATTCCATGCAAATGGAAATCAAAAGAAAGCTAGAGTAGCAATTCTCATATCAGACAAAATAGACTTTAAAATAAAGACTGTTACACGAGACAAAGGACACTACATAATGATCAAGGGATCAATCCAAAAAGAAGATATAACAATTGTAAATATTTATGCACCCAACATGGAGCACCTCAATACATAAGGCAAATGCTAACAGCCATAAAAGGGGAAATCAACAGTAACACAATCAGAGTAGGGGACTTTAACACCCCACTTTCACCAATGGACAGATCATCCAAAATGAAAATAAATAAGGAAACACAAGCTTTAAATGATACATTAAACAAGATGGACTTAATTGATATTTATAGGACATTCCATCCAAAAACAACAGAATACACTTTCTTCTCAAGTGCTCATGGAACATTCTCCAGTATAGATCATATCTTGGGTCACAAATCAAGCCTTGGTAAATTTAAAAATACTGAAATTGTATCAAGTATCTTTTGCGACTACAACGCTATGAGACTAGATATCAATTACAGGTAGAAATCTGTAAAAAATACAAGCACATGGAGGCTAAACAATATACTATTTAATAACCAAGAGATCAGTGAAGAAATCAAAGAGGAAATCAAAAAATACCTAGAAACAAATGACAATGAAAACACGACGACCAAAAACCTATGGGATGTAACAAAAGCAGTTCTAAGAGGGAAGTTTATAGGAATACAATCCTACCTTAAGAAACAAGAAACATCTCAAATAAACAACCTAACCTTACACCTCAAGCAATTAGAGAAACAAGAACAAAAAAACACCCAAAGTTAGCAGAAGGAAAGAAATCATAAAGATCAGATCAGAAATAAATGAAAAAGAAATGAAGGAAATGATAGCAAAGATCAATAAAACTAAAAGCTGGTTCTTGGAGAAGATAAACAAAATTGAAACAGCATTAGCCAGACTCATCAAGAAAAAAAGGGAGAAGACTCAAATCAATAGAATTAGAAATGAAAAAGGAGAAGTAACAACTGACACTGCAGAAATACAAAGTATTATGAAAGATAACTACAAGCAACTATATGCCAAAAAAATGGACAACCTGGAAGAAATGGACAAATTCTTAGAAATGCAGAATCTTCTGAGACTGAACCAGGAAGAAATAGAAAATATGAACAGACCAATCACAAGCACTGAAATTGAACCTGTGATTAAAAATCTTCCAACAAACAAAAGCCCAGAACGAGATGGCTTCACAGGCGAATTCTATCAAACATTTAGAGAAGAGCTAACACCTATCAATCTCAAACTCTTCCAAAATATAGCAGAGGGAGGAACACTTCCAAACTCATTCTACGAGGCCACCATCACCCTAATTCCAAAACCAGAAAAAGATGTCACAAAGAAAAAAAACTACAGGGCCAATATCACTGATGAACATAGATGCAAAACTCCTCAACAAAATACTAGCAAACAGAATCCAACAGCACATGAAAAGGATCATACACCATGATCAATTGGGGTGTATCCCAGGAATGCAAGGATTCTTCAGTATACGCAGATCAATGTGATACACCATGTTAACAAACTGAAGGAGAAAAACTATATGATCATCTCAATAGATGCAGAGAAAGCTTTTGACAAAATTCAACACACATTTATAATAAAAACCCTGCAGAAAGTAGGCACAGAGGGAACTTTCCTCAACATAATAAAGGTCATATATGACAAACCCACAGCCAACATTGTCCTCAATGATGAAAAACTGAAACCATTTCCACTAAGATCAAGAACAAGACAAAGGTGCCCACTCTCACCACTACTATTCAACATACTTTTGGAAGTTTTAGCCACAACAATCAGAGAAGAAAAAGAAATAAAGGGAATCCAAATAGGAAAAGAAGAAATAAAGCTGTCACTGTTTGCAGATGACATGATATTATACATAGAGAATCCTAAAGATGCTACCAGAAAACTACTAGAGTTAATCAATGAATTTGGTAAAGTAGCAGGATACAAAATTAATGCACAGAAATCTCTAGCATTCCTAGACACTAATGATGAAAAATCTGAAAGTGAAATTAAGAAAACACTCCAATTTTCCACTGCAACAAAAAGAATAAAATATCTAGGAATAAACCTACCTAAGGAGACAAAAGACCTGTATGCAGAAAATTATAAGACACTGAGGAAAGAAATTAAAGATGATACAAACAGATGGAGAGATATACCATGTTCTTGGATTGGAAGAATCAACATTGTGAAAATGACACTAAAACCCAATGCAATCTACAGATTCAATGCAATCCCTATCAAACCACCGCTGGCATTTTTCACAGAACTAGAACAAAAACTTTCACAATTTGTATGGAAACACAAAAGACCCCGAATAGCCAAAGCAATCTTGAGAAAGAAAAACGGAGTTGGAGGAATCAGACTCCCTGACTTCCAACTACACTACAAAGCTACAATAATCAAGACAGTATGGTACTGGCACAAAAAGAGAAATACAGATCAATGGAACAGGATAGAAAGCCCAGAGATAATCCCACACATATATGGTCACCTTATCTTTGATAAAGGAGGCAAGAATATACAGTGGAGAAAAGACAGCCTCTTCAATAAGTGCTGCTGGGAAAACTGGACAGCTACATGTAAAAGTATGAGATTAGAACACTCCCTAACACCATACACAAAAATAAACTCAAAATGGATTAAAGACCTAAATGTAAGGCCAGACACTATGAAACTCTTAGAGGAAAACCTAGGCAGAACACTCTATGACATAAATCACAGCAAGATCCTTTTTGACACACCTCCTAGAGAAATGGAAATAAAAACAAAAATGAACAAATGGGACCTAATGAAACTTCAAAGCTTTTGCACAGCAAAGGAAACCATAAACAAGACCAAAAGACAACCATCAGAATGGGAGAAAATCTTTGCAAATGAAGCAACTGACAAAGGATTAATCTCCAAAATTTACAAACAGCTTATGCAGCTCAATATCAAAAAAACAAACAACCCAATCCAAAAATGGGCAGAAGACCTAAATACACATTTCTCCAGAGAAGATATACAGATTGCCAACAAACACATGAAAGAATGCTCAACATCATTAATCATTAGAGAAATGCAAATCAAAACTACAATGAGATCATCTCACACAGGTCAGAATGGCCATCTTAAAAAAATCTACAAACAATAAATGCTGTACAGGGTGTGGAGAAAAGGGAACCCTCTTGCACTGTTGGTGGGAATGTAAATTGATACAACCAGTATGGGGAACAGTATGGAGGTTTCTTAAAAAACTACAAATAGAACTACCATACGACCCAGCAATCCCACTACTGGGCATATACCCTGAGAAAAGTATAACTCAAAAATAGTCATGTACCAAAATATTCATTGCAGCTCTATTTACAATAGCCAGGGCATCAAAGAACCCTAAGTGTCCATCAACAGATGAATGGATAAAGAAGATGTGACACATATATACAATGGAATATTACTCAGCCATAAAAAGGAATGAAATTGAGTTATTTTTAGTGATGTGGATGGACCTCAAGTCTGTCATACAGAGTGAAGCAAGTCAGTAAGAGAAAAACAAATACTGTATCCTAACACATATATATGGAATCTAAGAAAAAAAAAAGGTCATTAAGAACCTACAGGCAAGATGGGAATAAATACACAGACCTACTAGAGAATGGAGTTGAGGCTGTGGGGAGAGGGAAGGATAAGCTGGGACAAAGTGAGAGAGTGGCATTGACATATATACACTAGCAAATGTAAAATAGATAGCTAGTGGGAAGCAGCTGCATAGCACAGGGAGATCAGCTCAGAGCTTTGTGACCACCTAGAGGGGTGGGATAGGGAGGGTGGGAGGGAGGGAGACGCAAGAGGGAAGAGATGTGGGGACATATGTATATGTATAACTGATTCACTTTGTTATAAAGCAGAAACTAACACACCATTGTACAGCAATTGTACTCCAATAAAGATGTTTAAAAAATAATAAAATAAAATTGTTTGTGTTTGTATGTGTGTGTTTAAGTTTTTGTGTGTCCAAAATTACCTGAGTGACTTGCACTGTCTTTTTAGACAAATAAAATTCAAATGTGATGCAAATCTCAATAGGGTAGCACTTGGCCTTTGAAAACAGATTTGATAGTTTTGTAAATATAGCTGTAGTAAAAAAACATTTAAATACATAAATAAAATTAGCCAGCTCTCCCAACTTTACTCATTTTCCACAAAGGATCAGAGTGGCAACTATTCATTGCACATAGGAACCTCCATTCACAAATAATAGTTATCTAATCACCCCAATTTATGCTGATGTAACATAAACTGGTACCACACAAATTTTTGGATAATATGTTTAGATCACTACCTCTCCATTCACATAGTTATAAAAAATGGCTAATTCTGAAGGAACGTAATATACTTAGACATCTTTTGACTTATGCATAGAATCATTTATAAAATACTGCTTTGTTTCTACATCTTCACCTTTTAATTTTGGATGAGAATTTCTCAACTTGATTGTGTTATAATTTTCTAGGTTTAAGTGTGCTGTTTCTAAGTCCTAAACAGGGAAACCAAAACACATTCAAGAGTCTCACAGTTGTAGATTTTACACGTTTTTTATATACAATTCATTAAATTTGGTCATAACACTTGGTCAAATGGCAACTTTTGAAAATGCAAAACAGGACAACTATGTTTATAATAGTTTGCATCCCCCATATTGATCATAAAGCAAAATATATTGCTATTACCTGGCATCATAAGAAATGCCATATGCTCACAGTTTCATTTCCACTGTGTTGCTCTAGTACAAAATCCTAATTTAATATATTTGCTATTGTTTGTCAGATTATCTGTTCTTATAGAGGCACAGGGTAGGGATATATATAGGAAAATGTGGCAGTATTTGATTTAAAATATGCAGAACACTACGAGCTCTTTACAAAATCTATACAGAAGAGAACTACTGTGAAGTTTACATTTTTAGTCTCCTTAATTAGGCACCTTTCCTAGGATGGAACTTTATCATAAACCTTTGGTTTATACTTGCCATTTTCAATATACAGTAATTATAACTTAACAGTCAATTGGACCATATATAATAGTATCCACAGATTTCCATGAAGAATGAGGAAAAATAATGAAATAATAGACATTTAATTTTTTTATTCTGGATTTCTGCTGTGGTGTAGAACATGACTTGGAATACAGAGATAGAGAAGGCACAGTAAGAATGAAATGGCTTTTATAATACTTCAATGGCTTCAGTGGCTTTTATAATACTCATACCCTTTGATATATTACTATACATAATAGAATTTATCCTGAGAAAAAAACAATGTGGACAAATATTTATGAATAAGGCTTTTACAGTGGTATTATTTAGCATACATAAAACTGGAAATGTTGAATACATCACCGTTTTGTATTTGAAAAAAGAAATTGTGGTACATCTAAGTGATATAACAAAAAATAAGGTTGAAGAATATTTACTGATATGGGAAAATGTTTACCATGTCTTGTTAAATAAAAATTGGCAGAAATCAGCTCTTACAGTAAGACACCAATTACTTGAACGCATACTTACATAAGTACACAATAAAAAAAACTGCAAATATATAACCTGTTTAGACATTGTAAGTGACTGCTAATATTTTCATACTTTTCTCCTTCTAGGCACAAGGGAAGAGTACATCTCTCTGTCCCCTTGAAGTGATACCTGACCATACTAACTGTATTTGGTCAATGGAATAAGCAAGAATAACATTTGTGGTCTCTAGGCAGGAATATTTAGCAGCCAGTGCATGATTTTCCATGGTTACCTTCCCAGTCATCAAACTTTGAAGTCTCATGTGGAGAATTTAGTGTCCTAAAAAGTGGTGGAGGCTCTACCAGTCTATATCCCTGAGTGAATACTCTAGGCATAGGCTTGCTGCCCATCTTTGTTTTACATTTAGCATGAGCAAGAAAAAAAGAACATTGCTGTTTTAAACCACTTGTGTGTGCAGCTTGTTTGTTATTGCAAGATAATCTAGCATATCCTTACTGTTACATAGTACAAAATATTTTTGGTAGATCCCTTTGCTTGAGACATTATGAATATTCTTTTCTTCTGTATTCTTTTTCCTGTTTTTCCCAATTATTTAGGATGAGCATAAATATTTATGAAATAATAATAATGAAGGTTAAACATTAGTAAAGAAAATGAAAAAATTAATGAGTTCCGCTTTTGACATTTACATAAAATTTATTTTAATAGACCACCAACAATCTCTTCATTAAAGTCAGAATTTCTAAAAAATACATTTCATACGTCATTCAAGAAAATATGATCATAGAAACTTGATTAGGATTCCTATGGATTGCTGATATGGTTAGTAACAAGTTCTTATACAAAAATTTGTCCTGATGATGTACCAACCTTCAGACCTTAATTGGGAAAATTAGAAACGATCAGAGCCTCAAGAAGCTCTAACTAAAATTATAATGAACCATCTATTTCTAACATCTCTTAACATAAAAGAAGATTTTAAACATCTGAGATTATTTTCCTCTAAACGTTCTTTTAAAAATAACAAGAAAAATATTCTAGACGCAGACCTACTAGAGAATGGACTTGAGGATATGGGGAGGGGGAAGGGTAAGCTGGGACAAAGTGAGAAAGTGGCATGGACATATATACACTACCAAATGTAAAACAGATAGCTAGTGGGAAGCAGCCGCAGAGCACAGGGAGATCAGCTCGGTGCTTTGTGACCACCTAGAGGAGTGGGATAGGGAGGGTGGGAGGGAGTGAGATGCAAGAGGGAAGAGATACGGGGATATATGTATAACTGATTCACTTTGTTATAAAGCAGAAACTAACACATCATTGTAAAGCAATTATACTCCAATAAAGATGTTTAAAAAAAATCCTGAGAAAAAAACAAAATGCTCCCAGACCATAGTACAATACCAGTTATAATTTATTGACAACTGCATAGTGCCAGTCATTTTAGGTTCCCCATTGCTGATCCTCACAACAGCCCTGCAAGTTTAGTATTATAATTTCCATTTCATAAAGAAAGAAACTGAAACAAAAAGAAGTAAAGAGACTTGTTCAAAGCCACACGCAAATCTAGAAATCAGTAACAGCAAGAAAAGGATAATAAAGGAATACTGTAAACAACTCTATGCACACAAATATGATAACCTACATGAAATGGAAAAATTCCTTGAAAGACACAATTCTCAAGAACTCACACAAGAAGAAATAGACAATCTGGATAGGCCTATACCTACTGTAGAAATTGAATCAATAATTAACTTTTCAAAACAGAAAGGACCTCAAGAAGCTCTAACTAAAATTATAAGGAACCATCTAAGGACCAGATGGGTTCACTGGTTAAGTCTACCAAACATTTAAGAAAGAAATTACACTAATTCTCTAAAATCTCTTTCAAAGGATAGAAGCAAAATGAATATTTCCTAACTTATTATATAAGGCCAGCATTACCCTAATATCAAAACCAAAGACATTACAAGAAAACAGCTCAATATTTCTCATCAACACAGATGTGTAAATCCTCAACAAAATATTAGCAAACAGAATTCAACAACATATAAAAAGAATTATACACCATGACCAAGTAGGATTTATCCCAGGTATAGAAAGCTGCTTCAACATTCAAAAATCAATTAATGTAATCCATCACATCGATAGACTAAAAATGAAAAATCACATGATCATATCAATGGATGCAGAAAAAGCATTTGACAAAATCTAACACTCATTTATAATTTTTTAAAAACTCTCAGTAAACTAGGAATAGAAGGGAACTTCCTCCACTTGACAATGAAAATCTACCAAAAAAAACCTATAAATGAGAAACTGGGAGCTTTTCAACAAAAATGTCCCCTCTTACTACTCCTTTTCAACATCATACTACAAGTCCCAGCTAATGCAAAAAGACAGGAAAAGAAAATCAAAAGTATACAAATTGGGAAGGAAGAAATAAAACTGTCTTTGTACCCAGATGATGTGCTCATCTATTTAGAAAATCTAAAAGAACTGACAAAAATCTCTTGGAGGTAATAAGTGATAATAGAAAGGTTAGAGGATACATGGTTAATATACAAAAGTCAATCATTGTCATATACAATACCAGTAATGAACAGGTAGAAACTGAAATTAAAAACACAATGCCATTTACATCAGCACCCCTAAAAATGAAACACTGAAGTATATATCTAACAAAACATGTATAATATCTATAAGAAGAAAACTACAAAACTCTGGTGAATGAAATCAAAAAATAACTAAATAAGTGGAGAGATATTCCGTATTCATGATTAGGAAGACTCAATATTTTCAAGACCTCAGTTCTTTCCAACTTTTTCTACAGATTTGGTGCAATCCCCATCAAAATTCTATGAAGTTAGTTTATGGATATTGATAACTTTCTTCTAAAATTAATGTGAAGAAACAAAAGACCCAAAATAGCCAACACAATATTGAAGAAGAACAAAGTTGGAAGATTAAGACCACCTGACTTCAAGATTTACTCTAAAGCTACAGTAATCAAGACAGTGTGGTACTGATTTAAGAATAGGCGAGTAGGGAATTTCCTGGAGGGCCAGTGGTTAGAACTCCATGCTTTCACTTCTGAGGGCACAGGTTCAATCTCTGGTTGGGGAACTAAGACCCCACAAGCCATGCAGTGTGGCCAAAAAAAAAAAAATCAAAGAATACACAAGTAGATCAATGGAAAAGAAGAAAAGCCAGAAATAGAACCACATATATATAGTCAACTGATCTCCGAAAAAGAAGCAAAGGCAATACAATGGAGTAAAGATGGTCTTTTCAACAAATGGTGCTGAAACTGGACATCCCACATGGCAAAAGAAAAAAAAAATTTAGACACAGACCTTACATACTTCACAAAAATTAACTGAAAATGAATCACAGGCCAAAACGTTAAATCCAAAACTATACATTTCTAGAAAATAACACAGAAGAAAACCTAGATGACCTTGGGTATGGTGATGACTTTTTAGATAGCACACCAAAGGCACAATCCATGAAAGAAATTGCTAAGCTGGACTTCATTAATTTAAAAATTTCTACTTTGAGGAATTCAATGTCAAGAGACTATGAAGACAAGTCACAGACTTGGAGAAAGTATTTGCAAAAGACACATCTGATGAAGGACTGTTATCTAAAATATACAAAGAAACCTTAAAGCTGAATAATAAGAAAACAATCCAATTAAAAAATAAACCCAAAACCTTAACAGACACCTCACCAAAGAAGATATACAGATGGAAAATAAGCATGTGAAAAGATGCTCCATATCATCTGTCAACAGGAAAAGGCAAATTAAAATAATGAGATATTAAAATGGCCAAAATCCAGAACACTGACAACACCAAATGCAGGTGAGGATGTGGAGCAACAGGAATTCTTATTCATTGCTAGTAGAAATGCAAAACTGTACAGCCACTTTGGGAGAAAATTTGGCAGTACCTTACAAAACTAAATGTACTCTTATCATATGATCCAACAATCATGTTTCTTGGTATTTGCACAAAAGAGTTGAAAACTTATGCCCACACAAAAACCTGCACAATATTGGTAAGTTTCACTCATAATTGCCAAAACTTGGAAACAACCGAGATGTCTTTCAGTAGGTGAGTGGATTAATAATCTGTGGTACATCTAGACAATGGAATATTATTCGGCACTAAAAATAAATGTGCTATTAAACCATGAAAAGGCATGGAAGAAACCTAAATAAACATTACTTAGTGAAAGAAGCCAATTTGAAAAGACTAGTAGGGAAGGAGAGATAATTTTCCCTCTACCCTGGATTCCTTCCTGAGACTCCTGTAATAAAAGATTAACAAGAGAAAAACAGGTTTAACATATGCAGCACACAGCATGAGGGAGAAACCTAACACAAAATAACTAAAAATGGCAGCTTAGAATTCCAGTTCATATAGCATCTTCAACAAAAAAACAATACATCTGTTGACAAATGACAGGATAAAGGAAAGCAGTTTTAGGTTTCTAAGGGTGGCAAACTATGGGAAGTAAATATATGGAAGGAGTAAGGTTTTCTTGAAGATTCCTCTGTTGCCATCTCTGGGCTCAAAAGATTCTGTCTCCAGTAAAGGAGAATTTATATCCTGCCTTTAGGAACAAACTGGGGAGCTTTTTCTGTGTTTCCTGATTCCTAATTACCTTCAGCACAAAATAATTTTTACATCAAATTTTTACATCATATTTTGGGATAACATATTCTGGTTTCCTTCAGCTCCATATTATAGGATTCCAACTATATGACGTTCTGGAAAAGGCAAAACTGTGGAGACATTAAAAAATTCAGTGGTTGCTGGGGGTTAGAGGGGTGAATAGTTGGAATACAAAGGATTTTTAAAGCAGTGATACTATTCTCTATGATACTATAATGGGGGATACATTTGTCCAAACCCGTAGGTTGCATGTGTTTCTTCACTTTTGGTGAAGAACACCCGGAGGGCATCCTAATGT
Source organism: Leucopleurus acutus (assembly GCF_964270905.1). Taxonomy (NCBI): domain Eukaryota; kingdom Metazoa; phylum Chordata; class Mammalia; order Artiodactyla; family Delphinidae; genus Leucopleurus; species Leucopleurus acutus. Next base: position 109,208,412 of record NC_139148.1, on the reverse strand, counting down.
AAACTATGGATTTGGGGTGATAATGATATATCAATGTAAGTTCATTGATTTTAATATATCTTCCACTCTGGGACAAGATGTTGATAGAGAGGAAGGCTATGCTTGTGGGGTGACAGGAGGTTTATGGGAACTCTCCGTACTTTCCCTTCAGTATTTTGTGAAGCTAAAAACTATTCTTAAAAAGTCTATTTAAAAGGTGACATTTCAAGTAAATAAATGATGATTCCTTTTTTTATATAAATGGATAAAAGATTTGAATAGGAATTTCTCCAAAGATACACAAATGGCTAACAAGCCCATGAAAAGGTGCTCAACATGATTAGCCATCAGGCAAATACAAATCAAAGCCACAAAGAGATAGCACTTCGCATCCACTGGCATGGCTATAATAAAAAACAGGCAATAACAAGCATTGATGAGAATGTAGAGAAATTTGAATTATCCTACATTATTGGTGAGACTACCCTCAAGGCTCACCACATTTTATACCACTTTGTTCCCCAAAACTTAGTACACAGAAGATACTTACCGAATATTTGAACAAGTAATGACGCTTGCAACAATTTTAGAGCCTAATTCTTGAGAAACAGAATGGAGGAAACAAACTCAAAACTTGTCTACTAATTTAGGTTATCAAGGCTGTCACATTGTCCATACTTTAATTAATGTAATGCTCAATATATAGGTACTATTTTCAAAACATCTAAATTAATATGAAAACCACTGTATTAGCAAAATTGGATTATCTAACATAAAGTGCCTTCAAAAATTCAGGATACTCCATTTCTTCAACCTTTCCTACTGCAGTATATTTTAGGTATTCATGGACAACGTCCACTGAGGGATTTCCCTGGTTGGCAGGACACCAACATTTTGACTACTCTGACCTACAGAGTAGAAAAATCCTATATAGGGCAACAGGTAGAAAGTGTGTGGAATAGTGATTCAAGTGCCCTGTTACTTTTTTTTTAATAGATTTATTTATTTATTTATTTTTGGCTGCGTTGGGTCTTCATTGCTGCACATGGGATTTAACTAGTTGCAGCTAGCAAGGGCTACTCTTCATTGCGGTGTGCGGGCTTCTCATTGCGGTGGCTTCTCTTGTTGCAGAGCATGGGCTCTAGGCACATGGGCTTCAGTAGATGTGGCACATGGGCTCCAGTAGTTGTGGCACATGGGCTCAGTAGTTGCAGCACGCAGGCTCTAGAGAGCAGTCTCAGTAGTTGTGGTGCACGGGCTTAGTTGCTCTGCGGCGTGTGGGATTTTCCCGGACCAGGGCTCGAACCCGAGTCCCCTGCATTGGCAGGCGGATTCTTAACCACTGTGCCACCAGGGAAGCCCCTGTTACACTTCTGTATGGTTTATTTTATCTGCCTTATATTCATTTGAGTATGAGTTTTTTAAGCCACCTTTTAAGTGTATGTCTATTAATTCTACCTCTAATAAAAGTTTTGACTACATATTGATTGGCTTTTTGGTCAAAAAAGTATTTGCTCTTAGTCAAAATGTGATTTTGACTGAATTTCTTGGAAATACTTTAGTTTTCTAGTCATAAAATTTTCTAAATTAGTTTGAGGACATCATTTATCTGGTGCTTTTTATGTCTCTCCAGCTTTCCATCTATTCTTTTAGCAACATAGACTGATAAGATGTGTTTAACATATTATGAGACAATTGACTAAAATTTACTACGGTTACAAAAGGAGCAGAGGCTCTCCCTTTGTTTTTATTTTTGCTGGGAAGGGACTGTGTGTTGGAGGAGGTCACTGAAAGGAGGTAACCACTGGTTGACTTACAAAGTGGACTGCAAGCTGGACCCGGCAATCAGCGGCTCCTCACACCCTCCTCTGCACTTGGAATGTATATTCTGCCCACTGTTCCCACAGTAGGAGTAGCTTCAAAGCCACAGTCTTCAGAGAGTAATGTGGTGTTGAGACCATCTGGATAGTATGTATGATTGAACTTAATTAAGGTCTCTATATAAACTTTTAGGATTCAGGCAGGTGGGTGCAGCAGTCAACTTGTCTTGTGGCCACCCAAAGCAAGCCTTGTATGTAAGTTCCCATGCTTATTAAAACCGCCACCTACCAATGTGGGGTAGTCTGCCTCTTTCTTGCCCTCTGGGTACAGGACCAGTTTCAGATTTCACCCAGGGAACTCCCAAGGTTGTGAATCAACATTGCAGCAGTGGCAAAGAACACTCTTCTGGGAGCACTGCTGAAGATGCTTTGATTTTCAGAACAGGAAATATGAGTATGAAGAAACTTTCCTTTTTGCCAGCTAAAAGAAATGAAACAAAACAACCTCTCTCCTCTACAACCTTATGCTCAAAACAGTATTGGGGCATTTCCTCTGCTTATCTAACAAGTGTTAACTGAGTCCTAATCATGCTCCAAACACTGGAGGTTGTGTCACTATTATGATTTACAAAGTTGTTATCACTACAAACCATCCTGGGATCACTGGTCTTCACAAAGCTAACTACATTTCTTGTTACTGTTGTTGTTGATGCTGCTGCTGCTGCTACTGATGTTACTGATGTCATCATATAATTGATCCAAGTAAAACTGTTAGGAAGAGTAAATATTTTTCCACCAGTGTTTAACAAAGTTTCTTAGGATACAAATGGGAATGAAAGCATAGAATAGTACAAAGCATTCAGGAACTGGAAGGTAAAAATTTAAATAGTGGAAATAGAACTTACTAGCTGTGTGATTTGGGGGTGTTAATTAACTCCTCTTCAATTTCCTTATCTGTACATTGGTGACAATAATGCCTGTCTTAATGGTTGCTATGCTGATTAAATTAAATAACGTATTAAGGTAACATTTTTTTTTCTGGCACATAAAAGATGCTCAGTAAAAAAAAATGCTGGAAAAGTTAATTTTGCAAAAATCAACAAAGAGGGTGGCCTCAAATAGTGCAACAAATTAAATTACACTTGAATTAAAACTTTAAATATTTAAAATAAAACTATAAACATATTAAAAGAAAATGAAGGTCTATCTTTGTATGAGTTCTGTATGAGGAAGAATTTCCTAAACTTTAATGAATTAAATATATGCAAAAATGGTACATTTCGTTACATTGATACATCAGTTGATGGGTGTTTATTTGAAGTATATATTGGAAAGTAAAAAAAATCACAGGCACTATCTTAGCACTTTTGCAACTATACTTTATGCATAGCTGGAAAAATATCGCATCATTCAGATTACACAACTAGCTCTTGTGAACCAATAGTAGGTCTGGTGACTCTGTATATCGTTTTGCCAACTCTGGAAAAGTGGGTATCTCTCACTGCCTACACTAGTGACTTTACCCAACCTCAAGATTCAACATCTCTCTTCTCTATCTACCCTCTTTGTTTCCTACTATTTATCTTCGTTCTTCACTCCAGCTATACTTCCCTCCATATCATACATTGTGCTAGTTAGAGTTCTTAAGCAAGGCCAACTTAGAGTCTGCTAGTCCCCCTTGTAAAGAAGGGCCCACCATGTTGACAACTAATTCATTTCTTAGCAATATGAGAGGTAAGCAAACTATATATGGGTCACAAGTTACTGAGTTGAGAATGCTGCTACAGATGACTACCATTGGCTATAGAGCCTGTCCCTGGTTCAGTAGGTTACAAAAGATAATATTCATGGCATATGTTTACAAACTATAGAGGCAAACATTAGTCTCATTGGCTTCCCTCCAGAAAACAGAGAACCAGGAGGGTGGCCTCTCTGGTGATATCTCATGTTGCTCTGTCCCTGTCTATGTCAGTCAAGATTCTATAGGTGACTTCACTGATGACATAAATAGAAGCCTATTAAATTTGCCAAAAATATAAACTGAAATGCACAGTTATTATATTACATAATGGAATTATGATTCAAAATAGGCTTCATAGGCTGAGGTGACTAATGCAAAAGATTAATGTAAAGTTCTTCATTTCTGTTTATATACGCACATACATATACATACACACACACACATTTGAAAAGGTAATAGTGCACAAAATAACCTGAAGGGTTTTAAGTAAGGACAGTTTTCCAACAATCAGAACATTTTTACAACTGGATTGGTATAACTTTTAGATAGCAATTTCCTTTCCTCAATTGTTGAAGCAAATAACTAATGACCATATATCAGGAATGTCACAGAAAAGATTTCTATACAGAAATAGACATTCTACAGATGGCCAATCAGAGTCTTTGGGACTCAATTTCCTTCAGACTATATGTTTCTAAAAAATTAATTTCCTTCTTCCTTCTAGTCATCTCTTCTAAAAGTAACTAAATTCTTTGCCTAAGGTTTTGCCCAGAGTTACCAGTTCACCAGTTCAGAACTAGACTGAGAATACACAGGAGCTCACCTGAGTGCCAGATCAGTGCTCCTTCTACTACCACACTGCTGCTTTCCTTAGCAGTTACATTGGGAGTTGTCACTGGGCTATTTATTCCCCTACCCTCTTGTTGTTCCACCTATTTGTCTCTACTTAGGCTATCTTTTTATTTAATTTTTTTTTAAATTAAAAAAAAATTTTTTTTGGCCGCACCATGTGGCATGTGGGATCTTAGTTCCCCAACCATGGAGGGAACCCACGTCCACAGCACTGGAAGCACAGAGTCTTAAACACTGGACCACCAGGGAAGTCCCACTTTTAATGCACTCTTGCAAGTGACCCATATACTTCTGGGAACACACAAGCAACTGATAAAAATATGCAAAAAGCATCCATGCACTTACCTGTTTTTATGTGAATTTTCCCATTTCTGCTTGTTTCTCAATAAAAATGAAAGGCTATTAAAAATGGAACTCATGTTACCCTTTGTTCTCTATGCATTTCCATTTAAAAATATTTCAGTCTTTCTTTTTACTTATACCAGAATGTATAAGTAATTGGAAATTGCTTCCATAAGCCTTTACATTCATATATAAATTTTCACATTAAGAGCTGGAACAACCTGGTATTTGTTGAATTATTGATATTCATACAATTGTTTGTAGACATTTGAATACCTCCTATTGAGAAAAGGCTGAATTGTTCAGAATCTTCTGAATTGCATATGCAAATACCAAAGAACAGGCATTTCTTGCTATTCCAGACTAAATGGCATTAAAGTGGCTTATCCTATGCTTACTCTGTGCATTTTACAGTTCAGCCATGTTACTTCAGAGCTATGTGCTCTTAAAGCAATGGCAGATTCAGAAGCCTTGGCATGCTGGTCACTATAAAAGAGCAATAGGGAGAAATGCCTTGCGCTTTTACATGTAACTCTTAAAAGTGGTACTTGGCAGTTCACTTTCAGTAGAAGTGAATTATTATAGTAATCACTAATGTTTTATTCTAAAGGACTCATTCACTCTTATGACACTTGTGTACAAATGTTTTTGGAGCTTAAGTGGCCATCATTCCATCTTTCCATCCTACACCACTTATTAAAAAACAAAAACCAAAAACCTTGCATTAACTTTGAAGTTACCCTTCTAACCCCTGATCCCATCTTCTGAACATCAAGTTCTGCATTAGGAAGAACAACAGGCAAGGAAGTATGGTGAGGAAGCTGTTTCTCGGGGCAGCTTTTTTTCATGCTTCTCCTTGTGACCCTCTCTCTGAATCTCTCCACTGGGTTTACATCTCACTGAGCTTTCTTTTGATGGCTCTGAAGTGTTTGTTTCCAAAAAATGACAGATTTGCCCTGTCAGATTCTCATCAGAAACACACAAACAAGAAGTGTGGTATTATTAATAACTATCACCAGCTCAACAAGAAAAATCTGAAATGATGTTAACTTTCCTCTTCCTCTTTCTAATATTTATATCTAGATGAGGACAAAAACAACTCCTTTGCAAATGCATTTCAACTGATTGACTTTACAGCGTTGCGATGAGAGCCAAACCTGCTCTCTAAGGACCCTTTGGTTCTAAACCTTTAAGTGCAGTCCATCATATTCATCACAATCAATCAATATTTCAGGCAAAGTTGCTACCCCCACATTGTCCTGGATCACAGCCCAAATCGGAAGAGGCTGAAATGTGTTCAGCCCTCTCTTTCCGACTGTTTCCAGTCTATGGTGTTCAATCCCTCCGAGAGTTTGCCTTCCAATGCAAGGCGTGTGGGTCCGATCCCTGGTCGGGGAGCTGAGATCCCACATGCCTCACAGCCAGAAAACCAAAACATAAAACAGAAGCAATATTGTAACAAATTCAATAAAAAAAAAAAAAGAATGAGGATGGCTTCAAGTGTCATGCCTTCTAGAAGGGAGTGCTATCTTTCAGGCACTTTGGCAAATAGATGAGAGAGCTATATTTTTGAGCAGCATCCCTTCAAAGCAAGCACACCAAGATATAGCTCCTACTCTTTTGCTCAGGCATAGGAATAGCACTTTTTCTGTGCAAAAAAAAAAGCGGGGGGGAAGTGTAGATCTAGTTTTGTGTTTGCCAAAATGTTTAATTTTAATAGCACTTAAATTTGACAGTAATATGGCTGTTATCAACTAATTTTTTTTTTTTGGCCACGCCAAGTGGCTTATGGGATCTTAGTTCCCCAACCAGGGATCAAACCTAGTCCCCAGCAGTGAAAGCACTGAGTCCTAACCACTAGATCACCAGGGAATTCCCTGTCATCAACTAATCTTATTTTTTTTTAATTTAATAGTGCTTTTCCCACCTTTCCGGGGAAACTTTGGTCCTCCCTCTCATTCTACCTTGATTAGGATACAACAGAGCACTCCCCCCAAAAAAGTTTCAATAACTTTGAATCTTCAGAAGATATTTAGGTCTTAATTTTTAAGCTCAGCATATCAATATTTCTCCAGGAAAAATAAAGTTGTTTTTCCAGATACACTGCTTTATATTACTACATAAAACAGGCACATTAAGAGTAACAGTTCACACTGCAAAATGATAGATTCAAGGGACGTTATCTTTAAATTCAAAGTTCAACTAGTCTATTTCACGTCTGCTATAATTGAGCTATGCTCAACTTTACCACAGTGAGGCAGTGTTGTGCAGTGGTTAAAAAGTACAGGTTTCTGAGTCAAGTGTAATGAAATGCAAACTCTGGCTTTTCCTCTTATTAGCTGTAACATAAGTATGTCACCTCCTCCAATCCTCAGTTTACTCGTCTGTAAAATGGGAAGAATAATAACTAACTCAAAGGGCTGATGTTAAGATTAAAGTATTTAGTACAGGGCCTCACACTCAATTTAGAGTGTGAGGCCCTGTACTAAATACAGGGTCCATCTACTATGACTTGGGAAAATTGTTTAGGTTATATTTGAAAAAGTAGCTCTTTAAAATCATACTGCCCAGCAGAAACCTTAGGTTGAAATTTACAGGTGTAATAATCCTTGTAATTTTCCCAGAATTGTGGGGGCCATATGAGATAATGACCATATTTTTGTGCACTGTAACAGCAGCATTATTATTTGGAACTTTAACCATTTTAGAGTTAGATACTAAGGAAACTAAAATTAATTGGTTGTCATCTTTTGTTTCTTGCCCTCATATACCACTAAACAACTAGTTTTTCTCCCTTTTGTCAATTCCCATTGTGTATTTTGCCAAAAAGTACTGTATTCAGATGCCAGCCAATAAATTGTCACACAATGGAAAATGATATGCCACAACATTCATTGTAAGGTTTAATAAAATTAAATTTGCACCAAAAAAAGTGTTCAACAAATGGCAGCTTAAAAACAAAGGACCAAGATGCTTATATGTAAATAAAGCAAACTCTACATACATACTTTTCTAATTAATACACACCTGTACACAAAACCAATAATAATGGCCACCTTTTTACTAGCACATATACTCTACAAATAATTATATCAATGGATCAAAGTATGAACTTTGTCCTCTCTCCCTTTGAGTGTTTTTAAGAGAGTTTCATGATTTGAATTGCCACTTGATAAACTGCTATTGCTTTTTAGAAATACTTAAAGAAATGTCAGGCTGTGGCTGTGTGATCCCACAAAGGGAACAGAAAAGGAAATGTGTCATAGGCCTGGGCTCTATCAAGTCCCAGAGAAAGGAGTTGTTCTAACTGCTTCATACTCTTACCACTGTATTGGGAAGGGGCTGGAGGTGAAGATAACCTAGGGTGAAAAAAGCTGATGCTATAAGGATTTCTCACTAGTCTCTTAGGATCCAGGATGCTAAACAAGTGCCATAAAGTGACAAAAAGCTTTGGAAGCTCAGGTGAAAAAGTTCATCTCAGCTTTCTTGAAAATCTAGGCCAAGACCTTCATGGCACTTTAGTTTTTTGTTAAGGTCACAAAGGTGTTAAGTACACACATGTTCCTGTGCTTGCTACACTTATCAAGGAACATAAGGACTCACTAGAAACAAGGGACTGTATATGATTATGTATATATTTATTAGACTGCCTAGAAATTAGGGAAGGGAAGTTGGAGAAAGGCTGATTTCATCTGCTTCTGGAAAGGGTATGTGCTCTAGAATGGAATAGTAAAGAAAATAGTAAAAAGGAATAGTAAAAATGAAATTTTGTTAATGTTAGAGTATAAAGAAGCTATACTTCTTTATAGTGAGAAAAGAGAAGGCTAAAAATAAATCAATAGAACATCATTAAAAATAAATAAATAGATCAGCATCGACTGTGCTCAAACTGTGATATAGCTGGAGTATATCACAACTGGTAAAGAGTAGGTGGGTAATAACTGTGTGATGAATGGACAGAAACTTCAAAAGTTTGTAAGGTCGTATTTAGAGACTGTTTACGGAAAATCAGTTCAATAAACAATTATTGAGAACCAGTATGGGCAGTCAGATGAGGGATAAAATGGCAAGTCACAGGACCCAATCATCAGGACTCACAATCTACGATAATTAATCAAAATCTCATTTTACTGGTATATGACACTTTTCCTTGTAAACCTGCAAGATTTCTTAAAATAGAGCAAAACTTTAATGTATGCTGATAAGTGCTTACAAGAATATCTGAACAAGAAACATCTGACTAGACTGTCACTGTGCTAGACATTTCCAAAACAACCACCAATCCTAAAGGAATCATGTTTTTTCATTAAACAAGGGAAACATGCTATTTGGGAAGGGTAAACATTATCAGGAATGAATTTGCCAGAGGCATCTATTACCTTCCAGTTATAAATAGTCTAATAAGGGGAAAATAGTACAGATACATTTTGATTTTGAATAAGTTGAGAATCCTAGGATTTTAGAGTTGAAAACGCCTTTGAAAGTATTTAATCAAATGGTCTCATTTTACAGAAGTGGATACTAAGACCCTAAAAGACCTAGAGTCAAAAATGAGTTAGAAGGAGAAATAAGATTTAAACTCAGGCCATCTGAAACTCTGTTCCATTCTCATTCTTCTATTCCTGCCATCCTGTAGAAGACACTGAGTTTTTTATTGTTTCAATGCAAGGAAGGGACAAGAGTTGCCAAAGATCAATTGGTGTACTGAACCATCTTGTCTAGAGATCACTTTGAAAAGGATGACCTCAAGGGCCAAATCTAGTCACAAATGTGTTTATTAGACCTACACATTATTAAACTGTTTTTGTATGATTTGCCAGCATTTTAAACTTAAGAATTTAACATTAAAATCCCAACGGGAGGTTTCTCTTGAAAAATAAAAAGATCTGGAAACACTGGGTCCTCATCCCCACACAACAAAAATTGGCAGAAGCCGGGTAGGAGACTCCACCATTAAACAGGACGTGTGTTTCAGTTTACCATTCTCCACCACTCTCTATTGGATCTTACACAGAGCCTATTCACTCATTCACATTTACATACATATTCCTGTAGACCTAGGGTTTTGAGTTTGTGACTTCTGAAATCAACTCTGAATAGAAAATTTCAAGTTTGAATGTCATGTGGCCTCAAAGCTCTTAAATAATTAAGAAAATCAGAAACCTGAAATGTCTAACACTACAGAAAGATGGTTAAAAACTCATTCTGATATTACTATAAATATTTCTTCAGTGAGGTTCTTTTAACCCTTCATTAGTTAGCAAGGGTGATTTGAAGTTTAAAAAAGAAGTATGTTAAACAAGATGCCCAGTAATGAAATAATATTCTGTGACACACTGACATCTTTAGTAAAGAAGGATTAGGGAAATTTCACACATTCAAAAAATAATGTGTGTTTTGGCTACAAAATGTACAATGTATAAAATATTTCAGCTAAACTACGGTACAACAGACAAAGGATGAAGAAATGTTAATCATTGTTTCAGAATTACAAGTTGTAGCTTATATAGTTATGGCACCACATTTTAATACAGTACCGATAAAGCCTAATACATCGCAGGTAACTAACCAACTATAGGAAGTATATGAGTACAGGCAGAGATAGCTACCTCATAATCTAATGCCAAGACCATCAGCTAAAATAAATAAATAAATGCACTAACCATTTTTTTTGTCTACATAATGTTATACAACTGGCTTGACTACTTAGAAAAAACATTATTTGTCTGAAATGACTTGATAATTTGGAATCATATTTGTAGACCACTATAGAATTATAATTTGATCCAAAATAGAAATGTTTCTATTTCATATGCTTTAAAAATTTTTTCAGCCAAATAATTTAAGAAGGAAAAATTATCTCATGTAGTCTTGGCTTTAGTGTATTGTCATCATTCCCCCACCTGATGAAAATCTAGTTCTGCATCCCTGTTTTCCTCATAATTTGACTCTCCTTCCACTGACTTCTTCACTCAACATATATAGACTATTCAAAACAGAAAAAGAATGGGCAAGTCAACTATGTATGGTGAAATCAAATATCCTAGTACAAAATAAGTTCTTCCATCCATAAATAATACATAATTATGACCATAATGAAATGTACATGTTCAGTTTTAGTTTCCCTTCCACAGATCCTCCTATGGATTTGAAGTAAGTACAGCTTGAGAACCATTATCCTGAAAAGAATATATTGGGTTGGCCAAAGGTTTGTTCATTTTTTTCTGTAAGATGGCTCTAGTAGCAATTAGTTGTCTTTAACTTCATTGGAAACAATTTTTGTTAGATTGTATGTGACAGCTGTCATATCAGCGTGCATTTAAAAAAAAGACTTATCAAAATTGGTGAATTTTCGTGTAGCCATTTTAATATTGAAGATGGAAGAAAAAAGCAACATTTTCGGCATATTATGCTTTATTATTTCAAGAAAGGTAAAAACGCAACTGAAACGCAAAAAAAGGTTTGTGCAGTGTATGGAGAAAGTGCTGTGACTGATCGAACATGTCAAAAGTGGTTTGTGAAGGTTCGTGTTGGAGATTTCTCACTGGATAATGCTCCACTGTCAGGTAGACCAGTTGAAGTTGATATCGATCAAATTGAGACATTATTTGAGAACAATCAACATTATACCACGCGGGAGATAGCCGACATACTCAAAATATCCAAATCAAGTGGTGAAAATCATTTGCACTAGCTTGGTTATGTGAATCGCTTTGATGTTTGGGCTCTACACAAGGTAAGTGAAAAAAACCTTCTTGACCATACTTCTGCATGCGATTCTCTACGTAAACGTAACGAAAATGTTCCATTTTTAAAACAAATTGTGGTGGGTGATTAAAAGTGGATACTGGAAAAAAAAAAGTGGATACTGTACAATAATGTAGAATGGAAGAGATCGTGGGGCAAGCAAAATGAACCACCACCAACCACACCAAAGGCTGGTCTTCATCCAAAGAATGTGATGTTGTGTATATGGAGGCATTGGAAGGGAGTCCTCTATTATGAGCTCCTTCCAGAAAACCAAACGATTAATTCCAACAAGTACAACTCCCAATGAGACCAACTGAAAGCAGCACTCGATGAAAAGCGTCCGGAATTAGTCAACAGAGAACGCATAATCTTCCATCAGGATAACGCAAGACCGCATATTTATTTGATGACCAGGCAAAAACAGTTACAGCTTGTCTGGGAAGTTCTGATTCATCCGCCGTATTCACCAGATATTGCGCCTTCGGATTTCCATTTATTTCGGTCTTTACAAAATTCTCTTAATGGAAAAAATTTTAATTCCTTGGAAGTCTGTAAAAGGCACCCGGAACAGTTCTTTGCATAAAAAGATAAAAAGTTTTGGGAAGATGGAATTATGAAGTTGCCTGAAAAATGGCAGAAGGTAGTGGAACAAAAGGGTGAATACATTGTTCAATAAAGTTCTTGGTGAAAATGAAAAATGTGTCTTTTATTTTTACTTAAAAACCAAAGGCACTTTTTGGTCAAACCAATATTTAGAGCTACAGCAAACTTCCAAAGAAATATTTGCCCTCAAAATTAAAAGGTCTTGTCTAAGGTTGCACTCGAAGAGTAGAATTATATTCTGTTCAAGGTAATTCCACTTTGACTTTCACAATGCTTTGTTTTCGGTTTTGTTTTACTTTGTTCTCCCCCTTCCCCCCATAGATTCCTTGAAAATTACTTTCAAAGTTGGTTAGGAAATTCTTAAAATTGCACACTGGAGGGCCCTCGCGTTAACTGGAATATCGCAACTGTGATGGATCATTGTTCAAGTTCTAGAAAATCATGAAAGTTAAACTGTAGAGAATCTACAAGAGTCTCAAACTAGGTTTTTTTAATATGTTGTTTTATTTTCCATATTCCTCTCTAAAATCACCTTTTGTTTCCCAACTTTTTTTTGGTAAACCTCATTATGACCTTGCTCCAGCAAAAATCCTTATTGTAGAAAAATGTTATAAATGACTATTGCTTAATAATTTTAACATCTCTCTAGCCATTTTCTATGCGGTCACTGAGTAATAAATTTAGCTGTGTTAGAAACTTGGACATTGAGTGTACATGACTGAATCTTCAAATAAAACTTATTTTGTAACTGGTTAACAGAGTATTTGGTGGGGAATTATCGTGCTATGACTCCTTCCATATTAAAGACATATCAATACAAAAATAAAAGATTATCCTAATATATTTGTAATATTTCTAAAAATCAAGCCGATATTAAGGATGATGGTTATTTCCTAATGATGCTTATGGTTTGATACTTTTCTTTATGACCATATGACAGTCAACAAGCATCATTTGCCTATCACTCTGTGGAGAGACTTGGATTGAAGAAACTATCTCTGCCTTCATAAAATTTCAATTCTGATTGGAATGTTTAGATGCACAGGGAAGTACGCACATATACATAAAATTAAGTAGGATCATAGTATGAAGAATAATTCTCAGAGGTTCAGATTTTTTATTATAGCATCACTGAGGGATGATAATTCAGCCTGATGGATAATTCCAAATCTGAAGAGTTTACCATTTCATGAGATGGCTGATATCTTTAAAAAATTTTTTGGAGGATGTCTGTCTCTCACGCTAAACTCGACATGTAATACTGGATTCCCAGAACTTAACAGTGCCTGGAAAACTGTACATACTCAATAAAATTTTGTTGAATGAATTTACTTTTTATATCAAGTAAATAATTTATTTCTGCAATTGCCTTTCCTAGTACTACATAGATTTTCTCTTTGGACAAATAAAGAACAAGTCTGGTCTCATTTATATGATAGAACTTTAAATATTTGGAGCGAATTCCTAAAATCATAGAGTTCCAAAACTGAGAGTTCCCTGATTTTCAAATTAGAGTACTCAGCCACCCAGACATGCGCCAGGGCACAGAGAAAGCCATGAGAGAAATCGAATCATATTGTTCTTCAGCATCTATTCAAAAAGCACTGCATGAAAATGTTCTTATATTAAAATATAGGTACACAGGGAACTGGTGTGAAAAATTCACATGAATGTGCCAAATAAAACAAGAAATTTCAATGAAATGTCATATTTGAAAGTGGCTTCTGCCATACACCCCAGTCTACAGAGAAATCATAGCTATTTTCCTTATCTGTTATGGGTTTGTTGGTAGAAATTTTTGAGAAGGTAGTTTTAGCTGACATCTGGAGAAAGGAAGAGACTTCACAGAAGTTACAACATGTATTAACGGCAAATCCCTGACTAGAATCTATGTAACATCACTCATATCCAATAACCTTCTTCAATATGTGTGTGTGATGTATTTTGTGATTCTTCATTGTCCAGATTATCCTCCTGCCCATATATAATGTCCCTCCAAGTTATCCTTTAAATTGCCAACAATTTCATTCTAAAATACGAGTCAATACATGAAACTCTCCTCTTCAAAAACATTTAAAACATTCAAAAACATTCAGTACCAGAAAGTATGAAAGTGTTCAAAACACAAAAAGATGGGAGCATGTCAAAGGAATGTGGGAGCCAACCTGTAAAAGTTCCCAATGGCCAAAGCTGAAACAATTTGAGCAGCAAATAAAATAGCCAACGACTGGTTATAACTCAAAATACGAAATAAGGAACTTCTCTGGTGGTCCAGTGGGTAAGACTCTGCGCTCCCAAAGCAGGGGGCCCGGGTTCGATCCCTGGTCAGGGAACTAGATCGCACATGCTGCAACTAAGAAGCCCGCATGCTGCAAGGAAGATCCTGCATGCTGCAAAGACCCAGTGCAGCCAAAATAAAATTTAAAAAAAATACGAACTAAGTATACATAGATCCATAAATAAATGATTGAATAAATAAATGGAGACAAAATCTTCCTTACAGAATTCCAAATAATATGTGTAGATACATCTCCCTCCAAGAAGTAGAAGTTAACTGCCTCCTTGAGAGTGGGCTGGATTTCCCGACTTACTTTTATAGAATAGAGAAGCCTGGCAAACATTACTTTAAATAAGAAATGAAGGTTAATACCACCACTGAAGCCACAGGGATATCATATGCCCTCTTCTATGGTATAAGAAGGCCAATTCACTTCTGTGGTATTCTTCCCAAAATCTGTAACCTCAGTCTTATAAGACAAATATCAAACTGAGGACATTATGCAAAATACCTGACCAGAATTCCTCAAAACTGTCAAGTTTATCAAAAAGAAGAAAAAATCTGAGAAACTGTCACAACCATTAGGAGCCTAAGGAGACATGATGACTAAATCTAATCTGGTCTCCTGGCTAGGATCTTGGATTGTTAAAAAAGGACAGTAGTTCTGGTGAGTGATGCTGGTAATGAGGGAGGCTTTAGATGTGTAGGGGCAGGGGACATATGAGAAATCTCTGTACCTTCCTCTCAATTTTGTTATAAACACAAAACTGCTCTAAAAATGTCTTTCAAAGCAAAGGAGTACAGGAAAAGAGTGGTGAAACCTCCAAATGTGTGTCATTTAATTAATGGTAGTACACCCACGCCAGTTTCTTAGTTTTGACAAATGTATCATGGTAATGTAAGATGTTACATTAAGAGAAACAGGGCGAAGAGTATATGGGAAGTCTTTGTACTAGCTCTGCAGCTTTTCTAGAAATATAAACTAATTTTTGAATGTTTATTTAAAATAAAGAAAAATTCCATGAGCTTAACATCAGGAAAAATGGCAAGTGAGCAAAAAACTGATTCTGTTACAGAATCAACTTGTCAGAATTCTGAGAAATAGTCAAAGTTTATAACAACCAAGTGAATGCTCAATCAAGAAAAAAGTGACTTAAATATAGTAGGAGAACTTTGTAGCATTTGAACTTAGGCTTGTCCTACCTCCTCGCTAGCATGAGGGTGATTTTGAAGATGAGTTCCCATGTTCCCAGTGTGGTTACCTGACTCTGGGGATAGCAGAGCAGACCTTGCTCCCCCAAAATTTTGTTTCTCCGTTTTGACCTGTCTGGAGTTTCCCTAAAGGATTGGAATAGGATACTTGCATCTGTTTCACCTAACTTAGAACTCTCTCAGGGCAGAAAAGTGGCTAAGCATATAGCTTTCCTCAAAAATACTGAAAAGCAGGGACTTTCCTGGTGGTCCAGGGGTTAAGACCACACTCCCAATGCAGGAGGCACGGGTTCAATCCTTCGTCAGGGAAATAAGATCCCACATGCAGCCCAGTGCGGCCAGAAGAAAAAAAAATACTGGAAGACAAACAAGCTGCTGCTTCCAGTGGCAAAAGATCACAGTTGGGTCAGGTGCTTCTCAAAGCACCTGCATATAATGGGGACTCTAGAAAGCCAAGCACAAGTCCAGGGACTCATGATCAGGAAAGACCTGAGAAAACCCTAAGCTTTCACCTCCAGCAGATTTTTAGGTTCAGTGCCAGCAGGAAGTCAAGGTTAAGGCAGTGTTGCAAAGGACCTATTGAATAAGCTTTAAAACACCTCCCCAAAACAGAGTCAATCTCTGCAAAGTCTGGCAGTGTATTTTCTTTTCTTCTTTTTTTCTTTTTACTACTTTATTTTTTGGCTCCATACATATAGGAATATCTCTTTCACACCTCTAGCTGACCACAAGCTAAAGAAACAGGGACAACAGAAACCACACAAAAAAGAATAACAGCCTGACAAAACAGGTTTGAAAAATCACTAAACAAACAACTACAACCCACAGCAAGCAAGAAAACTAACCCTGAGGAAGGTAAGGATCTGATTTTCAGAGTGACCACATTATAATATTCAAAATGTCCGGTTTTCAACAAAAATTTACAAGGCACATGAAGAAACAAAAAATATGATCCATTCACAGGGAAAAAAAAGAAATTAACAGAAACTGACTGTATCAAAGCAGAGGCACTGCTTCCTCAACAAAAAAAGAATAACGATAAAAATATAGAAATTATAAAATAGAAGCAAATAGAATTTCTGACACTGAAAAGTACAATAACTGTAATAAATCACTAAATGGTTTCAAAAACAATTTGAGTAGACAGAAGAAAGAATCAGTGAATTTGAAGGAAGGTCAATTGAAATTAACCAGTCTGAGGAACAGAAAGAAAAAATAGTGAAGAAAAATAAACAACATCCAAGAGACCTATGGGATACTATCAAGTATATCAACATATTCTCAATGGTAGTCCTAGAAGGAGAGAAGAGAGAAAAGGGAACAGAAAGACTATCTGAAAAATTAATGGCCAAATACTTTCTAGATTTCATAAAGATATAAATGTATACATCCAAGAAGCTAAACATACTCCAAGCAGAATAAATATAAAGAGATCCATACTGAGACACATTATAATCAAATGATAAAAAGACAAAGCATCTTTAAAGTCAAGAGAGTGAAGCAATTTCTCAAGCACTACAAGGGACCCACCATAAGATTAACAGTTAATTTCTCATCAGACTTTGGATGCCAGAAAGCAGTGTGATATGTTTAAAGTACTGAAAGAAAAAAAGTTGCATCAAAGAATTCTAATTATGCTAAAACTATCTTTCAACTATGAAAGAGAAATCAAGGCATTCCCAGAAAAACAAAAGCTGAGAGAATTCTTGTCTAGGAAACCATCCCTCACGTCCTTCAGGCTGAAATGAAAAGACGTTAGACAGTAATTAAAAGCCATATGAAGAAAACAAAAATAAAAGTAACTACATAAGTAAATACAAGAGATAAGTATTATTGTATTTCTGATTTGTAACTCCTTGTTTTTTCCTACATTGTTTAAAAGTCCAATGAATTAAACAGTAACTATACATCTATGTTAATGGGCAGACAGTCTATGAAGATGTAATTTGTGACAACAACATAATGGGGTAGACATAAGCTGTATAAGAGTTTTTGTACATTATTAAAGCTGAATGAGTACTAATTCAAACTATATAGCCAAAATTTTAAAATGTTAATTGTAATAACCAGAGTAATGACTAAAAATATACAGAAAAGAAACTGAAAAAAAGCATCAAAAATGGTACACTGCCAAAAAAAATCAAATAAACACGAAAATTCAGCTATACAGGAAACAGAAAACAAAAACTATAAAATGTATAGAAAACAAATAAAAAATGGCAGAAGTCCTTCTTTATCAGTAACTACTTTAAATGTAAATGAGTTAAACACTGACTAAAAGAGATTGACAGAAAAGATAAAATAACATGATCGAACCATACTATGTACCAGATACTCACTTCATATCCAAAGCTACAAATAAGTTGAGAGTGAAAAACAGAAATCTATATTCCATGCAAACTGTAACCAAGAGAGCATAGATGGCTATACTAACATTATACAAAATAGATTTTAAGTCAAAAAGTGTTACCAGAGACAATGGACATTTTATACTGATAAAAAGGTCAATGTATCAAGAATATATAACAATTGTAAACACATGCACACTTAACAACAGGGCTCAAAAGCATATGAAGCAAAATTTGACCGAACTGAAGAAAGAAAACGACAGTTAAACATAATCAAAGACTCAATAACCCATTTATAATAAAGGACAGATCAACCAAATGGATGATCAGTAAAAAAAAATAAAGGACTTGAATAACAATATACAATTAGACCTAACACACATAGACAGAACCACTCCACACAGAAAGAGCATCATAAGCAAGTCTTCTCAAGTGAACATGGAATACTCTCCATGATAGACCTTGCATTAGGCGACAAAAAAAAAAAACTCAATACATTTAAAAAGATTACAGTCATACAAATTATCTTCTCTGACAACAATGAATTTTGTTGAAGGAAACTAGAAATAAAATATCAGAAGAAACTTGGAAAATTAACAAATATATGAAAATTAGACATCACACTCTCAAACAAGCAACAGGACAAAGAAATCATAGGGAAATTACTAAATATTTAGAGCCCAGTGAAAACAAAACACAACATACCAAACCTTATTAGATACAGCAAAGGCACTACTTATGTGGAACTATATACTGTAAAAACTACATTAAGGGACTTCCCTGGTGGCACAGCGGTAAAGAATCAGCCTGCCGGGGGAGGAGCTTCAAGATGGCAGAAGAGTAAGTCGTGGAGATCAACTTCCTCCCCACAAATACATCAGAAACACACCTACATGTGGAACAACTGCTACATAATGCCTACTGAATGCTGGGAGAAGACCTCAGATCTCCCCATAGGCAAGAAACTCCCCACGTACCTGGGTAGGGCAAAAGAAAAAAGAAAAAACAGAGACAAAAGAATAAGGACGCGATCTGCACCAGTGGGAGGGAGCTGTGAAGGAGGAAAGGTTTCCACACACTAGGAAGCCCCTTCACAGGCAGAGACTGTGGGTGGTGGAGGGGGGGAGCTTCGGTTCACGGAGGAGAATGCAGCAACAGGGGTGCGGAGGGCAAAGCGGAG
This sequence comes from Leucopleurus acutus, assembly GCF_964270905.1. Classification (NCBI taxonomy): domain Eukaryota; kingdom Metazoa; phylum Chordata; class Mammalia; order Artiodactyla; family Delphinidae; genus Leucopleurus; species Leucopleurus acutus. Next base: position 109,189,307 of record NC_139148.1, on the reverse strand, counting down.
AGATTCCCGCACAGATATCGGTGACGACCAGCACTCACCAGCCCGAGAGGCTTGTCTGCTCACCCACCGGGGCGGGCAGGGCTGGGAGCTAAGGCTCAGGCTTTGGAGGTCAGATCCCAGGGAGAGGACTGGAGTCAGCAGCGGCGTGAACACAGCCTGAAGGGGCTAGTGTGCCACAGATAGACGGGAGGGAGTCTAGGAAAAAGTCTGGACCTGCCGAACAGACAAGAGATGTTTTCTTGCCTCTTTGCTTCATGGTGCGCAAGGAGAGGGGATTAAGAGTGTCGCGTAAAGGAGCTCCAGAGACGGGCGCAAGCTGTGGCTATCAGCGCAGACCCCAGAGACGGGCATGAGATGCTAAGGCTGCTTCTGCCACCACCAAGAACCCTGTGTGCAAGCACAGGTCACTCTCCACAGCTCCATCCCGGGAGCCTGGGCAGCCCACCACTGCCAGGGCCCCGTGATCCAGGGACAACTTCCCCAGGAGAACACACGGCACGCCTCAGGCTGGTGCAACGTCACGCTGGCCTCTGCCGCTGCAGGCTCGCCCCTCATCCATACCCCTCCCTCCCCCTGGCCTGAGTGAGCAAGAGCCTCCGAATCAGCGGCTCCTTTAACCCCGTCCTGTCTGAGCGAAGAACAGACGCCCTCAGGCGACCTACACGCAGAGGCGGGGCCAAATCCAAAGCTGAGCCCCGGGAGCTCTGCGAACAAAGAAGAGAAAGGAAATCTCTCCCAGCAGCCTCAGGAGCAGCAGATTAAATCTCCATAATCAACCTGACGTACCCTGCATCTGTGGAATACCTGAACAGACAACGAATCATCCCAAATTGACAAGGTGGACTTTGGAAGCAAAGATATATTTTTTTTCTCTTTTTCTCTTTTTGTGTGTGTATGTGTATGCTTCTGTGTGTCATTTTGCTGTATAGTTTTGCTTTTACTATTTGTCCTAGGGTTCTGTCTGTCCATTTTTTTATTTTTTTACTTAAAAAATTGTTTTTTTCTTAATCATTATTTTTTATTTTAATAACTTTATTTTATCATCTTCTTTCTTTCTTTTTTTTCTCCCTTTTATTCTGAGCCATGTGGATGAAAGGCTCTTGATGCTCCAGCCAGGTGTCAGGGCTGTGCCACTGAGGTGGGAGAGCCAAGTTCAGGACACTGGTCCACAAGAGACCTCCCAGATCCACGGAATATCAGATGTTGAAAATCTCCCAGAGATCTCAATCTCAATGCTAAGACGCAGCTCCACTCAATGAACAGCAAGCTACAGGGCAGGACACCCTATGCCAAACAACTAGCAAGACAGGAACACAACCCCATCCATTTGCACAGAGGCTGCCTAAAATCATAAGGCCACAGACACCCCAAAACACACCACCAGACGTGGACCTGCCCACCAGAAAGACAAGATCCAGCCTCATCCACCAGAACACAGGCACTAGTCCCCTCCACCAGGAAGCCTACACAACCCACTGAGCCAACCTTAGCCACTGGGGGCAGACACCAAAAACAATGGGAACTACGAACCTGCAACCTATGAAAAGGAGATCCCAAACACAGTAAGCTAAGCAAAATGAGAAGACACAGAAACACACAGCAGATGAAGAAGCAAGGTAAAAACCCACCAGACCTAACAAATGAAGAGGAAATAGGCAGTCTACCTGAAAAATAATGCAGAATAATGATAGTAAAGATGATCCAAAATCTTGGAAATAGAATAGACAAAATGCAAGAAACATTTAACAAGGACCTTGAAGAACTAAAGAGGAAACAAGCAATGATGAACAACACAATAAGTGAAATTAAAAATACTCTAGAAGGGATCAATAGCAGAATAACTGAGGCAGAAGAACGGATAAGTGACCTGGAAGATAAAATAGTGGAAATAACTACTGCAGAGCAGAATAAAGAAAAAAGAATGAAAAGAATTGAGGACAGTCTCAGAGACCTCTGGGACAACATTAAATGCACCAACATTCGAATTATAGGGGTCCCAGAATAAGAAGAGAAAAAGAAAAGGGCTGAGAAAATATTTGATGAGATTATAGTTGAAAACTTACCTAATATAGGAAAGGAAATAGTTAATCAAGTCCAGGAAGCACACAGAGTCCATTATAGGATAAATCCAAGGACAAACACGCCAAGACACATATTAATCAAACTATCAAAAATTAAATACAAAGAACAAATATTAAAAGCAGCAAGGGAAAAACAACAAGTAACACATAAGGGAATCCCCATAAGGTTAACAGCTGATCTTTCAGCAGAAACTCTGCAAGCCAGAAGGGAGTGGCAGGACATATTTAAAGTGATGGAAGAGAAAAACCCAAAAACCAAGATTACTCTACCCAGCAAGGATCTCATTCAGCTTTGACGGACAAATTAAAACCTTTACAGAAAAGCAAAAGCTAAGAGAATTAAGCACAACCAAACCAGCTTTACAACAAATGCTAAAGGAACTTGTCTAGGCAGGAAACACAAGAGAAAGGAAAGACCTACCAAAAAAAAACCCCAAAATACTTAAGAAAATGGTAATAGGAACATATATATCGATAATTACCTTAAATGTAAATGGATTAAATGCTCCAATCAAAAAAAAGGGATTGGCTGAATGGATAAAAAACAAGACACGTATATGTGCTGTCTACAAGAAAACCCCTTCATACCTAGGGACATATACAGACTGAAATTGAGGGAATGGAAAAAGATATTCCATGGAAATGGAAATCAAAAGAAAGCTGGAGTAGCAATTCTCATCTCAGAAAAAACAGACATTAAAACAAAGACTGTTACACGAGACAAAGAAGGACACTACATAATGATCAAGATCATTCCAAGAAGAAGATATAACAATTGTAAATATTTATACACCCAACATAGGAGCACCTCAATACATAAGGCAAATGCTAACAGCCATAAAAGGGGAAATCAACAACACAATCAGAGTAGGGGACTTTAACACCCCACTTTCACCAATGGAGAGATCATCCAAAATGAAAATAAATAAGGAAACACAAGCTTTAAATGATACATTAAACAAGAGGGATTTAATTGATATTTATAGGACATTCCATCCAAAAACATCAGAATACACATTCTTCTCAAGTGCTCATGGAACATCCTCCAGGACAGATCATATCTTGTGGCACAAATCAAGCCTTGCTAAATTTAAGAAAACTGAAATAGTATCAACTACCTTTTCCAACCACAAAGCTATGAGACTAAATATCAATTACAGGAAAAAAAACTATAAGAAATACAAACACATGGAGGCTAAACAACACACTACTTAATAACCAAGAGATCACTAAAGAAATCAAAGAGAAAATCAAAAAATACTTAGAAAAAATGACAATGAAAACACAATGACCAAAACCTATAGGATGCAGCAAAAGCAGTTCTAAGAGGGAAGTTTATAGCTATAGAAGCCTACCTTAAGAAACAAGAAACATATCAAATAAACAACCTGAGCTTACACCTAAAGCAGTTAGAGACGGAAGAACCAAAAAAACCCAAAGTTAGCAGAAGGAAAGAAATCATAAAGATCAGATCAGAAATAAATGAAAAAGAAATGAAGGAAACAGTAGCAAAGATCAATAAAACTAAAAGCTGGTTCTTTGAGAAGATAAACAAAACTGATAAACCATTAGGCAGGCTTCTCAAGAAAAAAAGGGAGGAGACTCAAATCAATAGAATTAGAAATGAAAAAGGAGAAGTAACAACTGACAATGCAGTAACACAAAGTATTATGAGATTATTATAAGCAACCATATGACAATAAAATGGACAACCTGGAAGAAATGGACAAATTCATAGAAATACATAACCTTCTGAGACTGAACTAGGAAGAAATAGAACATATGAACAGACCAATCACAAGCACTGAAACTGTGATTAAAAATCTTCCAACAGGGCTTCCCTTGTGGCACAGTGGTTGAGAGTCCGCGTTTCAATGTAAGGGACACGGGTTCGTGCCCTGGTCTGGGAAGATCCCACATGCCATGGAGTGGTGAAGCCTGTGAGCCATGGCCGCTGAGCCTGCATGTCCGGAGCCTGTGCTCTGCAATGGGAGAGGCCACGACAGGGAGAGGCCCGTGTACTGAAAAAAAAAAAAAAAAAAAAAAATCTTCCAACAAACAACAGACCAGGGCCAGATGGCTTCACAGGCGAATTCTATCAAACATTTAGAGAAGAGCTAACACCTATCCTTCTCCACCTCTTCCATAACATAGCAGAGGGAGGAACACTTCCAAACTCATTCTACGAGGCCACCATCATTCTTATACCAAAACCAGACAAAGATGTCACAAAGAAAGAAAACTACAGGCCAATTATCACTGATGAACATAGATGCAAAAATTCTCAACAAAATACTAGCAAACAGAATCCAACAGCACATTAAAAGGATCATATACTATGATCAAGTGGGGTTTATCCCAGAAATGCAAGGATTCTTCAATATACACAAATCAATCAACGTGATACACCATATAAACAAACTGAAGGAGAAAAAACATATGATCATCTCGATAGATGCAGAGAAAGCTTTCGACAAAATTCAACACCCATTTATGATAAAAAAAAACCCTGCAGAAAGTATGCACAGAGGGAACTTTCCTCAACATAATAAAGACCATATATGGCAAACCCACAGCCAACATCATCCTCAATGTTGAAAAACTGAAACCATTTTCACTAAGGTCAGGAAAAAGAGAAGGTTTCCCACTCTCACCACTATTATTCAACATAGTTTTGGAAGTTTTAGCCACAGCAATCAGAGAAAAAAAAGAAATAAAAGGAATCCAAATCAGAAAAGAAGAAATAAAGCTGTCACTGATTGCACATGACATGATACTATACACAGAGAATCCTAAAGATGCTACCATAAAACTACTAGGGCTAATCAATGAATTTGGTAAAGTAGCAGGATAGAAAATTAATGCACAGAAATCTCTAGCATTCCTATACATTAATGATGAAAAATCTGAAAGTGAAATTAAGAAATCACTCCCATTTACCACTGCAACCAAAAGAATAAAATATCTAGGAATAAACCTACCTAAGGAGACAAAAGACCTGTATGCAGAAAATTATAAGACACTGAGGAAAGAAATTAAAAATGATACAAAGAGATGGAGAGATATACCATGTTCTTGGATTGGAAGAATCAACATTGTGAAAATGACTATACTACGCAAAGCAATCTACAGATTCAATGCAACCCCTAACAAACTACCACTGGCATTTTTCACAGAACTAGAACAAAAACTTTCACAATTTGTATGGAAACACAAAAGACCCCAAAGAGCCAAAGCAATCTTGAGAAAGAAAAACGGAGCTGGAGGAATCAGGCTCCCTGACTTCAGACACAAAAACAGAAATATAGATCAATGGAACAGGATAGAAAGCACAGAGATAAACCCATGCACATATGGTCACCTTATCTTTGATAAAGGAGGCAAGAATATACAGTGGAGAAAAGACAGCCTCTTCAATAAGTGCTGCTGGGAAAACTGGACAGCTACATGTAAAAGAATGAAATTAGAACACTCCCTAATACCATACACAAAAATAAACTCAAAATGGATTAAAGACCTAAATGTAAGGCCAGACACCATCAAACTCTTAGAGGAAAACATAGGCAGAACACTCTATGACATAAATCACAGCAAGATCCTTTTTGACCCACCTCCTAGAGAAATGGAAATAAAAACACAAATAAACAAATGGTACCTAATGAAACTTCAAAGCTTTTGCACAGCAAAGGAAACCATAAAGAAGACGAAAAGACAAACTCAGAATGGGAGAAAATCTTTGCAAATGAAGCAACTGTCAAAGGATTAATCTCCAAATCATACAAGCAACTCATGCAGCTCAATATCAAAAAAACAAACAACCCAATCCAAAAATGGGCAGAAGACCTAAACAGACATTTCTCCAAAGAAGATACACAGATTGCCAACAAACACATGAAAGAATGCTCAACATCATTAATCATTAGAGAAATGCTAATCAAAACTACAATGAGATATCATCTCACACCGGTCAGAATGGCCATCATCAAAAAATCTACAAACAATAAATGCTGGTGAGGGTGTTGAGAAAAGGGAAGCCTCTTGCACTGTTGGTGGGAATTTAAATTGATACAGCCACTATGGAGAACAGTATGGAGGTTTCTTAAAAATCTAAAAAAGAACTACCATATGACCCAGCAATCCCACTACTGGGCATATACCCTGAGAAGGCCATAATTCAAAAAGAGTCATGTACCAAAATATTCATTGCAGCTCTTTTTACAATAGCCAGGAGATGTAAGCAACCTAAGTGTCCATCAACAGATGAATGCATAAAGAAGATGTGGCACATATATACAATGGAATATTACTCAGCCATTAAAAGGAAGAAAACTGAGTTATTTGTAGTGAGGTGGATAGACCTAGAGACTGTCATAGAGAGTGAAGCAAGTCAGAAAGAGAAAAGCAAATACTGTATGCTAACACATATATATGGAATCTAAGAAAAGAAAAAAAAATGATCAGAAGAACCTAGGGGCAAGATGAGAATAAAAATGCAGACCTACTAGAAAACTGACTTGAGGATACTGGGAGGGGGAAGGGTAAGCTGTGACAAAGTTGAGAGAGGGGCATGCACATATATACACTACCAAATGTAAAATAGATAGCTAGTGGGAAGCAGCCGCATAGCACAGGGAGATCAGCTGGGTGCTTTGTGACCATCTAGAGGGGTGGGATAGGGAGGGTGGGAGGGAGGGAGACGCAAGAGGGAAGAGATATGGGGACATATGTATATTTATAGCTGATTCACTTTGTTGTGGAGCAGAAACTAACACACCATTGTGAAGCAATTATACTCCAGTAAAGATGTTTAAAAAAAAAAAAGAATCTGCCTGCCAATGCAAGGGACATGGGTTCGAGCCCTGGTCTGGGAAGATCCCACATGCCACGGAACACCTAAGCCCACGCGCCACAACTACTGAGCCTGCGCTCTAGAGCCCATGTGCCACAACTACTGAAGCCCACACGCCTAGAGCTCGTGCTCCGCAACAAGAGAAGCCACCGCAGTGAGAAGCCCGTGCATCACAATGAAGAGTAGCCTTCGCTCGCCACAACTAGAGAAAGCCGCACACAGCAACGAAGACCCAATGCAGCCCAAAATAAATATATTTTGTTAAATCTTAAAAAAAAAAATCATATGACAAATTCCAACACTCTTTCATGATAAAAACCCTCAAAACTTAGGAATATAAGGGACCTTTCTCAACATGATAAAGGCATTCATGACAAACCCACAGCTAACATTATACTCAATGGTGAAAAACTGAAAGCTTTCCCCCTAAGTTCAGGAAGAGAACTAGGAACTCACTTTCACCCTATTATTCAACATAGTATCAGGAAGTTCTAGCTAGATAAGTTGGAAAGAGGAAGAAATAAAACTATCTAAATCGGAAAGGAAGAAGTAAAACTAAATCTATTCATAGACAAAATGACCTTATATATAGAAACTGCTAAAGAATTCACACACACCAAAAAATATATATATTAGAGCTAAAAAACCAAATCAGTAGAATTGCAGGATACAAGATGAATATATACAAGTCACTTGTTTTTCTATACAATGCCAATGCACAATCAGAAAAGGAAATTAAGAAAACAATTCAATTTACTATACGATCAAAAACAATAAAATACTTAGGAATCAATGTACAAGTATTTTACAGTGAAAATTACAAAATATTGTTCAAGCACATTCAAAAGACCTAAATAAGTGGAACGATATCCTATGTTCATAAATAGGAAGACTTAATATTGTAAAATGGCAATACTACTCAAAGTAATCTATAGATTCACTGCATATCCTATCAAAATCCCAATGGCTTTTTGTGCAGATATGGAAATGCCAATCTTTAAGTTCATGTGGAATTGCAAGGAGACCCAAATAGCAGAGACAATATTGAAGAAAAAGAACAAAGTTGGAGGATTCACATTTCCTGATTTCAATATTGACCATAAAGCTACAGTAATTAAAAGAATGTGGTGGTGGCATAAGGATAGGCATATCAATCCATGGAACAGAACTGAGAGTCCAGAAATAAACCAAGACATGTATGTTCAATTGATTTTCAACAAGGATGCCAAGATCATTCAATGGGGAAAGAATAGTTCTTTTCAACAAGTGGTGCTGAAACAACTGGATATCCACATGAAAAGAATCAAGGTGTTCCCTATATCACGCCATAAACAAAAATTTACTCAAAATGAATTAAAGACATTCATTTAAGAATTGAAACTGTACAACTCTTAGAAGAAAACAAGGGCAAATTTTCAAGTTTTGGGTTTTGGCAATGGGTTCCTAAATATGACACCAAAAGCATACGCAACAAAATTAAAAACAGACAAAATGGACTTCATCAAAATTAAATACTTCTGTGCATCAAAGGATACTATCAAGAAAGTGAAAACAAGCTACAATAGTGAATTGAATAAACTTGTTTCCTCCTATCTGCTCATAGCATTTTGCAGGGTGTCTCTTAATGATTTAATTCTGCCTTGCACAGTGCTGGCATCTCTTATTCTTTTTTTATTCTTTACAACTCTCAAGTGAGTGGCTTGCATATGAAGGTGATCAGTAAAGTTTTAAGTATCAAATGAATGCTAGTTTATCCTCAGTTTCCCTGATATCATCATTTAGGAATACATGAAAACAATGGCTTGGTAATGAAGAAATAATTCTAAGGAAATGTGCCATAAGGGAGTAATCAAACTCACTTTAGTATAGTAAGGAATACATCCTAGAGAAGTAAATTTTAAACCAAATTTTGAAGGAAGTAAGGAGGTGCTTCACTGGTGCTTAGGGGAAATGACTCTATAGAGGGGTAGATGTAAAAATAATGGAATCAATAAAGACAAAAGCAGAAAGTAATATTGGTGTGAAATGAGGTGACCAAGAAACAAGACACAGGGGTTCTGACTGGGAGGAATAGAAAATCCATGGTTATAAGCAACAATTAAAGGCATTTTGTTAATTGTTTAGGCAAGCCAGAGGAGACAGATTTCTTTTTTTCTATCTAACATCTTGTCTATCAAATCAAAGGGATTAGACATGATGTCATACATCTCATGGTACCAGATGAAACCTACCGTGTGAAATATGTATGAACATATACCATTGATATGTTACACTGAGCCTATAAAAGGAGACAATCCATGCCACATGGCAGTATCTCACAATATAACTGAACAAGTGGGGTTATAGATTATCCTAAAGCCTTAGTCCTAGTTTTTAGAAAGACAGGATTCATTTTGCAATAGAAATAAATCATTCATGTATTTTACTAATGTCATTGTCATATATGGCCATCAAAATACCCTGCAGCAGGCAAAATCAGTCATTATAATTTGATGGGACTATTTTATGTGTGTGTGTGTGTGTGTGATCAATAAACATTGCTACAAGCATGTTTATTTAAGTGTATCGAAACCTGCTTTAGCAGTCTATCAATTGATGTTTTTCATGATGCAGTCTGGTGATTGTCGACTGTTGACTTTAGTTGTTTCGTTTTGTCTTTGTGTACAGGCAGAGTTTTACTGGATTTCAATTTCTCTATCAGCTAAGTGGAGACAGCAGTACTAGCCATGACAACCTGCCTTCCCAATCCAAAATGATAACAAAGACACGCTAGAGCTAGACTGCTGATAGCTTCTTCCAAACTGCCTGGGTGACAAGGAAAAATTCACAACAGACGCTTATTAATGAAGAACAACCTACAAGTATATTAAATGTTTCACTTATCCACTTAAGTACTTTTAAAGCCCTTTTAACTTTGACAAGCATAAAGGAAAAAAATCTTGACAATGATCAAGAGTGAAAAAACATGGATGCAATTTGTTCTTTTGTTTTTGCTTTTATTGGCTGCATTGCTGTGTGCAGGTTTTTCTCTAGTTGCTGCAAGCGGGGGCTACTCTTTGTTGCGGTTCATGGGTTTCTCATTGCGGTGGCTTCTCTTGTTGCAGAGCACGGGCTCTAGGCGCACGGGCTTCAGTAGTTGTGGCACATGGGCTCAGTTGTTGTGGCTTATGGGCTCTAAGGCTCAGGCTCAGTAGTTGTGGCACACGGCTCAGTAGTTGTGGCTCATGGGCTCTAAAGCACAGGCTCAGTAGTTGTGGGACACGGGCTTAGCTGCTCCGTGGCATGTGGGAACTTCCAGGTCCAGGGCTTGAACCCATGTCCCCTGCATTGGTAGGCAGATTCTTAACCACTGCACCACCAGGGAAGTCATGGATGCAATTTGGTTGCCTACCAAATAAATGAAGGACAAACTAAATAACCCTTCCATGTCATTAGAGATGATGATACAGCTTGAAAAGGAATCTGACAGTATCTGAGTTTAAGTGTATTTACTTCATAGGAAGCAGATTGATTCTTCAGGCTTTAAAAAGAATAGAGAGACTTCCCTGGCGGTCCAGTGGTTCAGACTCCACCTTCCAATGACAGGGGTGTGAGTTTGATCCCTGGTCGTGGAACTAAGATCCCACATGCCATGCGGCGCGTCCAAAAAAAAAAAAAAAGAAAACAAAGATGTTTTGCTTGGAGTAAGGAAGGCTGTGGGATCCTCCCATTATTTTTGTACCTTGAACCCACCTTTCTCATATGGCAGGGGTCATTCTTCCTTTAATCCTCCTATACCCCCCCCAAAAACCTGCAACTCAGAAAACAACAAAAATCTTCCATCTAGGTTAAGTATCCCAAATGCCACCACAGGAAAAACTTAAAGACAAAAGTTAAAAAAACACACCAAAAAATCTACATCTAAAATCAACACAACTTGTTTTAATGTATAAGAATACAGCATTTACCCTGATTCATTTGCATCTGGATAGAAGAGTGTGGTTTGCAATGCACTTTTTTTTTTTTTTTTTTTTTTTTTTTTTGCGGTACGCGGGCCTCTCACTGCCGTGGCCTCTCCAGTTGCGGAGCACAGGCTCCGGACGCGCAGGCTCAGCGGCCTTGGCTCACGGGCCCAGCCGCTCTGCGGCATGTGGGATCCTCCCGGACCGGGGCACGAACCCGTGTGCCCTGCATCGGCAGGCGGACTCTCAACCACTGCGCCACCAGGGAAACCCGAGACTTCACTCTTAAAGGGCACACGCAAAATCTCGCATGCTCCAAGACCCAGGGCAGAAGCAATAATTTGAAAGGACCCTGGATAAGACCTACCTACTGATCTTGGAGAGGCAGGAGGCAACTAGAGCTCACCTTGGGGATACAGATGCTGGCAGCAGCCATTTGGGGGAGGACAATGGTGCTGGAATCCTCCCTCTAATTTATTACCACCAGACCCAGCCACATCCACCAGCCTGTTTGCACCAATACCAGGATGCCTCATGCCAAGCAGTTAGCCAGGCACACACAATGCCCCACCCACCAGAAGACCAGCTGCCTTAGGACTCCCTGAGCCCCCAGCTGCTCCCTGCAGGACCTGGCCTCACTGAAAAGCAGACCAACATGAATGCCAAAATGCACAGGGCCCTATAACTAGAGACCCCAAGACCTGGTTCCACCCACCAGAGGCTGGCACTAGACCCAGGAACCCCTAGGCCCAGGCTGTGACCACCATTGGGCTGATATTAGCTCCAGGATACCCAGGCCCTGCAGCCAGAGATCCCAGGACCTGGCTCCGCCTACCAGTGGGCCAACAGTTAGCCCCAGGACCCGGCCTCGCCCACCAGTCGGTGGACACCAGCTCCAAGACCACTGCAGCCCACAGCCTGCCATGTCAGTACCCAACCCACTGACCAGCAGCCCAACACCAGCCCTGGAACCCCCAGGGACCTGGCCCCACCCACCAGTGTACCTACACCAGCTCTGGGACACCTTGGGACCCTCAACCAACCACGCTGGGTTGCAGCCCCACCCCCCAGTGGACCAAAACCAGCTGTGGGATATCGCAGACTCCACAATGAGCAGTATTAGAAACAAGCCTTACCCACCAGCCAGCCAACACAAGCTCTGGGACACCCAGGGCCCTGCAGACAGAGGCCCCAGGACAAGGCTCCACCTACCAGTGGGTGGGCACCAGCCCCAGGATCCACTGGGCTCCAGCCACACCTGCCAGCAGGCCAACACCACCTCCAAGACACCTTGTGAACCTCAGCCACCCAATTCCAAGATCAGGCCCAACACACCAGCAGGCTGGCTCCAGCTTTGGACCACCACAGACCCTGCAGCCAGCCATGTCAGGAACTGGCCCCACCCACCAGCAGGCCAACACGAGATGAACCAATGGCCCTGAAACCACACATTCCAAAACCCAGCTCTACCCACCAGTGAGCCAGCACTAGCCCCGGGACTCAGCTGCCTTATGACCCAGCCTCTAGCATTAGCGAATGGCAACCTCCACACAAGGCAAAGCCTAGCAACCAACTGGACCAGGGGCCAGCCACGGCTTCCAGAAAACCCACAGAAGTCAGGCCAGTATACCAGAAGAGTACATGCAACCCACACACAGGGAAGCCCTGCAATGCACTTTTAAATAAACGAACTCATTTTGTCCTCACCGAGAAACTCTGAAGTTGGGCAGAGGGTGGGAAATGTTAGCATTCTCATTTCACAAAAGAGAAGACTTAGTGAAGTAATTTGCTCAAAGTAACACAAGGAAGTGGCAAAGCTAGAACCATAAATCCTGTCCTTTTCTACCACTGTGAATTGTCACTGGCCTCATAGTAACATTTATATAAACATTTTCGAGTTTCTAAAGTGCTTTCACATATATTAGGTGGAACCACATGAAACATTTTTTAACCAACTAAAATGGCAATTTCATATGATTCAAACACTGACTTTTATTTTCACAAGGTTCCTTCCTCGCTGTCCTCCTACTTTCCTGTAGGCGCCGCCTCTCACATCACCCTCATGTTAACACTTTAACATAACCAAGCACTACTGTTGCCAGATGCTCTCAATTTAGGAAAAGCCACATGTTGTGAATTTTTAATTACTCCCTCCTTTCTAATTTATTCACTCTTTGCCCTCTTCTATCTAGATTCTCTAAATGACTGATAAATGACTTTACACAAGAGTTCTAATAACTGAGATGACCAACATGTTACCTCTCAGAAAGGCACTTGCCCTAATCTTTTGTAGGCCATTAATTCAAAGGAATAAATTTCTAATGAATCTCTAAACCAGTATTTGAGTATAATGGTGGTGTCCCTTCCAATCATGTCACTCATTTCCCACCAAGAAGCTAACGTTTATTTGGCCTGTATGGAAGATTTCCTCTTGACTACTCTCGCTTTTCTCTCTCCATCCCTTACCTCCTTCCCCCTTCCCTCTCTCTCCCTTGTCTCTCATTCTCTCTTCTATCTTTGTTTCTACTATCCTTCTCCTCAAAAGCTTTCCCTTCCTTCTTTCCTTTCCCTCCTTCTCCAGGGTAGCCCTTTCCTATTTCAGGCCTTCTTTCTCAGTACCTATCAAATAATTTAGCCTGTCAGTATCCACAGGGCAATACTTAGAACTTCTAATTTTCGGCTGTCCTAAAGTGACTGGCTTTAAATTTAAAACTACTCACAGTGTGCCCAGTGGTCCGTGGATCTCTTGGTTCAACATTATTTGTACCGAACAGACTCGGGGACGCCCCTTCTTCCAGCCTCTGACCACCCTCCAGCCTCTTTTCCAGTTGCAAACTCCGGGACCATCTTCTGTGCCCTCCTCGGCCTCCCGGACAAGCGAACGCCATTTTTTTTGCTTAACTCCTTATTGCTGACCAACCATGGGCCCCCAGATTTGTCAGAATCATTCCACTGAGGTGGAGGCCGCCGTCAACCGCGGAGTCAACATGCATGTGGGTCCTCCCACACCTACCTCTCTCTGGGCTTCTATTTCCACCGCGAGGATGAAGCTGTGAAGGGCGCCGAGCCTCTTTTGAAGACGCAAAACCGGGACAGTGGCTGTGCTCTCTTCCTGGACGTGCAAAAGCCGTCCCAAGATGAATGGGGTAAAACCCTGGACGCTAAGGAAGCTGCCACGGCCCTGGAGAAGAACCTGAGCCAGGCCCTTGAGGACCTGCGTGCCCTGTCTTCGGGCCGTGCAGAGCGCCCCTCCCTGTGACTTCCGGGAGAGCCGCTTCCTGGAGGAGCAGCTGAAACTCATCAGGAAGATAGCGACCAGCTGACTGACCCCGCCTGAGGGGGGTGGGGATGCTGAGCCAGTAGCTCTCCGAAAGTCTCACTCTCAATCCTCTGGAGCCCTGCAGTCTTTGAAGGGGCCCCGCTGCATCCCCCTGCTGTCAGGGGCTCCTGCCCGAGCCTCTCCCTCCAGCCCCCAGGCAGCTTTTTAACCACCCTAGAGCCCTCGCACAAGCCGTAAACCAAAAGGAAACAAAGGTTTTTGCTGAAAACATCAACAACAAAGCAAAAACAACTGCAACAATTAAAAAACAATTCAAGTCAATATTAAATACTGACTATTTTCTATATGCAGCCACTGAGTTGGTTACTGTGCCAAGCGTTTTATTTAATACTTACATATTGTTCCTAATTGCATGCATCATTTTATATGCATTCATGTTTAAATTAACTTTTATTTGGAGATGATTGTAGATTCATATGCAGTTGTAACGAATAATAAAGAGAGCTCCTGTGTGTACCCTTTACACATTTCCCCCAATGGGGATACCTACCCAAACTATGGTACAAAATCACAACCAAGATATTGACATTAATATGGTCAACATACAGAACATTTCCAGCACCACAGGGATCCCTCATTTTGCCCTTTTATAGCCACACCCAACACATCCTCCCAAACCCTCTGCCCTGTCCCTGACCTCTGGTCATTATTGATCAGTTTGCTGCGTCTATAGTTTTGCAAGTTTAAGAACGTTGCATAAACTGAATTGTATAATACATAAGGTTTTAGTATCAGCTATTTTTCACTAAGTATAATTCTCTGGAGATTCATTTAGGTTGTTACTTGTATCAATGTTCCATTCCTTTTTATCTCCAAGTAGTATTCCAAGGTATGTATGTACCACAGTTCGTTTAACCATTCATCCACTGAACAACATTTGGGTTATTTTCAGTTTGGAGCTATTACAAATAAATCTGCTATAAATATTCATGTACAAGTTTTTGTTTGAACATAATTTTTCATTTTTCTGAGGTAAATGTCTAGGAGTACAATTGCTGGGTTGTATGCTAGTCACAAGTTTGGGGGGGGTGTTTTTTGCTTGTTTGTTTTTAACTGACAAACTTTTGCCGAGTTGCTCTACTATTTCACATTTCACTGTCAGTTGTATGAGCAATCTGGATTCTCTGCATCCTTGCAAGCATTTGGTGTTATTACTATTTCTATGGTGTATATATTTTATATGGTGTCTATTTAACCGTTCTGATAGGTATGTGGTAAAATCTCATTCTAGTTTTCATTTGCACTCACTAACGGCTAATGTTTTGAATATTTTTTCATGTGCTTATCTACCATCTGTACGTCTTCTTTTGTGACTTGTCTCAATGTCTTTTGCCCATTTTGGGTTTCTTTAAACTGTTGAGTTTTGAGAGTTCTTTACATATGCTAGATATGAGTCCTTTGTTAAATATATGATTTGCAAATAATTTCTCTCAGTCTGTAATTTACACCTTCGTCCTTTCAAGGGATTTTTCACAGAGCTAAAATTTTTAATTCTATGAATTTCAGTTTATCAAGTTTTACCAAAAGTTCTTAGAGGATACTGTTTTAATTTCTATAAAGCTAAAAACATATGTATGTATGGAGAATAGCATACATACACAAAACACCTTGACACTCTTGTGTTGAACCACTCTTGCAATTACTGTGATAAATCCCACTTGGGTATGGTGTGTAATCCTTTTAATATGCTGCTGGATTTAATTTGCTAATACTTTGTTGACGATTTTTACATCTATATTCATAAGAGATACTGGTATATAGTTTTCTTTTTTACATTACCTTTGTCTAGTTTTAGTATCAGAGTTAACAGTAGCTTCATAAAATGAGTTAGCAACTGTTCGCTACTTAAATTTTTTGGAAGAAATTTTATGGAATTGGTGTTAATCCTTCTTTAAATACATGGTAGAATTCTACAGAATTCTCGTCCTGAAGACTTCTTTGGGGGCATTTTTAACTTATGAATTCAATTTCCTTAATATGTGTGTGGCTATTCAAATTAAATATTTCCTATTGAATAAATTGTGATAATTTGTGTTTTTCAAGGAAGTGATCCATTTCATGTAAGTTGTGAAATTTATTTTTGAATAGTTGTTTATATTTTTCCCTTATTACCTTTCTCATGTCTGCAGGGTCTTTAGTGATATCCTGTTTAATTCCTGATATTGATAATTTGTATCTTATCTCTTCTTTCTGTCAGTCTTGCTAGAAATTTGTAGAAGTTATTGGTCTTTTAAAAGAATCAGCTCTTTCTTTCATTTATTTTCTGTATTGTTTTTCTGTTTATAATTTCATTGATTTCAGCTCTTATCTTTATTATTTTCTTCCTTCAGCTTGCTTTGGATTTATCTTGCTCTTCTTTTTTTCTAGGTTCTTCAGATAAGAGACTAGTTTATTGCTTTGAAATGTTTCCTCTTTTGTAATGTATGCCTAAGTGCTATAAATTTCCCTCTCAGCACTGCGTTAGTGGTGTGCCACAAATTTTAATATGTTGTATTTTCCTTTTCATTCAGTTTAATATATTTTTATTTCCTTTAATACTTCCTCTTTGACCCATGGATTATCTAGAAGTATGTCTGTTTCCCAAGTGTTCTGGGATTTTCCTATTATCTTCTTGTTATTGATTCCTACTGTGATTCCATTGTGGTCAGAGAACACACTCTGTATGATTTCAATTACTTTAAAAATTTTGAGGTTTGTTTTATGGCCCAAGATATGGTTTATCTTGGTATATCTTCCATGGGAACCTGAAAAGAATGTGTTTTCTGCTTTGGGGTGATGATAAAGTGCTCTGTAAAGATCAATTAGATCAGCTTGTTTGATGTTATTGTTGAGTTCTATACTCTTGTGGATTTTCTTTCTAGTTGTTCTGTAAGTTGTTGAGAGGAGGTATTGAAGTCTCCAATTATAATTGTGGATTTGCATATTTCTTCTTTCAGTTCTATTAGTTTTTGCTTAACATATTTTGCTGTTTTGTTGTTTGATGCGTACACATCTAGATTGCTATATCTTTTTGAATTGACAATTTTACAATATATAATGACCCTTCCTGTATCTGGTAATTTTCTTTGCTCTTTAGTTTACTTTATCTAATATTAATACACCTACTCTTGCTTTCTTTTGATTGTTTGCATTATAAATCTTTTTCCATCCTCTTGCTTTCAACCTGCCTATACTGTTACATTTGTAGTGAGTCTCACATATGTAGTATATAGTTGGATTTTAATTGGTATATTTAGATCACATTTTTTAAGGTAATTTTTGATATCTTCTAGCTTAAGTCTGCCATTTATTTTCTGTTTTTTATTTCTCTGGTTGCTTTTTCCTGCCTTTCTGTGGTTTACTTAAACATTTTTAAAAATTTAATTTTCATTTATCAATAGTGTTTTTGAGTATGTCTGTTTCTGTAACTTTTTAGTGGTTGCTCTTGGTGTTACATAATATACATAACGTATCCTTGTCACTGCTGAGCAGAGTGAGTGTTCTATTTACCCATTATGCCTTCTCTGATGCCTCACAAGCTTAGAAGCATAGAAGTACCTCCTTATTGTTCCTCATAAGGCCTCCACTGTCACTAAGGGTGGTGGCCTTATTACCACTGCAAGGTGGTGAAAGTCCTGACTTCACTAGGCCTCCACTGACGCCTCCTCAGTTGGGGAGGTGGGGGAAGGACACCTCAGTACTCCACACAGTCCCCACCGACACCACTGGACAGGACACTTACTTGTTACCACCAGTTGGGGATAAAAGTCTCAGCACCTTAACTCAGCCTTTTTTGACACTACCGCAAAGGGGGCAGGGAGGAGTGGGGCATCTTTTGACAGCCTAGAAAGAGTGCAAGTCTAGGCTCCTCCTTTTGCCTTTGCTGGTGGGAGTGGGCGCACAGTTTTTTCTGTGGTGTTTCTGGTTATAGTCCAAAAGTTATCTGTCTTACTAGGCTACCCCTTTCCTGGTCTTTCGACTAGAGAAAGCAGGGTATTTTTTTAATGTCTGTGCTTGTCGATGTTTCTAGGTTGCTGGTTTCTTCAGGACCCAGTCTAGAAGAGGTGGAATAAAAATAAAGCCAAGGGAACTCACTGCTATGTCACTCTTTGGGTTCACAGTTTACCAGCTGATCTGCCTTCTATTCATCTCTCAGAGTCTTCTTGCCTTTGTTTCATATATCATATCATCCCCACAGTTTTTAGTTACACTTAGCAGGAAAAATAGGGGAAAGTATGTCTACTCTATCTTCTCGGAAGTGGAACTTGTCCAATAGTGTTATTTTAACTTCACAGCAATGCTCAAAGTTTGATCCTATCATTATTCCTATTTTATATTCCCTTAAAAAAATTGAGGCCCATAGAAGTTACCCAAACTGCCTAAAGCTACCAACTAACAAATGGTAAAATCATAATTCAAATCCAGCTGTGTATGATCCCAAAGCTCAAATAATTAACTGATATGTTGACCCACATGAAAAAATCATTTTCCTTGCCCACCAGGAGTTGGTGGTCCAATGTGCTGTTGAATATAGTAGCCACTAGCCATCTATGGATAACTAAATTTCTGTTAATTTAAATTAAATAGAGACTTCCCTGGTGGCACGGTGGTTGGAAATCTGCCTGCCAAAGCAGGGGACAGGGGTTCAATCCCTGGTCAGGAAGGATCCCACATGCCACAGAGCAACTGGGCCCGAGTGCCACAGCTGCCGAGGCCTACGCACCTGGAGCCCGTGCTCCGCAACAGGAGAGGCCACCGCAATGGGAGGCCTGCGGACTATGGCAAAGAGTAGCCCCCACTCGCTGCAACTGGAGAGGGCCCACATGCAGCAACGAAAACCCAATGCAACCAAAAATAAATAAATAAATAAAAATAAAGTAAAATAAAAAATTTAAAAAGAAAAGAATGGATCAGATTCTACATATATTTTTTAAAAATTAAATAAAATTTAAAATTAAGCTGCTCAGTCATACTAGATTCATTTCAAGTATTCAATAGCCACATATGGTTAATGGCTACTATATTGGACAGTGCATTATAGAATATTTCCATCATCATAGAACATTATATTGGACAGTATTGGTCTAGAGAGTATGCACACAATAAACTATGATGGATGCTGATGATAGAGGGATCCATTATATTATGGATGAGCAAAATGCTATATGGAGGAATACTGAGTGAATCTAACTCATATAATCTAAGAAATGTTTATGGAAGTTACTTTGAGAGCTACAGGTACATTTAGAGCAATTGGACAACAGGGTTTTGATGGTTTTGTTCCCTGATATATCTCCAACATCTCAAACAGGACCTTGCACATAGTAGATGCTCAAAAAGTATTTCTAATAAATGCCTGAATTAATAAATAAATTAGAGGGCACTGTTCACAAGCCAAACTACTATTTCTGAGCAAATGCATAGAGAAGGGAGTGAACATGGATTTTTCAGGGAACAATTCATATGGCCAGCACAGCATTTGGGAAAAGATGTGATAGGAGATGAGACTAGAAAGGAGAGTAGGAACCAGATCATGGAAGGCCTTATATACATCAATAAAAGACCATCTCCAAACTCCATATGTCCAAACTCTAATTAGTCCTCTTTCCCTCCAGTGCATTCCTTCTCCTGCATTCTCTGTCTTTACCCAGTTAGAGTTATCAACATCAGATATATGAAGATGATCTTAGACACTTCTTTGGTCATTACATCCTGCCGTCAATCAGTCCCCAGGTCATTTCATTTCTACTTCTCAAATCTCTAATGAATCTACCTCTTCCTCTCCATTCATACCACTGCTACCAAACTTCAGGACTTTATTGCTTCTTGACTGAACCACTACAATAGCTTCCTAGTTGGTTTTCCTGCCTTCATTCT
This sequence comes from Leucopleurus acutus, assembly GCF_964270905.1. Classification (NCBI taxonomy): domain Eukaryota; kingdom Metazoa; phylum Chordata; class Mammalia; order Artiodactyla; family Delphinidae; genus Leucopleurus; species Leucopleurus acutus. The sequence goes on along the minus strand of NC_139148.1, from coordinate 109,169,240 downwards.
CTTCTAGTCCGTCCTTTACATTATAAGATTTATCAGTTTAAAAAACATCTATGCAGGTAAGTACCCTGCTTAAACCCTTGGCATCATACTTAAATCCTTTAGAGCTTACATACTTTCCCAGATTTATCACGTCACCTATGAATTGCATTCCATTTCCTTTGAGACAACAGAACCAACTGCATTCTTCAAGTGTCTCAAGCCTTTTCTATAAGTAAGCCTTGTTGTTGCACAGGGTGGTAACATTGTCTGTAATAAATGAACTCTCCAATTTGTCTTAAGAATACTTATTGAGTTAATATGACTCAGCTTTACCATTATCAAGTCTGTAAATATCTATCCTATCCTTGACTCCTATTCCTCCCATCCCTAGCCCTGGATTCTATTAAATACTCTCTCTTCTGTGGTCACATAGTATCCCAAGTATACTTCCATTGTGACACATAGCATAGCACATTACTTTTTCATCAATGTCTTCTTTCCCCACGCATCGTGAGTTCCTTGAAGGCAGTAACTTTGACTGTTTTCTTTGTATTCCCATGGTGTCTCACTCAGAGGAAGCTCTCAATAATTGACTCTAAGATGAATCAACTTTACTTCACATGCCATTGTGAGTCATGAAAGTGTTTTAACAGAGGTGTGGCATTATAACTCTGCTTCAAGACTATTATCCTGGTAGCAGTGTGAAGAATGGGTTAGATGCCTAAGATAGAGGGTGAGTATACTAACAACCCCTTAAATGAGCAGTAGAACAAAGTAAGCTTCAAAGTGAGCTTTTCCATTATCAATTAGGTTTTTTTTTCCTTTAAGCTTTTAATGATCATATATAATCATCCTATTAAAGACCAGGAGAGGTTAAAGTCATGCTCTTTTGAATATTTTGCAGATGTAGCACTTGGCAATTACAAAATTATGATGAACAATGAACATAGTTTCCTTCTATGAAGGAGTAACTGGTTGTTTCAAAGTCAGGAGATTATCCTAGGGGCCAGAGAGGAAGATCAAAGGGAATACTACTACCTTTAAGCTTCTGAAGCAATAGCTTACTAATTAGCATCCTCCAGACAAATAGCCCACATGTAGACACACTCACATGGAAATAAAGGAGATAATATTCTACCAAGAAGATAAACTATGGTCCCCAAGGGAATAACCAGCCTGTAGGGTTTGTGACACTCCTGTACCTTTGAAGAAGTACTGACACTGGTCTGGGTAAGAAAGGTGTGGGAATTACAAGGATCTCAGCAGCTCAGTGTGAACTACTGTGCTTGGAAAAGTGGGATTCATGCCAATCTTTATTCAGGGGAGAGGAGGAGAATAGGGATACTGTACATGAATGAACTTTGCTCCCTGGGTCTTTTGATGAGTTAGCCTTTTGTGAACAAATCTATTAGGCATGCAAAGGAAGAGATATAAACTGGAATTAAGGGCTTAGTAACTGTCATATGCTAACTCTGTATTCAGGATGAATATTTTCTTAAATCGTATATACAGGGAAGTACTTTGTATATGTGTGCTATACCCCATACTAATATATATATATATATATATATATGTGTGTGTGTGTGTGTGTGTGTATACAGTTTTAAAGAACTTAAATTTATTTCCTCCAAGAACTTTTCTTATATTATTTTTAACGCACAAGATAAATACAGGGTGTTAAATGGTTACACACATGGGTTGTGATTCCTTTGCTCCATATCTTAGCTTTGAAGGCACTACTTCTAGAATCTTCTTTATTCAAACACTGGTGTTCCTATACTCCATAGTAGTAGTTTCGCCTGAAAAGCTAGGCTCTCAAAGAAGAATTTTGGAAAATGTCTCAATATTTAGTTAACCATAACTAAAGTCACTTCCAAGTACTATTTTAATGTTTGACCTCTAGGGCTCATAATTCTGATGGGAGAAAAACGTGAAACAGCTGACAGGGCTCGTTCTCTACTTCCTAGACTTTTGATTACACTGCATTCCGTTTCACACTGGCCTCCTACAGCATTGCAAGGAATGAATCCTCAACAAAGTAAACCCTTTTCCTCAGCTAATGAGTACTCTTGAAGTTTTAACTGAAGTGAGTACAGGCACACCTTGTCTTATTGTGCTTCGCAAATATTGTGTTTTTTATAAATTGAAGTTTTGTTGCAACCCAGCCTCAAACAAGTCTATTGATGCTATTTTTCCAACAGTATTTGCTCACTTCGTTCCTCTGGGTGTCACATTTTAGTAATTCTCGCAATATTTCAAATTCTTCATTATTATTATATTTGTTAGGGTGATCTGTGATTGATGATTTTGATGTTACTATTGCAGGAATATTATGACTTGCAGAAGGTTCAGATGATGGTTAGCATTTTTTATCAATAAAGTATTTTTTAATTAAGGTGTGTACATTGTTTTTAGACATAATACTATGGCACACTTAAGAGACTATAGTAGAGTGTAAAATATAACTTTTATACCCACTAGGAAACAAAAAAATTGTGTGACCTGCTTTATTATGATATCTGCTTTATAGTGGTGGTCTGGAACCACACCTGCAATATCACTGACATATGCCTGTTGTTGACTGAAGAAAAACACACAACCAAAAATTTTGAGTTAAGCTTTATTCAAGGACCTTACTGAGAACTATAGCTGGGGAGACAGCCTTTCAGCTCTGAGGGACTGCTCCAAAGAGATAAAGGAGGAGGAGCCAGGATATATAGAGGTTTTTGCTTGAAAAAAAAGTAGTTGAACATCAAAAGATTACTGTTAATTCAAAAAACAGACATCTGAAATTAATGATTTTAGTGCTTTTCTATGTATGAGAAGAAGCAAGAGTAAGGGCTCATTGAAATTATTCCTTAGAATAATAAGGGGGAGGTGCGGGGGAGGGGGGCAGCGCTGCAGTAGCTAATGGCTTTATGGCTGGCGACATTCTTTGTTTACTGGAATGGCAGGCAACATTCCCTTTCCACACTGTACTTTATGTTTAGGCGGAATTTTATGAACATTTCCCTAATTCCCTGATCACAATTTAATCCTTTTTTTGGCCTCAATCTGACAAATGCTGTTTCAGAGCAAAAGTTGTGGTAACGTGTCTAGGGAAGAAACCTCTTTATTTGCCCTTGCTTCAGTTTTCTCAACTGAAAAATGGGACCGATAATTACTATTTGGCTCTGCAGAAGGTTTTTTTTTTTTAATAGATAAGCCAAGACACGTTTAAAAATCATATATGTTCGCTTGTAACTATAACTGTTATAATAATTCTTATTAATAATTACTGGCTAGTGCATATGGACAAATATGAGGTAGAGATGATTTTGAATTATGTTTAAAATTTAGAATTTCAACCTAGAATAACTCCAACTCTAGAACCATCTGTCTATTCTGCACAACCCACTGACCTAGTCTCTGAAATCAAGCAGAGCACGAACCTGTATTCACAACAAATGGGAGCTATGTGTTTGTAGCTTGCCATGCTCTGTTTTGAATCTTCCTCCCCAAATCCAATTACTCCAAAGCTATTGTCAAGGAGCCAAATTGCCTTATTTTTCTTCCCTCCTGCCTACTTTGTGAGGTGCTGAGAAGTAGCTCTGAGCCCTAAGGGTAAGCAGCCAGAGACCTGAGACAAGCTATAGCCACTTATAGCTGAAAACTTGTTAATTGGCCTTCAGATAATCAAGAGTTTATAGAAAATTTAGATCTACTGATAATCACTGAGTTTTACTATAACTACCGATCTTTGTTTTGCAGTCATCAATCCATAAAGAAAAGAAATTAGCTTTCAGAGTGGAGAACTAAGTGATAGGGCAGCTTTGCTAAGGGGAATATTTTCCTTATTGTCTTCTAATACAATGCTTATCAAAAGTATCTTTGAATTAAATGGAATCCCTTAGAACATTATGAAAATTAATGATGAATTAAATGAGAGTTCAGATAAAAATCAAAATGCTCTATAAGAAAATACAGTATAAATAAGAAGCTTTATATCCATCCATTTAAAAAAGCAACACAATATTTTTAATAATATTATGAAATATATTTATTGTATATTTATAGTTAAGATTGAAATAATATTATGATAATAAATGTTCTGGAACCAATTCCAATGTGCATGTGTGGAGATTTCCCCACACCATAAAACAAGTCTCTAACATCAGCAGGGTTTCTACAATTCAACTCAATTCTGACACTATCTACCAAGAGATAGCATCAGATTCCACAGGTTAAGGGCCCAGTCCCACAAGACTGCCCCCCACTTCAGTGCCAATCACAAGCCCAGGTTGTTACTGACTCACTTGCTACAAATTGGAGTTTCCCATGACCCCATCTTTGGGTTCAATTAATTTGCTAGAGCAACGCACAGAACTCAGAGAAACATTTTACTTACGTAGACTGGCTTATTATAAAAGAATGTTACTCAGGAACAGCTAGATGGAAAAGATGCATAAGACAAGATATAGGAAAAAGGCATGGAGCTTCTGTGCTCTCTCCAGGTGCACCACATTCCCTGAACCTCCACATGTTCGACAACTGAGAAGCTCTCTGAACCCAGCCCTTTTGAGGTTTTATGGAGGCCTCATTACAGAGGTGTGAATGATTAAATCATAGACCATTGGTGATTGATCCAACCTCCGACCCCTCTTTTCTCCAGGAATGTCCAGGGTGGGACTGAAAGTTCCAATGCTCTATTCTTGGTTGGTTCCCCTGGCAACCAGCCCCCATTCTTAGGTGATTTCTAAAAGTCACCTCAGGAACTGTAAACCTAGCTGTGGAAAGCGGCTCGTTATGAATAACAAAACACCCATGTCACCTTCATTGCTCTAAAGCTATTTCAGGAACTGAGGACAATAGACCAAATATGACAAAAGATGCTCCCATTGCTCTTATTGCTCAGGAAAATCCAAAGGTTTTAAGAGCTGTGAGCCAGGCGCTGTGAGGAACTTCCCTGGGCTCCAAAGGGCAGATTCAAACAGTTGCTAATCAGGGAAGGGAGGGAATGCAGAAACAAAGGAGGAGCCGCCAAGAAACAATAGTGCAGCCTTGGGGCAGCTTCCTGGTTCCTCCACAGGAATATACATAACATCTTTGAATTTTTCCGCAGGAACTAAGGTCCCCATCCAGGTGGAGGATGGTATCTTCAGGCTGAGCACAGGATTCCTGGAGCACCGCCCTGTTACCTCACCACCAACCAATCAAAAGGAAGTCAAACACCCTGCAGCCCTCACCCCAAACTTTGCCTATAGAAACTCCCTGAAAACCATTGGGGAGCTTGGGGTTTTGAGCAGGAGCCACCCATTCTCTTTGCTTGGCCCTGCCATAAACTTTTCTTTGCTCCAAACTCCTACGTTTCGGTTCGTTTGGCCTCACTGTGTGTCAGGCACAAGAACTTGCATTCAGTAACAATTTAATGAAAAGTTTTTATAGGTTATTTAGATTTAAAGAGCTTAAAATATCTTATAAAATTCTCCTTTATGCCATTTGTCACTGTTGGGGCTCAGGGCGGGCCACCCCCACATTTGCCACAATGGCATATTGATTATTTCAAATTAAAGTTACTTAAGAAATGGCCAACACAGAGTAACACTCTGACTCTCCTCTCTTGTCTCCCTGAAAGCAGGAAACATATCGCTCATGTACAAAGTGCACTCCCTGCATCAGGAGATAGACGAGCACACTTATGGCCAGTGATAGGGAATTTGGACTGAGAAGCCTGTTTAAACAAACCTTGTTACTTTAATTTGCGATCTCAAGCCCAAACCCTGCTTAGATTCTTCTCTAACCAAGCACCTGTTACCAAAGAGAACTTGGATTTACTCTCCCACCACGCTGCAAAGCCAATTTACTGACACTGGGCTGTAGTAAGGAAAGTACAGAGTTTATTGCAGGCATGAAGCAAGAGGAAAGGATGGCTCATGGCCACAAGACTGAAACTCCCAGATAGTTTTCAGGGAAGGGTTTTTAAGGCAACATCAGGGCTGGGGTTTGCAGGGTATGTGATCAGCTCATGGGCTTTCTTCTGATTGGTTGTTTTTGGTGAGGTAACAGGGTGATGTTTCAGGAATCCTAATCATCAACCTTCTGGTTCCAACCAGTCTGAGGTCTCCCTGCTTGTGCTCTGCAAGTAGTCACTATCCTCCACCTGGGTGGGGGAGTGGGTGTCTTAGCTCCTGCAGAACAACTCAAAGGTATGCAGCAGATTATTATTATGTATATCCCTTGGGGAGGAACTAGGACTATGTTTTATCTCTGAACTATTGTGTCTTAACTACTTTTCTTTTGCTTCTGCATTTCCTCACTTCCCTAATTAGCAACTGCTTGAGTCTGCTCTTCGGAACTCAGGGAAGGCCGAGGAGACTAAAGGTTTTATCTACAAACAAAAAGTGGGGGACACGGAGGGTCTTGGTTTCATACCCCAAACCTAAGTTTCTTTGTCCTGTCAATTCCTCACAAATTTACTGGTTCTTTGTCTAAAAAGTATAAAAGCTGCCTGCTTTGGCCACTTCTTAGGTGCCATTTCTATGAGACCTCTGTGCCCAAGACTTAAAATTTCTTTTTCTCCTATTAATTTGTCTTGTGTCAATTTTATTATTAGTTCAGCCACAAGAACTCAAGAAGCATTGGGGGGTTGGGAGAAATTTCCCCCTCCTTGACACCATTTATATCACAATGATAAATTTTAAAAGGTTTATATTTATTTATAGATACTTCATGGGCTGAATACCCATAAAAGTTGTATGTGCATATATGTAAAGTCATAAATGATGAATACATATTGAAAATTCATGATAATTAAATGTTTTCTTAAAATACATCATTGAACAAAGAGGAAGTAGTTTAGGGTTGTGGAAACCAGAGAATTGAGTAATCCCCGATTTCCTAAATTTCATATTAAATTGACACCATACTCAACTTACATTCAAAGCCCTGTAAAATTTGGCACCAAACTAACTTTCAAGCTTATTTTCCTTAATAAATCTACTTCAAATTCAATTAAGTTTATTCTCCAAGCAGTTATTTATTCACTTATTCAACAAATATGCATTAAAATCTTTCAATGTATCAAGTACCATGGTAGGTATTTGGAATAGAATATATAAGACCGTTATCTGGCGCTCAAGGACTCTAAGTTCTACAGGGACAAAGAGACATAGAATCACATAATTACTAAACAATGTGGAAGTGCAACCAGTGAGAGGTATGCAGGATATTAGGAAAGTACAGAAGATAATGAAATAAAACATGGTCTGTGGATAGGGAAGTGCTTCAAGAAAGGGCTTTTGGAGGAAGTAACTTTGGGTGAAGTCTTTAAAGATAAGTAGGACTGAGTTCAGTAAATAGACATATGGGCTGAAGGCATAGGGCAAACTAGGCAAAGAAACATGAACAGAAGCATAGAAATGAGTAGTAGTATGGTATGGACAAAGGACTATAAGTAGTTTGGTATTGTTGAAGCATGAAGTAGGGAGTGGTAGGAAATGAGGCTGGAAAACTAAACAGGCTAAATCATGAAAGGCACATAATATAATCTTTTACGTTGTTGCTAGGTTTGGAAAGGTTAAGCAAAGGTTTTAGGCAAAGCAATTTTCATTTTATATTCATCTTAGTGGGCATATAATAATTACAAACAAGATCACGAAGGCTGAAACTATTCCAATATTATCATGGGTATAGAGGAGGAGATGGCTTCAAGAAAGTTTTGATAAAATGTTGTCAAGACACATGGATAATTGAGTTTATCAATTGGGCATGGCCATCCACTTCTGACAACAAAGCGGACCAGATAATGGGAAAAACCTACTACTATAAATATCAAGAAAGGCTAAACAAAATATAAAGTATAATAAGAAAATGCATTATAAGAGAATACTATGAATGATTTTATGTCAATAAATTATATGAAATAGATTATTTCTTAAAAAATAACTTTTCAAAACTGATACAATATAAAATGGAAAAGTGAGTAGAATTATAATCAGTAAAGAACCTGGGGACTTCCCTGGCTGTCCAGTGGTTAAGACTCCACACTTCCACTGCAGGGGACACGGGTTTGATCCCTGGTTAGGGAACAAAGATCTCACATGCCACGTGGCATGGCCAAAAAATAAAAATTAAAAAATTTAAAATAAATTTAAAATAAGAAGAACCTGAATCAGTAGTTTACAATCTAAGGAACCCATGGGCACACAGAAACATACACACACACTAGTCCCAGATAGTTTCATAGTCAAGACCTGAAACCCATGGGCACACAGAAACATACACACACACTAGTCCCAGATAGTTTCATAGTCAAGATCTGAAACCCATATTACACATTTTTCCATTTTTGTGATGTAATTCACATACCACAAAATCTACCCTTTTAAAATATGGAATTCTGTTTATTGGTATACTCACAGAGTTGTGCAACCATCACCTATATTTAATTCCAGAATATTTTATTACCCTAAAAGAAACCCAACAGCTATTAGCAGTCAATCTCCTTACTCTCCTACCCTCAGCTCTCATCAGCCACTAATATGTTTTCAGTCTCTATGGACTTGCCTGCTCTGGACATTTCCTGTGAATGGAATCAAACAATACGTTGCTTTTTGTGACGACTTCCTTCACTTAAGAAAATGTTTTCAAGGTTTATCCATGTTGTAGCATGCATTAGTACTCCATTTCTTTTAATGGCTGAAAAATGTTCCATTGTTTGAATATATCATTTTTCTTCCCCTACAATAACAACTTGAGGAATACAAAGATCAATACCAAAAACTCATCTGCATTCCTGTGCACCGTAGGGAAAGAAAAATCATTTTCCTTCTACCTGTCTAGTTTCGTGGCTGAGAACCCCCTGTAATAAGAAGACAGGCTAACAGGAGAAAAACAAACAGAAGGTTAATAATATGCATACTTCATGGGAGAGACCCAGGAAACTGAATAATTCTCCCAAATGGCCCAAGCCACCACCTTAAATATCATCTCCAGCTAAAGACAAAAGATGTTGGGGGTGGGGGGCAGTTATGGGAGCTTATCAAGAAAAGCACAGTAAACAAGAGTAAGGCAGTTATGCAGATTTAAGCCATTGCCTTCTCTGTTATTAAGAGCTTCTAGAGTTTTAGTCATCCTCCTCTTCCTGGTACACAGAGGGAGAGACACATTTACAGATGGAGATTTCTATCATAAATGTAAATAAATATCTCTTACAAAAAGGTAATGTCTACTCCATTTTCAGAGCTTCTCCTGTGGCTGCTATTCCTTAAAAACACCAGGTGTTCCCTAGTGGTGCAGTGGTTAAGAATCTGCCTGCCAATGCAGGGGACAGGGGTTCGAGCCCTGGTCCGGGAATATCCCACATGCCATGGAGCAACTAAGCCCGTATGCCACAACTATTGAGCCTGTGCTCTAGAACCTGCAAGCCACAACTACGGAACCCACGTGCCACAACTACTGAAGCCTGTGCACCTAGAGCCTGTGCTCCACAGCAAAGAGAAGCCACCACAACGAGAAGCCCGTGCACCACAACAAAGAGTAGCTCCTGCTCGCCACAACTAGAGAAAGCCCATGTGCAGCAACGGAGACCCAACGCTGCCCAAATTAATTAATTAATTAAAAAAATAATCAGCTGAAAGTAATCCTTATGCCAAAGAGGCATGTTTTGGGGTGGCATACTCTGATCCCCTTCTGCACCAAGAATAAACAATAAAAAATTTAACTTTTAAGGTCTTATTTATAAGGGCAACCAAAAAATACAGTGCCTAGGAATAAAACGAATAAAATTAGGCAAAATATTTTTGCATAAATCATAAGTATGTGTGAAAATTATAAAATAAAATTAATTATATGGAGTGTATATTGTAGTCTCAGAAAGGAAGACAAAACAGCATAAATGACAGTAATCACTTAATTAATTTATAAATTCAATGCAATTCCCCTGAAAATTCTAAAAAAGATTTTTTTGTCATGAAAATTGACATATAGATCTGAAAATGTATATAGATAAACAAGATATCAAGAATAGACAATATAATTTTGAAAATCAAGAGGGTACATGCACTACAATATATCAAGATATTATAAATACTTGGTAAGGAATACATTATTACAAGGATAGACCTTCCCCAGGGGACACATGAGCCCATTCAAATATAAGGATCTGATATGTAAAAGAAAGGGGTACTACAAATAAGTATAGAAAAATATGGATTTTTAAATAAATGGTACTGGGACAATTAGTTATACTTAAGAAAATATTTATATTTATTTCATATTTTAAACTACAAACAAACATAAATTTCAGATTGAATGCAGACTTAAACATGAAAAAAAAGAACTCCAAAATTTTACAAAGAAAAGATGAGAAAATATATGTGATTTCAGAGTAAGAATAGATTTTGTATATAAAACACACAAAAATACCCTTAAATCTTAAAAAAAAAAAGAGTAACACATTTAGCTATATTAAAATTAGGCACTTCTGTACAAAAAAAGAAGAAGTACAAACAAAATTAGAAAAACACCTCTCAAATTGGAAGAATTCTTTGCAATGCATCTGACAAAAGATTATGTTTAGACAATATATATATCACAAAAGACTAAGAAAAATATAAAAACGAAAGACCAAAGAATGAACACAGGTAATTTATAAAAGAAGTAAACTTGATGGCTAATGCATATATTAAAATCAGGAAAATGCACATTAAAATAAATGAGACAGCTTTTCATACATATTAGATTAAAAAAAAGTAACATCCAACAATATCAGGTGTTTGTGGAGTTGTGAAACAATGAGACTCTTACATGCTGCTGGTAAGTGCACAAGTGGGTACAACTACTTTGGAGAAGAAGGAGAAATAGATAATAATGATAAAGATGAGCATACCAAGAAATTGCACTCCAAGTTATTCCTTAGAAACGTTCCCATACATGTACACACGGAGACATTTTTTAAAGAATAAAATTGTAGCGCTAGTAGGAAAAGAAAAACAGAAAACAAATTCAATCAAGAAGGTGGATCATGGTATGCTTCTACAATGGATTATTATAAAGCAATAAAAAAATGATTCAAAGCACCTGGACCTATATCACAATTATAAGGCTGAACAAAAACATCAAATTGTAGATGTATATGTGCAGGATCATTCTATTTATTAAAGTTGAAATCATGTATATATTCAGAATATGTGTATGGATACATATGTTTGTGGATACTTTGTAATGAAAGTACAAAAACATTCTTGGATGTTTTTGAATACTAAGTTCAAAAACTCATGAATACTAAGTTCAAAATATTGGTCACTTCTTGGGCTTCCCTGGTGGCGCAGTGGTTGAGAGTCCGCCTGCCGATGCAGGGGACACGTGTTCGTGCCCCGGTCCGGGAGGATCCTGCATGCCGCGGAGTGGCTGGGCCGGTGGGCCATGGCCGCTGAGCCTGCGCGTCCGGAGCCTGTGCTCCGCGGCGGGAGAGGCCACAACAGTGAAAGGCCCGCGTACCGCAAAAAAATATATATATATATATATTGGTCACTTCTAGAGAGGGAGGGAGGAAAATGGTACTTTGGAAGTATTTACCTACATATATATCTCCAAGGATTTGTTTATTTAAAACAAGGACCTAAAACAGATACTGCAAAAACTTAAGTCTTGACAAGCTGGTTGATAGACACATGAATGGTTTTTATGTTATACTTTAAGCTTTTATGTGTATCTAAATTATTTCACAACATTACTTTTTGAGGGGAAGGCAATTCAAGAACGTTGCCAGGTTCTATCTAGGATGAACGGATGGTGTGTTTGTGACATTAGGCAAGATAGAGAATAAATAGAATAGAGCATGTTCTGAAGGTAAGAGGATGAATTTTGTTTTGCTGGTGTTTGATTTGACAAGCCTTGGAAAATCTAGGAAGAGAATTCCAACAAACATTTAATAAATATGCCCAAATATAGTATCAGTGCAGCAATGGGGTTAGAGATAGAGACTTGATGTTCAGAGCTTATGTGGCTTTGATGAAACCATGTGCTTTTATGAGAGTCCTGGGGAGAATGCATAGAGTGAGGCAGTCAGTGTTTTGAGGGCAAAGCCACAGACAAATTAATTTCTATGGAATAGGTAAAGGAAATAGATCCACAAAGAAGCAGGAGAAATAACTGTCAGAGTTATTGGGAGAACCCAGGTATAGTTGTTTCCCAGAAGTTAGTGAAGCATGGTGTGTTAAGAAAAAGGAAGTGGTCTACTCTCAATTAACAGAGATGACCAGGCTGATAGCAACTGAGTACTTGTTGTATGCAGCAACACGGAAGTCCTATAAATTAGCTAATACTGTTGTTTCTATTTTAAAGATGAAGAAACTGATGACAAGAATACAGGTAATTTACCTAACATAATGCCGATATTAAGCACACCCCCAAAATTCAAACTCAGGTCTGAAGGCCTCCAGAGACTAAGCTTTGATAAGACCCAAGCCTTTTTATCTCTGTATGTTTAATGTCTGAATATAGTTACTGTTCAATATGTTGAACAGATGCATGAGTGAAAGGGGACACACAGATGATTTTGAGAGAGTTTCATTTTTCTCTGGTGGTGTTTATTGAGTACTTGTTAGGAAGAAGAGATTTACATGTAACAATTATTTTCTTTGCTCGTATGACAGATGAACTGGCATCCATTAGAGTTTTGTGCAAATATCATGTGTTGCAAATCAAAGTAATTTCTGAAAGGTATGTATTATTCCGAACTGGTTGTTTACAACATTTTCAGAATTACGATGACCTAATGATTTGCAGTGCTACTGAAATATATGAGATATTTTTATTAAATAAATCAAAATAACTTATTTTCATCCATCTTTAATACTTTTCTGTCACTTTATTTCACATACTGGAAAGCTCTTGAGTCCATTTAACTATCGTCACGATTGCTGTCAACTAAGAACAAGCTACAGTTATTTCTTGCCTAGACTACTATAACAGCCATCCATTTTCCTGCATCAACCACTGTTCCTTTTCTAATTTATCCTGCACAGTTCAACAGAATAATATTACTGCTTGGAATGTTCCTCCCTCCCCCGCAACCAGTTATCTCCTATTCATATTCCTATTTGAGGCCAAATGTCTCCCCCTCAAGAAAGCCCTTTTGATTCACCAGATCTATTCTGTGCTTTCATAGCATCCAGCACTTTTATTTTTCATTTGAGATAACTGCAGATCCATACACAATTGTAAGAAATAATGAGTGCTTGAGTATCTTCTACCTCAGTACCTCCCAATCATAACATTTCGCAAATATATAGAACACAATAGTGTTATGATGTGATTTCTTTTGTGTTCTGATTCCTACTCATCTTCTGTGAAACATGTAGGATTTAAGTTATGTTCAGCTATGTTAAGTAGTTTAAATGGAGTCACAGTGGCCAATGTGAACTTCCATAGTAGTGGTTTTGAAACGTCTGGTATAGGACTGCGAGTGTGATAAATCAAAGACTATTATTTTAGATAAGGACTTTGTTTGGCAACATCCACGAAAATTATTGGATTCAATATTTGTCATTATTTACTATGTATCTGGTACTTTTCTAAGCACTGAAGATGCAACAGTAATAAACCAAACAAACCAAAACAAACCCCTGCCCTCTGGAACTTACATTCTAGTCTATGGAGCTAAACAATCTTCAAAAAGTAAATGATATTCAATATTAATTTACTGATAAGTTCCATGCATATGAATAAAGCCTGGAAAAAGGCTAGACAGCCCAGGGGCACTGCAATTTTCCATAGCATAGTTGAGGAAGGCTTCATTGAGAAGATAACATTTGACTAAAAACCTATAGGAGGCGAGGGAGTAAATCAGTTGGGTAACTGGGAAAGGAACATTCTAGGCAGAAGGAACAGCACATGTAGTGTCTTCCCAGAGTGTCTGAGTAAGCAAGTGCTAGAGGTAAATGAGCAGGATGGGAAGTATTAGGAGATGAGGTCAAAGAAATAATGAAGAGCTAGATCTGCACTGTCCAATACAATAGCTACTGACCACATGTGGTTATCGAGCCCTTGAGATGTGAATAGTTTAAACTGAAATGTGATGTCACCAGTTTTTGGACACTTAGTATAAAAAAGAGAATGTAAAACATTTCATTAATAATATTTTATATTGGCTACATGGTAAACTCATAATATTTTATATATATTGGGTAAAATTTATTAAAATTAATTTTGCCTCTTTTTTAATGTGGCTATTAGAAACTCTAAAATTGTATAAGTTGCTCACATATATTTCTATTGGAGAGTATCAGAACTTATCATATAGGCCATGGTATGTGATTTTAAGGCTTTTGTCTTTTACTTTGAGGTAGGGAACTATGGGAAAGTGTTGATCAAAGTTTAAATTGTCTAATTTCCACTTAAAAGATTACCCAGTCTGCTCTGTTTTGAATGGAATGTAAGGACAATAATGGAAGCAGAGAGACCAGATTTAAGGCTATTACACTAACTCATATGAGAAATGATGCTGGCTTGGGTCAGTTTGGTAGTGGTGGGTATGGTGGGAAGTGGTCAGACTCTGGATTTATTTTGAAGATAGAACCAGTAGGATTTCATGACAAATTGAATGATGTGGAGCATGAGAAAAAGAAAACATCGAAAATCACGCCAAAGTTTTTGGCTTGAGTTACCATTAATGGACACAGAAAAACTGCAGTTGGAATAGATTTGGAGAAGGAGCTCAAGAGTTTGGATTTGAACATATTAAGTTTGAGATGCTTACTAGACATCAACATGGAGATACTGAGTAGGCAAATGGATATAAAAGTCTAGCTTTGAGGAAAAATACCTAGACTGGAGATAACATTTGATATTTAAAGACTTTTGAAACTGGATGTGATCACCAAAAAGTTAGTTTAGATAGAACAAAAAAAACATGTAATAAATGAACCTTGGAGCCCTCCAACTTTACGAAGTTAGGGAGAAAAGAAAGCCTGCAAAGAAAATTCTCCTTCTTCCATGCATTTTACTGCTAAAAAATTGTTTTTGTTATTGAACTTCATTATATGAAGTTATTAGACATTCCCTTTGCAGTTATTAAAGCATGATTCCTTCTTTCCTTTAATCCCTCTGGTTTTCAAAGGTCCCCAGCCCTTGGTCATATACTTCATGCCCTAAAATGACCAGTGACTAATCTAAAAATCTGACAAATTAATGTTAAGTGAATGATAATGATTTATTGGTTATCACATCCAGATAGCACATTGACCTTTTAAAGGGGGACTTCAAATGTTCTAATTCAAGGATTTGGTTATGGAAAACTATTCTTAGGCTTATGAAGTAGACCTTTTTGCGTCCTGGGTCAACCATATGAAGTAGATGACTAATAACTAATGACGTAGTGAAAAGAGCACTGCACCAGAGAGTCAGGAACCCCAAGTTCTATTCCCAGCTCTACCATTCATCAGCTGTCTCCCCACAGCTGGTCTGAATAGAGTGATTAACAGCTTCTGGTAAAGTTGTTACTGGTTAAAAGTAAGGACAATGTAGAGGGCTTTCCAATATTTAAATATATGTAATTTTAATAACTATCCTTATTACTGAGAGTATTTTCTAATTGTTGCATTAAAATGGGTGATAGCAGATGGTAATTGGTGTAGTAGGTATGATAGTAGATGGCGTTTTAAAGATTTTTACTTGGCACATACACACACACACCAGTGGCAGCCCCTATTTATGGTTTAATCTACAAATCCATTTATTTATACATGTTTCTCCTCCATGAAGTCCAGAAGTCTGAGAACCACTAATATTAGATACGTCACTTCAGCTTTCTGGGCTTTGTTTGTTCTGTATACATAACTACATAGTAAGAGTATATATAAATGCAAGGAAATAAAACACACTGGCCTCAATATAAAGCAATCTTTAGAATGAAGGAAGGAGAAATTAACGGGGATTGGGCTTCAGCTGTAGCTGTAATATTTTAAAAGAAAAAGATATGAAGCAAATATGGCAGTATGTTAATGTCTGTAAAAATGGGTGGTGAGTACATGGGTATTATTGTCCCTTCTATTGATATTTTGAACAACATCATCATAAAAATAAAAAATAATAATAATTAAAAGTAAGTCAGACTATGAAAATATGTTTTGGAATCAGAATCAGAACAATGTTCAAATCCAATCTCTGTCATTTGCTAGCTACTTGACCTTGGAAAAGTCAATTAACCATTTTACTTACTCCTCAGTTACTTTTTAGTGATAATAACCCCTACCTTGCAGAGCTTTTTTTTTTTTTTTTTTTGGTTGTGTCGGGTCTTAGTTGTGGCACACGGGATCTTCCTTGCGGCACGCAGTCTTCTCTCTAGGTGTGGTGTGAGGGTTTTCTCTCTCTGGTTGTGGCACTCGGGCTCCAGGGCATGTGGGCTCTGTGTTTGTGGCACACAGGCTGAGTAGTTGTGGCGTGTGGGCTTACCTGCCCCGCAGCATGTGGGATCTTAATTCCCCAACCAGGGATCAAACATGCGTCCCCTGTATTGGAAGGCGGATTCTTTGCCACTGGACCACTAGGGAAGTCCCCAGAGTCATTATAAATTAGACTCTTGAAGGCAAGGAACAAGATTTCACTCACTTTAACTAGTAAGGGTTTTATTGTGGTGTTAGGCAGGTGGTCAGGCCTCATCAGAATATCCATGCAATGAAAATGTCATAAGAACTTAAAGAGAGTTGAAGAATTAGAAGAGTCCCAACCAACTCCAGTGACTCACTTATTTCTTACCTTTGTAAAAAATTAATAAACAAAAACCTCAATTAAGTAGAATTGGGAAACCAGAAGGGGGAGTTCTCGTGCCCTGTGAAGATTGCAGAGCCCAACAGGAGGAAGAATGACTCTTCTTTCCTGGCAAGGACTCAGTCAGTGAAAAGCCATGGACTCCTGGTTTACTCTAGCCCTGCCAACTTCCCTTTCCTCTCTAGAGAAGCCTTCTCCTTCCCTTGCCACGTGGGGGACTTGCACATGGCTTGCCATCGTTTCAGACCCCGAATTGCAATTCTCTGCTGATTCCAAATAAGCCCGTCTTTGCTGGAGGAATAACTGGCAGTCTTTTTGTTTTAGGTTAGCATTTTGGTGGTCTGTGTGAAGACCAGAGAAGATCCAGGATGGCTCCGGGGCTGGTGAGCAAACAGGTACAGTACCTACAATTGAGACCACTGAGCTCAATGCTTTTCTCACCAACCCCAGAAATTGAAGATATGTCTTGCTCTTGGATCCGAGCCTCTGCCCTCTTTGTGTTTGAAGCTGTCCAGCCTTTATTTGGATCAACTTCATGGTTTCTTTCTTTCTGGTTAGAGCCTAGTTCTGTATTCAAGTACTTGTTTGACACTTCAGTCTGATTTTGAAATCAGACTGTTGCAACAGAAACCGATTGAGAATCCTTCAGCCCACTCCTTTGGGTACAAGGGCTGTTTCACTGAAACTGTGCCAGTTCAGCTATCTGCCCATTCCTTTGGGATAGGAGCTGTTCTACGTGAAATGACTGAGAAGCCTTCAGCCTGGATACTTCAGGACCAAGTTGTTCACTTAGAACTGGCTGGTATTAAACCTGTGGGTTGTTTGAACTGTTTGGGTTGCAAGCTGTTTGAATTGAACTGTTTGAAAAATTGTTCTTTTACTCTAGAGAAAAAACCTCTGAGAAATGGGATCCCAGTTATCTAAGCATTTTGAAGGTGGCCCCTCACAAGGGGCTCTGCCCAATTTTATGTTTAAAAAATCAGGTCCCTCCTCATGCACGTTTCTAACTAAGTGGAGAGACCTAAACAAAGGAAATTTAGAATATCAATGGCCATTATGGGGAACTTTTGAAATCCCTAAACTTAACTTTCTTAACACAGAATTGGAATACAGTAGCTCAAAATTTTCCAGAACTGAATGGCATGCCAATTTCAATTGGTAATTTGAGGCTTCCAACTGTAATCAGAAGCTTAAAATTGCCTCTGGAAAAAAAGATTTTAAGATTAACTGAAGCATTAAAAGACTGCAGAAAGATAAAATGCTCCTGAAGCCTCATGCGCCACTTCCCTGGCTTCTTTGTCTCAGACTCCACCTCCAGTGCCATCTTGTCTCCCCCGCTCAGTTCCTAGTGGTCAGACTCCACCACTGGTCCCATTTTCCTTCCCTTCCATGCTGCTTACACCTCCTCTATACCGTCAGTTCCCCCATGCTAATTATTTTCCCAAACTTGTTTTTTCTCTGACATTTCTCCCCAATCCCTTTCCTATCCTTTGAACTTGTCAGAACCTGTTCATTTAAAATTAAGTCTTCTGAGGACCTAGAGGTTAAACCCTTAATTTCTTATATTCCCTAGACTAAACCTTAACTGCCAGCCATAGTCAAAGATTTTCCCCAAAGTATCTGAAGATCCTCACAGCTTTGCTGAAGAATTTAATACAGTCATTCAAACATATCAACCTGGTGTCTCTGACTTACATAAGTTAGTCCATATGCTTGTCTGTGAAGGCCAGGCCCAGCATTGGATGAAAACCACTAATTGGAAAATCCTGACAGGTCTCCAGAATTACAAGCGGGAGACCAGCCTGCTAACTTATTACATGATCGGGCTCATGCAATTGATAGGCAACTTCAAGCAATTCCTAAGACTTGTCCAAACACTGTTGATTGGAACAAAATTCAGGCTTGCACACAAAGGTATGATGAATATGTTTATGACTGTTACAATCAACTTCAGACTGTTTATAAAGAAAATTCTGGTCTTCCTTCTGATGTTGATAACACTGCAGTAGCTTTTAACTGTATGTTCACTAATGGGTTGAACTGGATCCTTCCTGTAAAAAGGACAAGAATGAAGTGGGAAACTACGTCCACTCCAGATTTAGTTAATCTGGCAAACCAGCTTTCTCCCACTGTAGACGAGTCACCTAAAAGAAAGATCACCAGAATTCTTAATCTTCAACTCCAGTAGTTGAAGGCCCCTAAATGAAACCCAAACTCTCCTAGTTTCTGCTATTATTGAAAAGAGCCAGGACATTGGCAAAGAGATTGTTACAAATTTAAGCACTTCAGGTGCCTTCAGCCTTCTAATCAGCCTTTCCAACATTCTCCCAATTCTCAATGATGGGCTTCCAAGGAAATACATGGGCTCTTCCCAATCCTCCTTCTTAATTGGCTTGGAAAAATACGTCTCCATATTAGGGATGAATCTTTTCCAATCCAGTTGACACATGAGCCGCACTCCCAGTGTTCAAACCCACTACTATAAAGCAGCCCCTGCCTTGCAGTAGTAAAACAGTTCAAATAGTGGGGATCTCTAATGAACCTCAGGAGGTTCCTGTCTCTGAACCTATTCTGTTTTGCTTAAGCCCACTAAGGATACCCACCCTTTTTTCCTTAGTTCTTCCATCCCTACACATTTATTAGGCCAAGACTTCTCAGAGGAGTATCATGTTGAAATTTCTTTCTTCCGAAAGGGGGAAATAATTCTGGATTGATAGTAGTCATCAAAGTAACCAACCAGGTGAATTAAATGACCCTTTGACATCTTTCGTTTGTTCTGTTTCTGATGGTACTAGGGCCGATTATGGAACCACTAACCATTTGTCCCTATTAAGTCAGGTACCACTTTCCTTAGCAAAATCTCCAACAGATACTGGCAAAATTCCCAGTGTACCTCCCGTCAAGTTTCAAATAGACACCTCAAAATCACTTCCCAGAATTAATACCCTATAAGTAAAGAAGTCCTTCAAGGCATAAGGCCCACAGCAGAAGATTACAGGCTCAAGACTTCATTATCCTTTGTACTAGCCCCTGTAACACCCCCATTTAACTGGTGAGAAAACCTGAAGGCCAAGGGTGGAGGTTTGTCTAGGACCTACAAACAAATAAACAACATTGTTATTCCCTCAACAGTGCTGTTTTTAACCCTCATAGGTTTCTAACTTCCATTCCCACCAGAAGTAAATTCTTTACTGCAATTGATTTATGCAGGTATTCATTCTTTAGTATTCCAGTTGGTGAAACTAGACAATACCTTTTGACCTCCACTTGGGAAGAAAAACAATTTACCTGGACAGTAATGTCTCAGGGTTTTACTGAGAGTCCTTATTTCTCACAAATCCTGAAGGCTCATAGGGATGATATAAAATTCCCTAGAGGTTCTACCTTGTTGCAATATGTAGATGATTTTCTTCTTTGCTTTCCTTCTCAAGACTCCTCACAGGAAGAGAGGATCACTTGCTAAAGCTTTCAGCCTTCAAGGGACATAAGGTTATGAAAGAAAAATTGCAGTGTGTCTAAACCCAGATTTGATGTTTAGGGCATCTGATACCAGAACAAGGAGTACAACTAGACCCAGATAGGCTTCACTGTTTCCTAAGTTTCCCAAAACACAAAACTAAGAGCCACTGTGAGGTTTTCTCAGACTAGTTGGTTGTCAAAATTGGATTCCAAATTTCTCTCTATTGCCAAACCTCTGTAAATTTTACTAAAGAATAACAACCCCAACCCAATTTTATGGGAAAAACTGGATATATATATATATATATATATATATATATATATATATATATATATATATGGGTACTCACCCCAAAACACAGGGACCACCATTGATCCATGATGTAATACAGTTAGCAACTGGACCCTGTGGCACGGGGATACTCCCCTTCTCTTAGAGCCATTATGGCCACTGCCTTTTTAGTAAAGGCCATTGAGAGAATAATTGTGAAGTTCTCTTTAACCATTTTTTCACTTCACCCAGTAGAAGCCCTCCTGAATTCTTGTCACACTTGTTGCCAAATCTGGCTCCCTGTGCACCGATGCCAAATAGAAATAAGGAGACAGAGAACTGGAAGATAAGAAATAGAGAGGCTTTTTATTTTCTTTGCCAGGCAAAGGGAAAACGCAGCAGGCTAGTGCCTCAGGAACTGTGCCCCCCTTCTTGGGGAATCAGAGAAGATTTTATACGTGGGGCTCGCAGTCCGGGGTATATGATAAGGATCAAAAGTAGTGAAGGTCTTGCATTTCTTTTTTCTGCAAATTCATGGCCAAAGCTGGCATCAGGCACCTCAACAACAGGTTCTGGTGTCCCTGAAGTTATTGGCCTATCACCTTCTTTCTGAAATAAAGAGTGCTACACGGGAGTGTAGGGGGAGAAGAAATGCCAGGTGCAAAGGGTAATTTGTATGGAGTCAGAGAGTAACCAGCTTTGTGAAGGACAAGTCTAGCTACAAGTGTTTGTTAGTAGTAACAGCTAAAGAATAACCAAGATTGCCTAACTCTTTCAGGCCTGTTTATGTTGTTTCCCTAGCCTGTTCGTTGTATCCTTATTTTCCTTGTTTATCAGAAAAGTTCTCATTTCTATTTTCACAGCAACACACTCAACATTTCTCAGCTGCCTCATCTCCTATGAAATCCTTTTGTTACCTGCTCCGCACATAACTCTTTTACATTGTTATAACCTTAACACTGATACTCTTCTCTCCTCCATCACCAATGAAATCCATTATGACTGCATAATGATGATGGACCACCTCCTGACTACACTACTGCAACTCCTCTAGATGTTACTGAGGCAGTATTTTTACCTATGGCTACTTAAGTGCAACAGGCTGAATTATAAGCTCTTACATAGCCTTGCATTTTAGTCAAGGACAAAACTGCCAGTATTTACACTGATAGCAGATATGCTTTCAGAGTAGCTCATGATTTTGGAATGTTATGAAAACAACGTGGCTTCCTTGCTTCCAGCAGAAATAATATTTAAAATGACCTCTATGTTTAGGAATTATTGGATGTAATACTTTTACCTATAACTTTAGCTATTATTAAGATTAGGGGACATTCTAAACTTGACTCTCTGTAAGCTAAGAGAAATCACCTGGCTGACATTTCTGCAAGGAATGTTGCCCTTAAAGGAACCAGCAACAGCCAAACCTCAGTCATGGTCCAAAAGGATATTTTCTGAAATGATACTTTAGAAAAAAATGGCTAGAGAAGCCCAAAAGTTATCTTCAGAAAAGGTAAAACAAGATTAGAAATTCAACAATTATTTGTTTGATAAAAAGCAAAGCTCTGGTTCAGACCAAATAACAGCCCAGTCCTCCTGGAGACTCTAAAATTCCACTCCTTACCACAGTTCTTGCATTAAACCGTTGATCTACCAGAAAGACAATAGCCTCTGTGAATCAAAAGACAATAGCCTCCGTGAACTGGTGGGGAAACATTAGCAAGGACACAGAAAGCGTCTACCTCACTTGTCCCACTTGTCTGAAGTACAACCCAGGGAAGGCTGTTCATATTGCTCCTGGACATTTTAAACTGCCTAATGGACCATTCAAGGTCTGGCAAATGCATTTCATACAACTTCCTTCATCTCATGGATATAAATATGTTTTACTCATGGTCTATGTTTTCACACTGGTAGCCTTCCCTTGCAGACAGGCTACTACCTGTTCTGTGGATAAAGCCCTTTTGGAAAAGATTATCACTACTTTGG
This sequence comes from Leucopleurus acutus, assembly GCF_964270905.1. NCBI lineage: Eukaryota > Metazoa > Chordata > Mammalia > Artiodactyla > Delphinidae > Leucopleurus > Leucopleurus acutus. The sequence goes on along the minus strand of NC_139148.1, from coordinate 109,146,793 downwards.
GAACTCATTTCAAACTTCATAATAACTGAGGAACCCATTTTACTGGTCAGGTACTTTGACGAGTCTGTGCTGTTTGATCACTTTTACCACTCTTTCACTGGTTTACCACCCTCAATCCTCCGGCTTAATCAAACACACTAATGGCATCGTTAAGACTCAACTGGCAAAATTTGTAGGGGTTCTCCAAATACCTTGGCCAGAAGCATTTCCATTTGTCCTTCTAAATCTCAGATCCATCCCTTTCAGGACTCATAAACTGTCACCTTTTAAGATAGTCACAGATTGCCCAATGCACCTGGCTCCTGTTTCTTTTAACCCACAACTGATAAAAAGGAGAGATACTCCAATATTGCAAACTCCTAATTTCTTCCCTTAAAAATAACCATGTTTTGGTAGAGCAATCTTTTCACAGTGTGCCCTTGGAAGATGAAGACTTTGAGCATCAAACCTTACAAATTGGAGATTTCTTCTCTTGAAAAAGACACCTCCAGAAGAACTCTCTTCAACCGCACTGGAAAGGCCCGTATCAGATACTGCTGAGTGACCCTTGTGCCACTGAATTCCAAGGAATAGACTCTTGGATTCAAGTGACACATGTAAAGAAAACACCAAACTGTGACTGGACCTGCACATTGCCTGGTGACCTGAAAGTAAAGATTTTCTGGAATTGAAGCAGATGACATTTAATGAGACAACTTTTCCAAATATCTGGACCAGGCCTGTTGGAAGTTTGTCACCAAACCTTCGATGATGACATAACACTTCAGATGATCTCCAATGTCTATGATCTTGATAACATATGAACTTTAGATAAAAGTACCTGAGAGTTTTCCCTTCTACTTGTGTTTGTTACTAGAATGTGACCTCAATAGGTTTCCAATCTGTGCACTTTTCCTCTGACGTGAGACACTACACTCAGGAAAGGTCCTTCCGGGTGCTGAGGGGGAAAAAACAGCTGAAACCAGAAAACCTGACCCTTGATCTGTGATGCTTTCAGAGAAAGACCTTGATCAATAGGAGGAAATGTAAAAAAACAGATAATAAACAGAAACTTCAATTAAATAGAGTTGGGATACCAGAAGGGGGAGCTCTTACGCCCTGTGATGATAGCAGAGCCCAACCGGGAGAAGGGTCTCCTTCAGGCCAAGAACTCAGCCAATGAAAAGCTAAGGAGTCTTTGTTTACTATAGCCCTCCCGACTTCCTTTTCCCCCCTATAAAAGCATTTCTCTGTGGCTTGTCATGGTTTCAAACCTCAAATTTCAATTCTCTGCGAACCCTCCATAAACGCATCTTTGCTGGAGAAATAACTGGCAGTCTATTTGTTTTAGGTCAACACCTTCTAAGCAAGAATTGATGACTCTTCTACAATAATAGTTGATTAGCTTTTCTTTCCCCCCCACATTTACCACTCCTACTGTTACCTGCTCAGTCTCCAAGCCTTTTTTCACTCATAGCTTCTGCCACTTCGTGCTATTTGCATAGTACCTTCACCTTGGAGTCGTTTTTGCTTTGGCACCTGCCACTAGCCAATAAAAGCTCCTTCTATATCACAGTCAACTTGATTTTATTAATTTCCATACTGTTTGGAAAGAGCGGGACACTAAGCTATCTTGAGACCTCCTTGACAACTATAGCTTTGCCATGCTTCATGAGGTGTCCTTCCAGTAAGCTTTAGTCAAAAAGGCCATGTTATATGGTGCAGAACATGGCCATCTTATTGACAAATAATAAAGGCCTGTTCAAATGAGTAATAAAAGTAATGAAAGTTACTCCCACAACACCTGAATTGGTCCATCTAGCTCTTGTATGTAAAAAAGCCTAGCACAACATCTGGTAAAAACATAGAGGAGGGTTTCCCTATGCAGACCTGGAGGACCAGAAAGTCATTCAAGAGATGATCATGACTAAACTGAGCCCTAAAGGAGGAATAGGAGTCAGATAGGCAAAGTTACAGGGGAATACGAAGAGAAGGATAGAGTATTCCAGGCAGGGAGAGGAGCATGTCCAAAGATCTGAAAGCCAGAGAGAGTATGGGAGGCTTTGGGTCCCAGAGTTTGGTGGAGCATAGAATTTGAGGTGGGAGAAGCAGTCATTGTGAAAGTTGACAAATTAAAAAATGCAAAATTTCAGTATGCATTTGTATTTGTAATGGAGAAAAATAATTTTTCCTCTATCCTTCTAGGTTTTTGACTGAGACCCCTCTATAATAAAAGACAGATCAACAGGAGAATATCAAACAGAAGTTTAATAACACGCATACCTCCTGTATACATGGGAGATACCCAGGAAAACTGAGTAACTCCCTGAAATGGCCCAAGCCGTCACCCTAAATACCATCTCCAGCTAAAGAAAAAAGAAAGATTGGAGGCAGGGGGTGCAGAGGCCTGTTATGGGAGGTTACCAGGAAAAGCAAAGTAAACAGGGGTAATACTGTTATGCAGATTTAAGTCTTTGCCTTCTCCATTGATAATAGTTTCTAGAGATTTAGAGTCATCCTTCTCTTCCTGCTACAGAGAGGGAGACAACCTTACAAATGGAGAGTTTCGTTATAAATGTAAATGTTCCTTACAAAAGGGTAACTTCTACTTGGTTTTCAGAGATTCTCTTGTTATTGCTGTTTTTCTTTTCTTTTCTTTTCTTTTTTTAAAATAATCAGTTCATGATAATCCTATGACAAAGAGTAATATTCTGGGGTAGCATATTCTGTTTCCTTCATGTTCAACAAGTCATAATACTTGAAGTTTATCGAGAACCAAGATCATACTCTACAAAACGTGCAAAGTTTTTACCTGATGTGCTTAACTTTTAAGTATAGTAATAGCTGGCAAATAATTACTTTCATGTATAGTAAATTTTCATTCTTTTGTAGTTGGAAGAAGACCCATCTGAATTGCCAAAATTATGAATTATGAGATATTTTAAGAGGAATAGTTTTTAAACTTTCAAGGTTATAAGACTTTAATATATACAATTAGTAGTCAAATTTGAAAAATGCTTTCATATAAATATTATTTAATTGCTCTTACTCTTCTATAAATTGGGTCTTATAATATGCATCTCTATCTTTTTTTCCTATAAACTCACTGTCTCAGAGAGGCTAATAACTTCCTGGAGTTCTCAAAGCCAAATCATGGAAGAACCAGATCTAGAGTCATTTGTTTCATTCCAAATTCCTTGTCTTCTTCATTGTGTGAGCTGTCTCTGAAAATAACGCCCTAGCTGTTCTTTGACAGTAGAGCATTTACAGTTAAGGATTATTTTCTTTTTCTTTTTCTTTTCTTTTCTTTTTCTTTCTTTTTTTCTTTAAATTAATGATGAATAAACTGCAAGCTGCTCTGCTGATTGTACATGCTGAAATGGAGCAGGACCTTGTGGAGCCCTCCTGGGTACAAATCATTTCTGTGTCCCCTGTTTCTTATTTGTAGGGTTCATTCAACCTCCTTGACATTCCCTGAGTTCCAAAGGGCAGATTCAAATAGTTGCTAATCAGGGAAGGGAGGGAATGCAAAACAAAGGAGGAGCAGTCAAGAAACAATAGTGCAGGGGCTTTCCTGGTGGCACAGTGGTTTGAGAGTCCGCCTGCCGATGCAAGGGACACGGGTTCGTGCCCCGGTCCGGGAAGATCCCACATGCCGCGGAGCAGCTGGGCCCGTGAGCCATGGCCGCTGAGCCTGCGCATCCGGAGCCTGTGCCCCGCAACGGGAGAGGCCACAACAGTGAGAGGCCCGCGTACCGCAAAAAAAAAAAAAAGAAAGAAAGAAACAATAGTGCAGCCTTGAGGCACAACTACTACTCATATAGAATATAACATGAATGATGCCTCCCCTACTTAGAGTTGTAGAGCAAGGGCACAGATCAACCAACATTCCTGTAATTAACAGTTGACACTTTCAAGGCAACTAAAATCATACTAGGGCTGAAAGTGAGTTTAGAGACCATCTAAATCCAGCTACTTCACTCTGTAGATGAAGAAACTGAGGCCCACAGATTTTAGTTCATATTTATAAGATCAGAAATCAATCTTTTTGATTCCCAATGCATTGTTTTTGCACAATACACAAGTGTTAAGTATAGTTTTTGGAGATGGAGGAAACTAATCTCCCAAGAAATGAAATTCTTTGTTGTTTTTTTAAAATAAATTTATTTATTTATTTTATTTTTGACTGCGTTGGGTCTTCATTGCTGAGCACGGGCTTTCTCTGGTTGCGGCGAGTGGGGGCTACTCTTCGTTGCGGTGCACGGGCTGCTTACTACGGTGGCTTCTCTTGTTGTGGAGCTCGGGCTCTAGGCTCACAGGCCTCAGTAGTTGCAACACTCAGGCTCAGTAGTTGTGGCTCACAGGCTCTAGAGTGCAGGCTCAGTAGTTGTGGCACACGGGCTTAGCTGCTCCACGGCATGTGGGATCTTCCTGGACCAGGGCTCGAACCCGTTTCCCCTGCATTGGCAGGTGGATTCTTAACCACTGCACCACTAGGGAAGTCCCAAGGAATGAAATTCTTAACCTAGTAAGCTAGTAACCTCGGTATTAGTTTGTAGATGAAAAATTAATCAGTCAATCTATGAAAGAAATGAAGAATTTTATTCAAGCCAAATTGGAGAATTATAACCCAGGAGCAGCATCTCAGAAAGCTGTTCCTCCCCTTAGAAGTTAAGGCACAGCTATATAAGATTTTTGGGACAGAGGACAGTTCGCACAATCCAGATCTAAGCGTCACTGTGGCTCCTTAAAAGATGAAGAAGGAATGTTACCGATATAGGAGCTAGATGTGCTCCAGGCTGAGCAGCTGGGGACAGATACTCCAAGATGAAGAGGAAGAGGAGCTGAGCCCGGCCCAGATAAGAGACCAAATATTTCTCATTCTTGAGGTCAAGGAGACCTTCCCGACTACACAGGTGCAAAAGGGCTCCTTGGAGGTCGAAAAGGGAGTGATGTCAACCTGCCCATTGGGCCTCTTCTCTAGAATCCATCTTGGCTAAGGGATGCGCGTGCACACACATGGGAGGACCCTGAGATAAACCGAATATGGACTCAGAGCCAGGCAAAGCAAGATGATCTGCCAGAGGAAACCTGGGAGAAACGCCCCACATAAGTGATTCAAACTACCATGAGGGCTCGACTCCCTCTCTGAGTCCGCCCATGTGTCTATCCACCCGTACTCCTCCTAACAAACACATTACTTGTTTCACTACTTTCCGTCTTTTTATGGAAATTTATTTCTACAAAGCCGATGGGCAAGGGCCTTGTCCCTGGCCACTGGTCATCGTGGTCTTGTGGCTAGGATTCAGCGCTCTCGCTGCTGAGGCCTGACTTCAGTTTCTGTCTAGGAACCGAAATCGTGCTTCAAGCTGCTGCAGGCTGAGGTCCCCGAGATCATTATCTTTTAAGGCGTTGTCTTATTGATGCTAGGAGAATGTTGCTCTTTACGGTTGAGTAGGTATTTTTGCTGATGGGGGAGATTTCGTAGATGCATCGTGCAGATACACAATGCACAGTACGGGAGACAGAGGAGGCCAAAGGGCAGAGAAAACTTTTTTATGTTTCAGCTTTTCTTGTCTTGCCATGAAATATGAATTTTATTTCACAAGTCAAATGGTTAATATAGTACAGTAATATTATATAGTGCTATATATAGATATTATTTATTATCTATGATATTTACTATTTAGATCAGTTGTTCTCAAACTTTGGCGTGTGTCAGAATCACTTGGAGGACTTTTTAAAAACAGATGGTTGGGCTCTACCCCCGGAGTTTCTGATTCAGCTGGTCTAGAGTGGGACCCAAGCATTTGGATCAGCAGCTAATGCTACTGGATCAGGGACCACACTTTGAACCCTATTGTTTTAGATCTAAGCCTTTAAAGCCAAGTTATCTGCCACTGAAAACTGTGTGAACCGTGTGGTGCATTAATCTTTGAGCCTTAGTTTTTTATCTGTAAAATAATAATATATACCTTATATGGACTTAGTGTAACACAAAGCAATATATGTAAAGAGCTTGAAGAAGTTCAGTACAAACTTCCCCAAGATGTGTCACTATGGCGTGTGGATTATTTTGAGCTAAAGGCAATTGAGACCCTGCAGGCTCAAGAGAAACTTTTGCTCCTCCCTTTACATTAACCTAGAATAATTTAAATCGGGGGGTCTTTTCCAGAATGAGAGTTATTATCAGAGATAAATTTTATCTGAGTGACTCATCTGCATGGCAGGGCAAAGATCTAATTACCAAACATATGCTCTTCTTATTGTCCTGTGAATTGTCCTCCTCCCCTTGGAAGCCCCAGGGTCCCTCTCCCACTCCTTAGCTCAGGGTGACATGTAAACCTCTCCTCACTTTTCTGTCTTTGAACCCCTCAGGTATGTGGGGTTCCCATATGTAAGAAATTAAATTTGTTTTTTCCTGCTAATGTCTCATGTTGATTTGATTATTACACCCAGCTGAAAGAACCTTCAGAGGGTAGAAGAAAATTTTTTTTCCCCAACAAGCTGTATGTCTGGTGTCTAAGGATATATGGTTACCATCATTGTATTTTTTATCATTATCATATTGATTCCCTAAGCATTCAGATTCACCAGACACAGATAACTAAGTTAATCAAGTATATCCTAGCAGGGTTCCTTTGGGACTCTATTTAATACATGGAAAGAATGATTCTGTCGGCATAAAAATACTTGTAATTCTGTGCCACTGAAAGTACTTGAAATGGTTTGCTAGTTAAAGTAAAAAGTTTAGCCAGCCCTCTTTCCCCCATTAAGTTTAATAAACTATCAATTTGTTTGGTAGAACCTTTCTTTATCTTCAGAAGGTAACTGGTTTAAACTGTCATCAATTTGAGTTACTGAGGACTGCATTAATGAGGTGTTACTGTGTGTAATATGTTTAAGCGTGGGTGTCTTTGTTTAGGAAATAGAGTTTTTATGGAGGTCAAATACCCTTATTGATTGTTTGACAAAAGTCTCTTCAAATGCAAATGCTTCCTGTCTGGAGGTAAATAATCTCAGACAGTTGAGCAACACATAAAAAGAAAGCCAACTCTTTTAAACCCCAAATGTCAGCTGGGTGGTAAAAAGAATTTTGTTGAATGTATTCAAGGGGGAAAGTAATTTTTTTCCTGAGCTCTCCTTGCTACTGTGCCACTCTATATTCTGGGGCTTGCCTCCTGGCAGATTGTTTCATTATCCAGCAGTATCATTAATCTTTTTTATTAGCACCTTAAAAAATAAACAAACAATGATTTTGTTATGTTTGACACAAGTAGTGCATTTTAATTTTGTAGGCTTGTATTATTGACTTGAAAAAAACCTGCAACAATTCACATTGAAATACCACACTCAATTCTTAACAATATGAAAACACTACTTGATGTGTAGAAATATAATGGCATCTGTTATGCATATTAAATGAAGCAAGCTATTTCTGCAGCTTCCACATGGAGCTTTAGATTAACTAGGAAAGTTAGTATTAATTACCACTGAAAAATTAAAACTTGTCATTCAATCTTGTACTCTCCATGAAAACTCTCCATGAAATTGAGTCAACGCTCCATGAAATATACTCAGAATTATTTGATGAAGACCACACAAAAGAATGCATATGGATCGGTTAAATGATAAGATAAATTTCAAAGTTGGTAAATAAAAATTAAAGATATCTGTTGCCCTCACACAGTATTTTTTCCAGCTTCTAAAGCCTAGATTTTCTTCATATGTGTATTAGGCATGAATAAAATTCATTAATTACAACCAAAAAAAAGGGTAACTAAACATAGCAAAAACTAATATTGTTACCGAGTCCACGCTCGCTCTGCTCGCCCCACTACAGGCCAAAAAATCGGAGACGAGGTGTGGAGGCACGAGTACGGAAAGCCGGCAGACCGAGAAGATGGCAGACTAGTGTCTCTAAATAACCATCTTATCGGGGTTTAGATGCCAGCTTCTTTTATAGCACAGAGAGGCGGGAGGAGATGAGGTAGTAAGGTAAAAAGGCCATAAGTTTTGCAAACATCCCCTGGAACGGCCAACCTTGGGGAGGGGATGTGTTAATTTCTTCTTTCTTGCAGTCATCCACAGGTGGACAGGGTCCGAATGTTTCCCTGAACAAAGGCACTTTGGTTTAACATTCAGGCAGAGGGGCAGTGTTCCTCGAGGCAGGCCATTATGTATAGACAGTGTCCTTTTAGTGAGCAAAAGCAACGGGAAGCAAAGGTTAGAGTAAAAGAAACAGATCCAACATGTAGTCAGATTTGGCTCTCCCCTGTTACAGCATTAGTTAGATGGTAATATTTGCTTTTATTCAAGATTTTCATATCTTTCATGTTACAGATTTGTTTACTGTAATGCAGGTTTTCCTAAATCTGTGCACATATGAAAATTTTCTCAGAGATTTTTTTAAATGAGTGATTTTAGAGGCTACATACTAAATCTATTAAATCTCAGTCTTCAGGGCTGAGGTTCAACAACCTATATATATATTTTTTTTTTCTTCACTAGTGGTTCTACTGCAATTAGCAGGTCACCAGGTATTTGAAGAATATCATTATAATGAACAATTAATGAGTGTTTTTATTCTAAAGACTTTATATATGATCTTCAATGTGAATTTCAGCTTCTGAGAAAAATAGAAAAGCAGAAATATCAGAGATGTCATCTTATTGTTTCCCAGAAATTGTCTGTAAAAAAATCAGTAACAGAGCTAAAATAAATGTCCAAAATCAAATATGCTGTACATTCTTATACATATATCTTTCATAATCCACCATTAGCTGACATGTTATCAAAACTTGACTCCAAAAGAACATTTATTTTGAAGCCAAGTTCCTGGAATGGAGGTAGAAATAGATCTTGGCCTCTTCTTCTCCACCTTTTGATCAAGCCATGCCTTAATAAAAGCACAACATGTAACCCAAACACTGAATGAGAGTAAGAGTACATTCACCAAGTAGCCTGATTATCGGCCCTCATTATATGTCAGCATTTCAATGACAACAAAATTACCTCCTTCATTCAGCTCTAAGGCTCCTCGAAAAATGGGAGCAAGTCACCCTAAATTTCTGAAACTATCTTAGGATTCAGATACAAATCTAAGAGGCAAAACGTTTCCCCATGGTGCTGGTCTCTGAGGATTAGAAATTAATTACAAGTATACGGAAAAAACTACTGTAAAATAAAATACAATGAAAAAAGAAAGGTCAGAAAAATGCATTTGATGTGTACTACAAATTTGTAGTAAATACATTGTTCCATAAATGGTTTTAGAAAAATTAGCTTGCTATATGAAGAAAAATAAAGCTATTTATACATATCCAAACATAAGCATAAGTAGATTAAAGACCTAAACTAAAAGATGAAAAGAGGGAGACTAACTTTTTAATCTCATAGTAGGGAAACAGCTCTCAAGCAATGGCAAAAAGAATATACCATTAAACAAACAAACAAAAGATATGATTATATATTTAAAAATGTGAATAGAAATTATGTATAGACTCCAACTTCCTTAGTTTAGCAAAGCAGCCTGATTCGGTCATTTTCACTCTTTAGCTAAACTGCTCTCAGTTGCACCCCTAATTAGGCTTGGATTGAGTGGAAGATAGTTCAGCTGTTCTGCATAAAAATTGAAGTTGAGTGCTAGAGTCAGAGGTGAAGGAGCTAGTGATTAGATGGAAGGAGGAAATGAGAACAAAGAGAGGGAGAGAGGAAGAAAGAGGGAGGGGGGAGAGGGAGAGAATTTTAAGAAAAGACATATATTATTCATTTTCAGATTTTCTTCTGCTTGTTGCTGATATGTAACAGCCTCCTACACTCCCCTCTGCTGTTCCGTTATCCTTACATCTTCCATTCTATAATACTATTACATACAATGGCTATGGGTAAATACATAAAATCAAGGAAGGGAGACTATGTTTCACATTTGGGTTTAAGCAAAGTGGCAAAATGGAAACAGCCGCAAGAACCCATTTAGGTAGAATTTAAACATTCTACAAAAACAGAAAAATAAGAGAAAAATGACCAAGAGTACATCATGACAAAGATATTTGGAAGGATGAAAATTTCTTCACTATCTGTGGGATAGGGTTTCAAGCAAATATAGGTGCATCACAAATGAACAGGGTCATCCTAAACTGACAAACTCGTATATATGACACAGATTAGGCCAATCAGATCCTTTCTTCCTGGCTTTGAATATTGAGAGTGGAGTAACACAAAGGCCAAACGTGGTTGGTGTTCATTCATCTCAACAATGATTTCTTGATGAGGCTGCTCATTATATCCTACTCCCTAAATCTCCAAAGTTGCCTCAGTTCTTTTACTTTCCAAGTTTATGCTGCAGTCAAGAAGTTTTTAAAATGCACCTGTATGGGCTTCCCTGGTGGCGCAGTGGTTGAGAGTCCGCCTGCCGATGCAGGGGACACCGGTTTGTGCCCTGGTCAGGGAAGATCCCACATGCCGCGGAGCGGCCGGGCCCGTGAGCCATGGCCGCTGAGCCTGCGCGTCCGGAGCCTGTGCTCCGCAACGGGAGAGGCCACAACAGTGAGACGCCCGTGTACCGCAAAAAAAAAAAAAACGCACCTGTAAAACCTGTTTGGTATACGTACCCCAAGTTTGTGAGGTGGGAACTACATACTTTTTACTACCAATATTCCATTCAAACTATAACTTCTCTGTTCCCATGTTAAAGCATTATTCTGATGTCTCTGCCATCCAGTTGTGTATCTATCTTATTCCTCCTTGTCTGTGACTTTTAAAAAAACTTTTGGTGATTATTTAATATCCATTAAAGGTATTGGTGCCTACTCACAATTTTCTTCTGTATCCCAATCCCTGCCATCAATGCATGGTGAATTCTGTTTATATGTACAGTAAGTAGCTACAAATTTTTTTCATGCCACTTCAGTCACTTACTCCCACATCATGAATCTTGCCATCACTCACAATTCATCTATTTGTGAAATAATTAATTCAAATAACCTACTTTATAATGACTTCTTTTAATTCCCATTCTCTCTCTCTCTCCTCCCAACTACATATGGCCTGATCTCATTGAATATGCCAGTCCCTTAGTACTTCATTTTCTCACTTTATTAGACCCTCATGAATTTATTTCCTTTTCCAGCCAATGTGTTCCTCCATGACTTACCATTTCATTTTCTTACTATCACCCTTAATTCTCTTGGCCACCTGTCCTGCTTTTGCATCTGTCCCTCAAAATCTCCAACCCTGGATTAATTGAAACTTCTGCCATAGTCATTGTTACACCTGAATAGTTGAAAGTTGAAAGGAATCTCTGTGGATTAGTACCATAATGAGTTGATGGCATTCAATCTCTCCTTTATCCTTATTTTCGATCACTGTACTTTTCCTTGAACTATTCTTAACCTTTTCTTCAACCTTTCACTCTATCCCCTTATCTTTAGCCTATAAACATGCTTGTCTCTCCCATTACAAAGAGACCCTCTGTATATTTATCTTTCATTTACTTCTAGCTAAAAATCATCTCTCTCTTCTCCACTCCCATAAGCTCACCTGATTGTCTTATGCTCTTCTTTCTCCAAATAAAAACGGTTATCACACACTCTTGCTCAAGAAGCCTAACATTTTGATGTAACATCCTTCAGTTATAGGAGATCATACTTATTCTGTTCACTTATTGGTTTACTTTCAGGTGTCAGTTAAAACCATTTCACCATCCCTGATTTTTTTTTTTTTTTTTGCGGTACGCTGGCCTCTAACTGCTGTGGCCTCTCTCGTTGCGGAGCACAGGCTCCGGACGCACAGGCTCAACAGCCATGGCTCACGGGCCCAGCTGCTCCGTGGCACGTGGGATCCTCCCGGACCGGGGCACGAACCGGTGTCCCCTGCATCGGCAGGCAGACTCTCAACCACTGCGCCACCAGGGAAGCCCCCATCCCTGATTTTTTGACTTAATTTGCTTAGTGTATATGGTACTGATTTCTTATAGGACACTGGTTCTCAGACAAGAATACTAAATCAGAACTTCTGGTGGTGATTTCCAAATATGAGTGTTTTTATTTATTTTTTTTTAAAGTTATTAACTTTATTTACTTGGCCATGCCATGCAGCATGCAGGATCTTAGTTCCCCGACCAAAGATCGAACCCGTGCCCCCTGCATTAGGAGCATGGAGTCTTAACCTCTGGACTGCCAGGGAAGTCCCAAGTGTTTTTAAAATGTAGCCCAGGCAATATTGATATGCACCCCTGATTAAGAAAGAGCAACTGTTTAGATACTCTAAACATAAATAGTAAAAAGCTTCAAAACTTACTAACCATTTTATAAGAAAACAAAATTAAATAACTTTTTATTTTGATAGTTCACACAAGGGAGAGAGTAAAGAATTTCAGTTATGGTTGTCTGTAGTTTCCTTAACACCACTGGAAGTATCTGAGGAATAGGGACTGTGCTTGCTGCTTGAAAATCAATACCCAAGAGGCAGTTGTTTGTAGAAAGAAAAGTTGCTTTTAATCAGAACACCGGCAATCTGGGGAGAAGACAGACTACTCATGTCCCCCCACAAAACCAGCTTTGAAGATTCTGCTCTGCCATGAAAGTTTTTCAAGGGAAGTAATCTCAGTTAATCATTGAGATAGGGGGTCAGAGTCATCACCTTCCCCCACTGCACGCAGGCTTGTTGACTTCTTGACATCTTGTGATCTTTCTTTAGATGCTACCTTGTTCACACAGTTTGTTCTTAAGATTACTGAAGGGGAAACTAGGGAAGAGATCTGGTCATCTGTTAATTACTTATTCTTCATTTCTTTGATCTACGGAAAGAACCAACAGGTAAGGCAAGATATTGTGTGATCAAAAGTCTTGAAAGGTATTCTGGGGCCAGAGATGAATAGAGCACAGGGGTGCCTGGTTTAAGGTTAGTTACAGTATAGCTTTGCTACAGTGACAAGAGAAAAAGGTTTTCCTCCTGAGAGCGGTTTCCTGAAAAGAGCTCCTTACATTCTACCTTGGTATCAACCATTTGCTTGGAGACAAGGGTGGGTGGCATGGGCTTTGGATTCATACTGGCCTTGAACACATCCTACTCTAGCTATTTACCTTTGAAAAAGTTACTTAACCATTCTGAGCCTCAGTTTTCTCATTTGTAAAATGAGATAGTAAGAATACCTACCTCATTGAACAGTTGTAAAAATTAAATGAGATAATGTAACCTGCCAGGGGTTTTGCTAAATTCTTTGCATACATTATCTCATAGTGCACATACTAGGCACTTGAATTCCTGATGTTTCTCCTGTTTGCACTTAGAAAAAAAGTTACTACCATTTGTGTAGTACTTTACAGCTTACTAAGTGTTTTAGCTTGTGCTATTACAATCTATCCTTGCAAAGCTCCTTAAGTTAGGCATATTATACATATTTTACAAATTAGAAAATTTAGCCAAAAATTGGCAATCCAGCTTACATAGGAAACCTGAATATGAGAGAACATAGTGTGTTCAGGGAACTTCCATAGATTGAGAAGGAAGAGTACAAAAAGATGAGGCTTGAAAAGTAGTATACTTGAACCTATAAATCATATTGTGATTTATAACCATGCTTCAGGTTAATATATACATACACAATCATTTTGTTTCAGAGTTGCCTCCAGAACTAAAACCAGGCTGGACAAAATAACATAAATGGTTATTAAACTAATCTAGATCTCTAGGTTTTCTTCTGAGATGCGTAAATATTTATGACTTTCCCATAACATCATCTCTTTAGTGACACAATAGAATCAGTGTAATGATATATGGAGAAGATTGATAAATAAGCATCTCACCTACATCTTTCTATTTATTTAGACTATTGATTTCAGACTCTAGCTGATCTTCTTTCAAAAGCCACACTTTTAGTTCATTTGATCAGCATGGGTTTTGTTGATTTTTTTTTTTCTTTTTAACCAACAGGTGTTTGTTTCTTTCTACCCAGCTGAGGTACGATTACTATGGAAGAGCTGCTGGACATTGTGCTCCTACAGGCTTCATATATTCTTCCTCTCCCTTGGATTTCATCCAAAGCCAATTTCGTTTAATCTGCCTGCTGCTGCTCTAGAAGTGACATCTGTTCAAATTTACACTCTTTATCATGGCTGACATGTTGTTTGTGTGTCTGTTTACCTCAAGCCTAGTTCCAACTGCCTCTTGCCGATAATTTGTGATTTCTTCCTTCAGTCTCTCATAGGTTGGTAGGCATTGTGTTTGTTTATGCAGCCTGACTCATATACCTAACTTTCTGTCCCTTGTACTACTTGCAATTATGCCTTGAAGGGAGCTGGAACTTATATGACAGGAAAAATATAGATTAGTGGATTGAGTGGGAACAAAAATAATTTTCCTGCTTGTTCACCTTCAGGTACCACCAAAATATGCTCCAGTAATTAGGCAACCTGACCTCCGTGAAACCCAGAAAACATATATCAAAGAACTTAACCACATACTGTCTTTGCAATGTGTGTGAAGAGAAATACATAGCAAAGAATGCTCACTTCCAGTTCTCTTTTTTAGAAGAGGTCCTGGCAAAGGTTGAGAGTGAGCAGAATAAAAATGTATTCCCACAGTAAAAATGTGAAATTGTAATTTTGCCACCAAATTTACTACAACTGGATCTCAGCCGATTAATTTTAAGAGAATCCTTTAAAATTGAATATAAAAATAAAGGTGAGAAAAGAGTACACATCATTATTCCCTGCATATCACAGTAGTGAAAAGAGATTAAGATAATATAAGAAGGAGTAGTAGGAAGGCAAATTATTTAAATTATACAAAAGATGAATTAATTTTGAATGCTGATGTTAGTAATATCAAAGAATACATTATGTATTAGTAAGATCATATATAAGAACAATTAATAGCAATTAGAGCAGAAACCCATGAGAAAAAGTTCAATAGAAATAAAGAGTAAATGCACATAGTAGAAGGGGCACATCTGAGTGATAGAGAGTAGCAGAGCCAGGCATACCGATGAAAACTACTGTGGATGAAAAGCCAGAATGGTAAAAAAAAAATACTGATGTTATTACTCAAAAAACGTCTGAATGATTATTATCTCATATTGAATTTTTTATATGTCTAGAAAATATTCTGAGATTTCAATGACTTTCATGACATCTCCCAGGGAAGAGAATCAGCCAAAGAAAGATGTGTGAGCAATATTTATGTACAGTAAAATAGTTCCAATTGTCTACACAGGAAACATTTACATTCTCTATCAATTCTCTACCCAGGTTCCAAATATTGGTACCTATTTCATCAGCTGTCTATGTACAATGTAAGAAGAGATGCTTTTCTGAACTATGACATAATTATAAATGTCTCAGAACCATTTACAAGAATAGGAAGGGACTACAAGATTAAGAGAGGAAAAAGGAAAGTGCCTTTCAGTTCCCAATGCTAGATTATTTCCTTTTCCTTAATGCTCTTCCATGCTATATAGTCCATCTAATTTATTTTTCCACTTAGGCTGTCTGGACTAGGTACTGATAATATGACAATACTTTCAGCAATGGCAGTGAACAATCAGGACACTTGGAATAATTTCAGTGGTGCTGGGAACACATTTGCTGCATTTTTTCAGGTACCATATTAGTCAAATTTTCCTTTATTGAGGAACCTTGGCAGATAAGGGATTTCAAAACCTGGTTTTCTCTAATTACTTGAGGTATACGAAGATTAGTAGCAGAGAGGTATAAATTATGTCACCTTGAAGACAGATAGGTTAATGAAAAAAGAAACCAGATTTCAGCAGTGTAATTTTTAACTCAAGTACAGGTTAAAAGGAAATTAATACCTAAGGTGGGCACTTGTTTTGGAACAGAAACATAATAATGGATCTGATTGATTTCCATAAATTCTCAGCAAATGCCTTCATGTTTATATGTTGAAATCATGAATTCCACAACACCTGCTGCAGTGAGTCAGCCACTACTTGGTGGGGGAAAGCTATGACACTTGAAATAGTTCATGAAGACATTTTTAATGCTATATTGACCTAGAAAATTGCTTCATTATTAGGGAATTTAGCAAGTGAAACCCTTGCTAAAGATCTGAGAGTCTTCTTCTTATAGATGATTCATCTATATGATTAATCTATTATGTAGAAAACTGTATTGTCCACCTCCCATATGTAAAAGCCTTAGGGCATATACCCAGATTTGTTCATAGTCAAAGACCTTTCTAATTTTTAAATTCGTATTTAATAAGTATATATTGTTAAAAGAAGTGTACGATCCAGGACAGTGATCTCCCTAGTTCAGTGTTCTATCTCTGGACAATGGCCCCCAGGAGGGGTTTTTTTGTTTGTTTTGCTTTATTTATTTTTTCTTTTACACAACATAATTACTGCAGACAATGTCAAGCTTGAAAAGTTAAAGGTATGTGTGTTTTTTTTTAACATCTTTATTGGAGTATAATTGTTTTACAATGGTGTGTTAGTTTCTGCTTTCTAACAAAGTGAATCAGTTATACATATACATATATCCCCATATTTCTTCCCTCTTGCATCTCCCTCCCTCCCAACCTCCGTATTCCACCCCTCTAGGTGGTCACAAAGTACTGAGCTGATCTCCCTGTGCTATGCGGTTGTTTCCCACTAGCTATCTATTTTACGTTTGGTAGTGTATATATGTCCATGCCACTCTCTCACTTTGTCCCAGCTTACCCTTCCCCCGTCCCATATCCTCAGGTCGATTCTCTAGTAGGTCTGCATCTTTATTCCCATCTTGCCCCTAGGTTCTTCATGACAATTTTTTTTTTTTTTTAGACTCCATATATATGTGTTAGCATACTGTATTTGTGTTCGTTTTTCTGACTTACTTCACTCTGTATGACAGGCTCTAGGTGCATCCACCTCACTATAAATAACCCAATTTCATTTCTTTTTATGGCTGAGTAATATCCACGGTACATATATGCCACATCTTCTTTATCCATTCATCTGTTGATGGACACTTAGGTTGCTTCCATGTCCTGGCTATTGTAAATAAAGCTGCAATGAACATTGTGGTACATGATTCTTTTTGAATTATGGTTTTCTCAGGGTATATGCCCAGTAGTGGGATTGCTGGGTCATATGGTAGTTCTTTTAGCTTTTTAAGGAACCTCCATACTGTTCTCCATGGTGGCTGTATCAATTTACATTCCCACCAACAGTGCAAGAGGGTTCCCTTTTCTCCACACCCTCTCCAGCATTTATTGTTTGTAGATTTTTTGATGATAGCTATTCGGACTGGTGTGAGATGATATCTCATTGTAGTTTTGATTTGCATTTCTCTAATGATTAATGATGTTGAGCATTCTTTCATGTGTTTGTTGGCAATCTGTATATCTTCTTTGGAGAAATGTCTACTTAGGTCTTCTGCCCATTTGTGGATTGGGTTGTTTGTTTTTTGATATTGAGCTGCATGAGCTACTTGTAAATTTTGGAGATTAATCCTTTGTCAGTTGCTTCATTTGCAAATATTTTCTCCCATTCTGAGGGTTGTCTTTTCGTCTTGTTTATGGTTTCCTTTGCTGTGCAAAAGCTTTGAAGTTTCATTAGGTCCCATTTGTTTATTTGTGTTTTTCTTTCCATTTCTCTAGAAGGTGTGTCAAAAAGGATCTTGCTGTGATTTATGTCACAGAGTGTTCTGCCTATGTTTTCCTCTAAGAGTTTGATAGTGTCTGGTCTTACATTTAGGTCTTTAATCCATTTTGAGTTTATTTTTGCCTACGGTGTTAGAGAGTGCTCTAATTTCATTCTTTTACATGTAGCTGTCCAGTTTTCCCAGCACCACTTATTAAAGAGGCTGTCCTTTCTCCACTGTACATTTCTGCTGCCTTTATGAAAGATGAGGTGACCGTATGTGCGTGGGTTTATCTCTGGGCTTTCTATCCTGTTCCATTGATCTATATTTCCATTTTTGTGCCAGTACCATACTGTCTTGATTACTGTAGCTTTGTAGTATAGTCTGAAGTCAGGGAGCCTGATTCCTCCAGCTCCGTTTTTCTTTCTCAAGATTGCTTTGGCTATTTGGGGTCTTTTGTGTTTCCATACAAATTGTGAAATTTTTTGTTCTAGTTCTGTGAAAAATACCAGTGGTACTTTGATAGGGATTGCATTGACTCTGTAGATTACGTTGGGTAGTAGAGTCATTTTCACAATGTTGATTCTTCCAATCCAAGAACATGGTATACCTCTCCATCTATTTGTATCATCTTTAATTTCTTTCATCAGTGTCTTATAATTTTCTGCATACAGGTCATTTGTCTCCTTAGGTAGGTTTATTCCTAGATATTTTATCCTTTTTTTTGCAATGGTAAATGGGAGTGTTTTCTTAATTTCACTTTCAGATTTTTCATCATTAGTGTATAGGAATGCAAGAGATTTCTGTGCATTAATTTTAAAGGTGTTTTTGAAACTTCCTGTTCTTCTCATTAATATACTATTATGGACTTTCATTCAAATATTTAAAACATGCTTGAAACTACTATTTCTTTTAACATTTAGGTGTTTTTTTAGAGCAGCGATTTAATAGAAAAGCAACCCTAATAGTAAGCAAACTGTTATAGTACCAGTTATACCAAACTTTGTGAATCACATTGATGATGGGGATAATAAATCGAGAAATAGTTCTGACAATATGTTCCACATTGAATTTTCTATGTAGGTATCACTTTAAACATTAAAATTGGTCTGAGTTGTTTGGTTTACATCAATTACTTGCAACGACTACTTCACAGATAAATAGGAATATTAGATTAATTTAGATTTATCTCGATTCTAGAGCACTTCATTTTTCCATGGTATTAGATTAGGTTTTGGTTTTCTCTTGAGCTGATGTGGTGATGAATGGTCTGTGTATATGTGGCTTCAGTTATTTCTTGTGAAGATAAGATTTGCATAGGGTACTTATAACTTGATTTCTTTGCCACAGACTATCATGCAGTTTAAACTACCTTTTTTTTTTTTTTTTTTTTTTTTTTTTTTTTTTTGCGGTACCCGGGCCTCTCACTGTTGTGGCCTCTCCCGTTGCGGAGCACAGGGTCCGGACGCACAGGCTCAGCAGCCATGGCTCACGCGTGCAGCCGCTCCGCGGCATGTGGGATCTTCCCGAACCGGGGCACGAACCCGCGTCCCCCGCATCGGCAGGCAGACTCTCAGCCACTGCGCCACCAGGGAAGCCCTAAACTACCTTTTGATGTAAAAATGCAATCTCTTTAATATCCTTCAAGAGTAATAATTGTAGATATACTTATGTCATTTTGCTTGTTGAAGCATTACTTCTTTCCTCACTTGAAATAATGAGACACTTTTTGCACACTGCCAACCGTGACATTCAAAGGCAAAATAATGCCATTATGTCTTCTCTCAAAAGAGTGACAAAAACAGAAACGAAGACCCAACACAGCCATAAATAAATAAATAAATAAATAAATAAATAAATAAAGAGTGGCAAAAGAGATTGAACAAACTGGAAGTGCTATCTTTTTGAGGATTTTCCTGCTGCTGTAGAATAATGTATGCTTCTGGAGTCACTATATAAATTCAACCCCTTTCCAAATATATCGATAGTATAGCAAATATGGCTCATTAAGACATAATAGGGTATACAATATATATTCCATGTAAATTACAATGTTTGAAAAAATAAAGTACGTGGACTATGGAAATATTTGCATGAAATAAAAATATTTGAATTTATTAGCATTTATTTTTTATAGAATTTGCCAAAACAATACTTTCCTTGGAACTTTTTTTAAAGTCCAAAATCCTTGTCAATGAAAAATAAGTCTAATTATACTCCTCATATTATTTAAAAATATTTAATGTATATTGCTCTTTTAATATGTAAATGTTAGGAGAATTGGGAATTTAATGTTACTTGTTAAGAACTATATTTGAATTTAGAAACTTAATTTCTCATTTTTTTCCCAGCATTGCTCCTTGCTACCATTCTGCACATAAGGAAAAGTTCACATTTTACTCTATGGTTTTGTAAGAAGTACTACACTACAGTTGAGCATTATCTCCGATTCAAAGGGTATTTGAGAAAGCTGCCCAAATGAGAAATTGCTTTCTAATATGCTCATTGTTTATTTCTTAAAATATTAAAATGAACCTATCCTCTACATATGTTGATAAAACATTGATCAGAAGTGTAGTACTTGAACTCTCAATAGTTACAAAACAATAGTGTTTCCCCAATGTGTTGGAAATACAAGTTCACTTTTAAACGCAAGTTCACTTCCTAATCGTCCAAGAGAGCTGTTGCTGGGTGGACTCTGGGACTTTTGTTTTTGTGTCTCCTTACATCACACAGACATGACACATTGTGAACTCATAATACCTTGTTTTTTCTTTTTAGTGAATGATTTATAGTAAAGTATAGAAATGTTATCCACAAAATTAATTGTGTTAACACAGCATATGTTGTTATTTAACTTGTCAGACATCTGGTGCTACATTTTTTAAAAAGCTTAAAAGAATGTTAAAAATGTTGTGATATGTATATGTATAATATATTTTTGTAAACTTAAATCTAGTTTTACATATGTTAAATTATCATTTAATAATCACCTATACTTTTCCCCTCTTCTTTCTTTTTTTTAATAAATTTATTTCTTTTATTTATTTATTTTTAGCTGTGTTGAGTCTTCCTTGCTTCGTGGGTTTTTCTCCAGTTGCGGAGAGCAGGGGCTACTCTTTGTTGTGGTGCGCAGGCTTCTCTTGTTGCAGAACATAGGCTCTAGGGGCGCGGGCTTCAGTAGTTGTGGCTTGCGGGCTCTAGAGCACAGGCTTAGTAGTTGTGGCGCACAGGCTTAATTGCTCTGCGGCATGTGAGATCTTCCCGGACCAGGGCTCAAACCTGCATCCTCTGCATTGGCAGGACCAGGGCTCAAACCTGCATCCTCTGCATTGGCAGGCGGATTCTTAACCACTGTGCCACCAGGGAAGCCCCTTCCCTTCTTCTTTCATAAGATGTTTTCTACTTTGAGATTGGTGGTGGTAATGGCAATAATACATAAATCTCTAAAATACTGCAGATTGGTTTCAGATCTTTTAATTTTCTGAAAAAAAAGAGACAGACATAGGTATGGGGATCTGAGGAACAGAGTGGAGGAAAACAGGGAGAAAGGGGGGAAAGTAGGACATCACTAAAGAAAAGGTATCTTTTAGTAATTTGGCCAGAGATAGTCCTGAACAGATGTATTTGGAAAGTTACTTAACCTCTCTGTGTCTCGGGGTTTTTTAAAGTTTTATTTTAAATTATATTTTAAAAAATATTTAAAACCATTTAACTTTACAGAATTATTATGAAGTAGTATAGAGAATGCCATATATCCCACATCAAGTTTCCTTTGTTAGTAGTATTAAGCTTACATTATTAAGGTACATTTTTCACAATTAATGAAACAATATTGATACATTATTGTTAAATAAAGCTCATATTTCAGATTGCCTTAATTTTTCTCTGTGGTCTTTTTCTGTTCCTGGCTTCCATCCTGGATACCATGTTAACACATTTAGGAGAGAATAGGCTCCTATTCTCTGTACAGTTTCTCAGACATTCTGTGTTTTTATGACCTTAATGGTTTTGAGGATTACTGGTCAGGTACTTTATAGAATGTCCCACAATTTCAATTTGTCTGATGTTTTTCTCATGATTAGACTGAAGTTATGGGTTTTGGGAGAAAGACTGCTGAGGTACAGTGTCACTCTCATCACATTTTATCAAAAGACATACTATCAATACGACTTATCACTGTTGACACTGATCTTGATTGCCTGACTGAAGTAGTGTTTCAGGTTTTCCACAGTACATTAACTCTTTTTTGCACCTTTTCCATTTTGTAATCTTTAGAAGGAAATCATTATGCACAGCCAACAATTAAGGAGGGGAAAGATGTATTTAACCTCCCTAAGTGGAGACTATCTACGTAAAGTATTTGAAATTCTTCTATGTGGGAGATTTGACAATTTTCCTTCATTTGTTTATTTATTCAATTATTTACTCATATCATTGTGGACTCATGGCCTTTTGAAAAATACATTGGGTTAAAATCCAGTACCATTTATTTATTTTGTTGCTCAAATTATTCCACCTTTGGACATTGGGAGCTTTCAATTGGCCATTGTGACCCCTTTGATATACTCCCATTTTTTTTTTTAGAACTTTTTTACTTTCTGGCACTAAAAGATGCTCCATGTGTATTTTCTGCCCCAGTCCTAAAAACAGGCATTTTTCCAAGAAACTCTGGAGAATAGCAACAGAAACCTATGCATATATGCACACATGTACTGACAGTCTCCCACTTAACATGGTTTGACTTACAACTTTTCAATTTATGATTTTTTAACTTTACGATGGCGTGAAAGAGTTACCCATTCAGTAGAAACCGTACTTTGAATTTTGATCTTTTTCTGGGCTAATGATATGTGGTACAATACTCTCTCTTGATACTGGGCAGTTAGGGAGCTGCAGCTCCCTGTCAGCCATGTGATCACAAGAGTAAACAACCGATACACTTACAACCCTCTGTACCCACACAACCATTCTGTTTTTCACTTTCAGTACAGTATTCAATCAATTACATGAGATATTCAACATTTTATTATAAAATAAAATTTTGTTAGATGATTTTGCTCAACTGTAGGCTAATGTAAGTGTTCTGAGCACGTTTAAGGTAGGCTAGGCTAAGCTATGATGTTTGATAGGTTAGGTGCATTAAAAGCATTTTTGACTTATTTTCAATTAATGGTGGGTTCGTCAGGACATAATCCCATCACAAGTCAAGGAAGATCTATATATATAAATATTTCTATATGTAATCATCTGTATCTCTAGTAAGTTGAGTTGACTATCTATTCATACTAATGTCTCCTACTCAAAATCACTACCACATGGATCATACTAGCCTCCCTCCCCTTGCTTATCTGTAATCCCACACTCCAACAGTGAGAAACATGGCTCTTTCCATCCATTACCCATTTGCTTAATTGTTAAATTCCAGTATATATTGGTTTTAGAATTATTGACTTGTACCATGTGGGGGAAAATTTTACCAACTAGTATACATTGCTTTTATATACAGTTTATTTTGTATTTATTTTTATAGACTCTACTCATTTCAACAGTTATTTAGGTTAGGACCTTATTTGCCCACACCTTTCAGTGAGATTGTTTCATACATTTGTCATACAGTTAGATTGTTTTGTCATATGCTGCACTCCATCCTGGGATTTGCTCCAACTTCCTAAATGGATATTTTTAAATTTACCATATATTCAGTTTAACTCCTTGGGCTGTAAAAAGTTCAATGAGTTTTGACAAAGGAATTGTGAATGCAAGGATTATGTAATGTGAATATCCACAATATCCACAGTTACAGCAACAGAAAGAATAGTTTTATCACATTAAAAAAAAAACACCCTATGCTTTACCTATTCAATAACATCCCCCCCAAAAAAACTGTAGAAATCACTTATATTTTTACCATCTCTGTAGTTTTGCCTTTCCAGAATGTCATATCATTGGAATCATATAGTACGTCGCTTTTTAAGAATGGTTTTTTTACTTAGCAATATGCATTTGATTTTTCCATGGCTTGGTAGCTCATTTCTTTTTATCACTGAATAATATTCCAATGTATGGATGAATACAGTTTGTTTATCCACTCAGCTATTGAAGGATATCTGGATTGTTAACAGTTTTTTGTTTGTTTGTTTTTTGGGGTTTTTTGCGGTACGCGGGCCTCTCACTGTTGTGGCCTCTCCTGTTGCCGAGCACGGGCTCCGGACGCACAGGCTCAGCAGCCATGGCTCAGGGGCCCAGCCGCTCCACGGCATGTGGGATCTTCCCGGACCAGGGCACAAACCCGTGTCCCTTGCATCGGCAGGCGGACTCTCAACAACTGCGCCACCAGGAAAGCCCTGTTAACAGTTTTTGTCAATTATGAATAAAGCTGCTGTAAACATTTGCGTGCAAGGTTTTTTGTGGACATAAGTTTTTAAATCAGTTGGGTAAATACCCAGGAGTGTGATTGTTGGAATGTGTGGTAAGACTATGCTTAGTGATCTAAGAATTGCCAGTCTTCCAAAGTGGCTGTACCATTTTACATTACCATCAGCAATGAATGAGATTTCTTGCTCCACATCCTTGCCAGCAGATTGCATTATCAGTGGCTTGGATTTTAGCAGATTTAATACGTTTTTAGTGGTATCTCATTATTGTTTTAATTTGTAATTTCCTAATAACGAATGATACTGAGCATATTTCCCAATGCTTATTTCCCATCTGTATATCTTCTTTGGTAATGTGTCTGTTCAGATTGTTTGTTTTCTTATTGTTGAGTCCTAAGGGTTCTGTGTGTATTTTGGATACAAGTCCTTTATCAGACATGTATTTTCAAATATTTTCTCCCAGTCTGTGCCTTATCTTTTCATTTTTAAGGCACCATTTTCTACAAAGCAGAAGTTTTCAATTTTAATAAAATTCAACATCATTTTTTTCATGTATAGTGCTTTTGCATTTTATGTAAAGACTCATCACTGAACCCAAGATCATATCAATTTTCCTCTATGCTTTGGTTAAGAAGTTTTACAGTTTTACAGTCTACATTATGTCTAAGATCCATTTTGGTTTAATATTTGTGAAAGCTGTAAGGTCTATTTATAGGTTCTTATTTTTGTATATGGACCTCCAATTGTTCCAGCACCATTTGCTGAAAAGACTAATTTCTTCATTGAATTTTCTTTGCTACTTTATCAGAGATCAGTTGACTATATCTGTTTGGATCTATTTCTGAGATATATATTCTGTTCCATTGATCTATGCTTCTACCCTTTGGCCAATACTACAGTGTCTGGAAGACTATAGCTTTATATGCAGGCTTGAAATCAAGTAGTAAATCTTCCCATTTTGTTTTGCTTCAGTATTGCATTGGCTACTCTAGATCTTTTGCCTTTTCATACAAGCAGAATCAGTTTGTCAATATCTACAAAACAGTTTGGTGGTATCTTGATTGAAATATTGTTAAATGTATAGATTGAGTTGGGAAAAATTGACACAGTATTGAGTCTTTCAATCCATGAACGTGAACTAGATAGATGATAGAGCTGTTGTGAGAATTAAATGAGAAAATATGTACAATATGCATTAAGAAGTGCCTGGCACAGTGAAATCACTTGATGATGATGATGATGATGACACCATAATCATTACTATTTGTGAAATATGGTGGGAACATTCAATGTGATGAGGATGGCAAGAACTTCTTTTCCATATTAAGAGATAGCTTATTAATTTGCAGTTTACAATATTTAGTGACAAGAAACAATTTTAGATGTCTTCTGATTATGTGTATGATTTGTGATTACATTGAATATTGTACTATATTTGGTCAGATTTACTCTTCTTTTTAATTTTCATTCTGGATTCATTATTCATTCCTTCCTTCCTTTCTTCTTTCCTTTCTTCAATTTTTGTCTATCAAATATTTATTGGCATTCTTTTTTTTAAATTTATTTATTTTATTTTTGGCTGCGTTGAGTCTTCATTGCTGTGTGCGGGCTTTCTCTAGTTGCAGTGAGCGGGGGCTACTCTTCTTTGCGGTGCCTGGGCTTCTCATTGCGGTGGCTTCTCTTGTTGCGGAGCATGGGCTCTAGGTGCGCGAGCTCAGTAGTTGTGGCTCGTGGGCTCTAGAGCACAGGCTCAGTAGTTGTGGCACACGGGCTTAGTTGCTCTGTGGCATGTGGGATCTTCCTGGACAAGGGATAGAACCCGTGTCCCCTGCATTGGCAGGCAGATTCTTAACCACTGCGCCACCAGGGAAGTCCCCTTATTGGCATTCTAGTATGTGCCAGCATTATGCCAGAACCTATGATAAATCCTGAGGCTACAGAATGAATAAAGTATAATTCCCATCTTTGTGAAGTTCACAGTTGGGAGAAAGGTTAGGACAGAAGACAAAAAATAATCATCTCAATCTAAGTAATAATAATATAATGCCATAAATACTACTAAAAGCACCTGTAAAGTGCCATAGGGATACACTTAAAGAAAAGGTTGGAAAGCATAGGTTAATCAAAAAAAATCTTCTCAGAGGAGATGACTTTTTAACCAAGTCTTATACAATATAGAGAATTTTTCCAGGCAAATGGGAACAGCAAGGGAGTATGAAAGAACATTGTGTGTGTGTGTGTGTGTGTGTGTGTGTGTGTGGATGTGTGTGTGTGGATGTGTGTGTACCATAAATAGAAGTTTAATATGGTTGAAACATATGGTTTGTATGTTGAGATACAAGAATATTCAGGACACTAGATGGTCATAATCTGTTAATGTACGTAAGAGTTTGATCACAAAGTATTTTGTATTTTATGCTAAGAAATTTATATGTTATCCTGTAGGTTATAGGCAGCCCTTAAAAGAGTTTATGTCGGATTTGTCTTGCAAGCTCTGATTTGGTTACCCTGGCCGTAGAATAAGATTATCGAATCCATATTTTTGAAAAAGGACTCTGATGATTGCAGTGATAACTGGAAAAGGGAGATGGAGAGCCAAGGATACCAGTGAGAAGGATTTGCAATCATCCAGGTGGAATGTAATGAAAGCCAACACCTGCACAGTGGCAAAGGAGACAAACAGAGCAATTATTTTTGACAGGATTTCATAACTGATTAGCTGCAGGAAAACGGAATTTTAGAGTCAAAGCTGATTCTACTTTTCCAGTTTGGGTGAATGGGCAGAGTATGAGTTAGAGTGGAATGGGAAGAGATTAATAGAATTCTCAACTTGAGAGAAAGCAGAATTACATAATGAAAACCTCAACGCAGGGTGAGAACTTGTGATCTCAGATCCATGTGACTTCAAATGCTTTTAGCTATAGAAATCTCAGAAAAGATTTTAATAAAATCTAATAAATAGATATAAACCCTAAGAATTATAAATGCAACAAAACATAAATCAACAAAAATCTATGCCGCCTATCAGAATGTCAAGGAACCTAGAAAGGTGGTCATTCCATTAGATCCCTGAGCCCATTTCTATTTTAACTTTTATAATGGAAAAAAATAATACCACAACATTCTCTTTTGGTTTTGAGAAAGAATTGAGGGTACTTTTTGAAAATGTATTGCTGAATCTAATTGCCACTCATGCCTTAATATGTGTTTTTTTCCTTAATGCAATTTACAGAACAAATATCTTCACTCCCCACCCCAAGTAAAGCAAATCATTACATGGCAAGTGGCATTTCAATTACATAGCATAATAAAAAACAATATCAACTATCTAGAGAGAAAATTGAGCCTCAGGACTATTATGTCGTCACATACTTCCAGTTTAGTGCTTTTTTACTGACCACTCAATGAACGTAAACTACCTTTGGAAAAGTACTCTTATTGTCTTTATGTATTCTACTGTTTCATTGCCGTGTTGAGTTTAGACTTTTGAGGTTAAAGGTAGTCTCTTTCATCTTTTTGTCATATCTTCCTAAGTAGAGAAGAAATTGGAGCAGACAGCTTTAATAACTTTACACGCAGTAAGGAAACTAGGCACAGGCAGAATATAAAAAAGTAATCTAAAATTCAGCACTTTAAGTTGCCGAGAGCTTGAAAATGACTAAGGTGTTATAGCTTAATAACATCTTTTCGGAATCACATTTTGCACTCAAAAAAAAAAAAGAGGAGGAAATGCAACTTGTGATTTATAGTACAGTATATCGCCCTTCTGAGGATAATCTGCTGCTTGTTCATTATTACATGCAGCTTGCTCAGAAGCAAGTCCAGGTTTAAATTAGCATTTGCAGATTATTGCGATTCTAATTTACAGTAAGTGAGGTTAGTAATTAAAACCAGTTGTATCTGGTACTAAAGTGTTGTGGGAACCTACTTGGGATGTTCAAACCTAAATATTAAGAAAGATTTCTTTTAAAAGATAGGAAATGATTTTTATTTCACTATAAAAGAAATTGTCATAAGCAACTTGAGAACAAGTGTAATGTTTTGAATTTGTTTTTCTTGTGTTTCCCTGATAGGAGTCATTTGAAGACAGGTAATAGAATCCAGATTAATATGTTTTGAGCCAAATATTCATTTAGAAAATTTTTCAAAACACACTTGATGTGAAACTTGAAAAGAAATTACAACAGTCTCAGCTCCTCCACTCTGATCCCATCATAGTTTAACGTGGTGCTTCCAATGTTATCATGACCTTAGACTCCAGTGGAGGCAGGGGGGAAAGAAGTAAGGAAAAATAAGTATAAACTATTTGAATCTCTATGAAAAACAGGATTAAAGCTGTCCCAAACTGCGTAGCCATTGCATTAAAATGACTCCTACCTCATTTGCTGGATAAATCCATGCTTTTGAAAAGGAGTCTAATTGGGTGGTGTTTATATATTTAGGGGTTACAATGTGATGCCATTCAAAAACTTGGAGATAAGGTAAATAGAGTTTCCTTGGAAAGGCAAACTGCAAAATCAGCAACTAATGGATCAGACAGAGATAAGCAAAGTCACCTAAAGGAAAAAGAAATTGGCTGTCAGGCCTTTAAGATCAGGTTTTGTAATGTTCTAAAAATAAATGAACAAATTAGTGATTTGTTTATTTCCCTATTCTTATATTCAGTTTAATTAGTACGAAATAGTCATTCATCGGGCATTGACAATACCTGGTCTGGTCTAATCAGAAAGACACATTCAGTACAGTCTTTCCTCAAATAAAACAGAAATGAACAGGTACATACTTCTGCATCAATAGAATTATTGCACTGAAAGTCAATCTCTTTTTTTTTTGCCACACTTGGACTGAATAATGGTAAAGAGCCTTAAGTTTGATGGGCTTGTTGGGAATTCCCTGGTGGTCCAGTGCTTAGGACTCTGAGGTTTCACTGCCGAGGGCCTGGGTTCAATCCCTGGTCGGGAAACTAAGATCCCACAAGCTGCACACCACGGCCAAAAAAAAAGAAAGAAATTGATGGGCTTGTTGTCTTCAGGTAAGAATTCAGTTTTAAGAGTGAGGAGTACAAAACATCAGGCAATAATAACAATTATTAATATACATACTGACTTACTTGATCTGCATAATGACCCTATGAAATAAGCAGTTACCAGGCCCATTTTACAAGGTGAAGAAGAGAGAGGTTAAGTAACTTGCTCAATGTAACCCAGCCATTGAGTAATAGAAGCAGGATTTGAACTGAGGCACTCTAGCTATAGAGACTGTATGTCTAATTATCATGCTACTTTATCTCCTGGCCTACTAACTTTTACACAGTAGTCACAACATATATGTTGACAAATGAATCTGATATGTGAAAATTAGAATCTAATATGTGAAATACATTATAGCTTTCAAGGTGACTTCCTATCACTTACATCGTTTGGGGTTTTCTGTTTATGGGCATCTGTAGCTATGCAGGGGAGGTGCATTTAATTTGCATTTAATAGATGAGAAAGCTGAGAACCTGGTTGTTGGATTACAGAAAGAAATAAGGTTCAGTTGCTGCCTTGAAGAACTGAGGGTAAGATGTGGGGAAAGATATCTAAATAAATAAGTGCAGAAACTTTGATAAGAGCTCTGATCACAGACATAACGAGCAAAGCATAATATGTATTATTATTATTTTTAATAACTGGGGATATGTTTGTTTTCCTTCATGCTTTTCTTATTGCTCATCCTTGAGGTACTTTCAGAGAGGTTTGTTGCATTCTTAATATTGAACCAGTTATTGGGAGGATGGAGAAGCTGTCAACCGAGAAATGCATATCAGGAGTAAGATTCAAAACAGGGTTTAAATAACTTAGCTTAGGTTGAAGTGGGTTTAATTTGAGGCTCTCTGGAATATCCAGATGGAAGGTTTAGCAGGCAGTTTGAAATATAGATCTAGAGTACATTTATGACTCATTTGTGTGATAGCGCTGGGAGTGAGTCAACTCATTAAGAAAGGGAGGGCAGAATCTTGGAGATCACGGTATTTTTAGGGAGAAGGAGTGTGGACAAATCCATGACTGAGACAAAGAAGAATCAAAGGAGGGCAAAGCATACATATGGGTGCACTCTCATGGAAACCAAGGAATAAAAATAGTCCAAGGGGAGAGAAGTTAATGGTACCAAGTACTGCGAAGAGATCAATAAGATATGGACAAGGATGCATCCATTAAATATCATCATCTTCCTCATTTCATGGAGAACTTTCAGGAGAATAGGGCAGGAGTCATATTTTGAGAGCTTGAAGTGTCCAGGGGTATGGTGTAGAAGTATCAATGGAAATAAGGAGAACACCACTTCTTTCTGTTTGTCCTAGGACAAGCAGTAGTCTCCTTTGGAATATGTAGCCCAAAAAATGGCATTGTCAGTAGAGCCAGATTTTAATTAAGTCAAGGGAGTTTGAAAAGGTTGAAGAAAGACACTAAATATTTAATAAGGTTGTCAGCAACAAAATGGGGACTTTGAGGACCACAGAATAAGGTGCTAAGTAAAAGAGTCGGGGGGGCAAGTGAAACTAAAATGTAGTATTGAAGTGAATTAAAATGGCTACTAGCTACCTTAGGTTACACCATTCAATAACTAGATTTTTTAGTGTTTCAATAATTTAATTTGGTGCATAGGATTCAAGATAGTTCCATATCACACTGAATTTTCTCTCTATGTAATATGCTAAGGATTAAGTTGAATTACGTTTAGAAACATGAGGTAGTACCTTTCTGAATTAGTCCCTGATGGTCCAGGAAGATTTATAGTATTTCTGAAGTTGTCATTTGTATAATTAAGGAGAGGTCATGAGAATGTGACTTTAAGAAATTCTTTAAGTTTAGATCAAACTAAAATAAATTATAAAAGAAGAAGCATAGAGTTAGATGTATGGTTGATGCCCTTCAAAATTTGCTTGAAAATTTCTTTCACGTATGTTAAAAGTTTTGTACTTCAGGGATACGGATTTGCTTTATACTTTTTGAAGGTAGCACCAGCCAACCCATAGCACAATTTTGATCCCTAGCACTGTTGACATACAATAAAAGAAATATAATTTATATGTTTATGTTCATTAGTCTCTTACATCATTTAAACTTGAGAATTCAATTAAGAACACTCAGAATGATTTAATTGGAACTAGGTTTTTCAGTTTGCATTTTCTTGAAAAATCAGATCATTTCATATCAAATAACATCATTTTATATGATATTTTTCAAGTACATATTTCAAGTAAACACCCCTCTGTGGCAATATAAACTGTCATAAATCATATTTTTGAAAGTTACATGCACAATATATCATTAAATATGGGCACACAAATAAGTAAAGTGCATGGTTTATTTATGTAATTATTCAGGAAATTCAACATTGGTTTCTAGTGCAATAAAAAAGGATGTTGCCAGAGGATATAAAGCACACTGCTCCATCAGGAGTGTTGCTTTAATCTGGAAGCAGCTATAATTTAAGAACTGAAGGTTGAGACTCTTCATACATCTGCTAGTTAAGATCATTTCCCTACTGGTATTTGTTTACAGACTTTGTTTTGATTTGGAGAATTATAATACCCATAACAGAGCTTCTTATTCCTTCTTTTTAATTTTTGTTTTTGTCTAAACTGTACCAACAATGAGTTGTGCCATTCTATTTTATAATTATACCTGCCATTAGAAAGTGAAAAACGAGCCAGGAAATTGGAAGTTGGATGTTTTTTCCTCCCTGATTGATTCAAATACAGGCTACATCAGATAAAATTAGAAAAAAAGTCAACATTTAAGGTTTTGTTATGATAAATTACAGATTGAAAACTCCTTACTCATGGATAATTTTTTTTTTTCATGAACAAATACCATTGTCCTTTTTGTGTCCTAGAAAACATGTAAAGCATTCACTGGAAATAGACTCAGTTACTCTTTGGATAACTATGTAACCATAATTTAGAAACTGCATCAGAAACTATCACTACTACTATATTTGATTGCTATACTCTGCATTTGTTGATGATGCAGGGTTTAGCTGTTTACAGGTCTCAATTTTTATGTAATTTTTTTTATAAGGACTCTGTACAAGGCATACACCTGCTCACAGCTTGAACAAAGACATTATTTTGGTTTTTCTCCAAGAAATAAATATTTCATTCCATCTTATTTAAACATGTATCTTCTCTTTCTACCTTTGACTGGAAAATAATCTGGCATAGATTTAGGTTTGATCATGTTTCAAAGATATTCCAGACAAAGATCATTGTGCATATCTCTGAAGAGTTTGGCTTATTATAGGCAAGTGTGTTTCCATGTACATTCAAAATGAAATTTTAGCAACACAGGGTCAATCAATGAAGGCCAAGTAAGTTGGCCATCGTAAGCTTGATTTAGTATAATATTAAATTAGTGAATGTTCAATAAGCAGTAATTGCACTTTATTACCACTAGCCCATACTTTCAGATCATGCTGCTACCCATGTTCGAATTCTGTGAATGTATAATGATGGATAATGATATCCACATATCCTTTTGTCTTCTCAAAAATATGAAATTGAAGCATATTTGGTGTATTAAAAGGAATTTTAACATGGATCTTGGGAGAATAAAAGAGTAAAGACCTGCATTTCAAATGAAACTGAACAATTTGGCATCTCTATTTAAAAACAGAGTAGAAGCTCCTAAAAGATAAGGGTTATGTCTTAAAATTCTTTGTAGCTACGGAATTTCCTAGGACCCAATAAATACATTTTGATTGAGAAGGTCTTATAAGTGAGATTAAAAACTTTACTGCATATGAATTCAGATATTTCACCCAGTTCATACTAAGGCATATGTATCGTGCTGTGTCAAAGTGAGGACAGACGCTTTGGAGATTGTCAGTATCCTCTTACCACTCAACAGAGGGAGGCAATTTGCCAGGCATGGTTCAAGATGAAATGAAGTCAGCTCTTTATTCTTAGTAATGGTTCCTCCCTCACACTAAGAAGTCACATTCAGTTAAGGCAAGGAGTTCCATGCATTATATGTGCACTGTGTGAAAGGCATTATTCTAGGCATTCTTCTCATTTTAGTTAATTCATGAAAATTTAATTAATGGTACAACTTAGGGGTGGATACTGATGTCTGGAGGAAACTCTGTGTGTGTGTGTGTGTATAGACAGAGAGTCAGAGAGAGAGAAAATGTATATCAGGTAAACAATTTATTACAATGTTGGCCTGTATCAATAGAATATATCTCTCTAACACATTTCAGTATATTCTGTTTTATTTTAAAACTTTTGAGTAGTAAGAAAAATGAAATGAATTGAAAAGAAATATTATGATACAATTTTTAAAGACTTAACACATACCAAAATTGATGTCACAAACCTCTTTATGTAAACAAATTCTACTAAAAAGCATATAGTTTATTGAAACTACAGTTGAAAAAATTTGGCAGCCTCAGGAAACATATTTTGCCTTGTGTTCCTGAATTTTTATTTTTTGTAATGAACATTATATACGTAAGTATACAGAGTCACCATAAAGTCTGGATACATAAGTGAAATACAGAAAGAGTTTATAGATAATACATTACAATATATGATAAATTAAATGACATTAAATAGTATATTCAATGTGATGTCTCTCATTAGCAATGCCTAGGTCAATGTGTTATGCCAAATTGCAATGGATGCTGTATATTAATGCATTTCCACCAGTCTCAGCACATATATTCATGATGTGTTGCTTTGCATGATTTGTCTCTCTGATTCCCCTGAAAAACCTGTGCCATTAGTATACCCCAGAAGAAGTAATCAAGTGGATGCAATTGGTTTAAAAAAATAAAATACAGACTTAGGGCCACTCCAAACCCTGTAGATCATTTAGCAAAGACCATAGGTCTATTTCATGTGTATATTCCCTTTCTTCTTCTATTTTACTGCATACTTTAAAATTCTTTACATAAAATATATGTTCTTTATTATTCCTTTCTATTGAATCTGTCTTTTGAGACTTCTTGAGATTTTATATAATCCACCTTCGTGTGTATCACAAGATGTAAGACCTGATGGCAACCATTGTGTAAATCTTTCATAACGTTCATAGATTACTAAATCAATCAGGAGAAAAGTGTTGATAATTTAATGTGCTTGATCCCACTGCAAAAAACCTGGTAAATTGAGACACTGAAGATAGCTGACTCAATATCCATCAAAAAGTTACAAGAGACAGGAAGCAGTCACATCAGCACACTCTTCCATTAATTCCCTAGGCGACTAGACTCATGCGATATTATTTTCGATTGGCTTTTCCTCATACCTGCCCATGAGAACAGGTAATGGGTTACCTGAAACAAGCAAGGCTGTGACACTTTTCATTTCCCCAATATCAGTGGTAAAATATAAAGTTATAGAAATATTTTTAATTAATAGAAAATGTATATAGATACATATATCAATTATCAAATTAATAGACTTTTATGGAGGCTGACAATTTCTGGGCTGTTCAGTCTCTAAATGACTAGTTGCTTCTCGCATGGCCATTAACAAGTAAGTAGGCCGTTTCATTTCCCTGGGACCTCACCAGAGGTCTTCACTCTGTGTTTTACTTCTAGGTCTAAGATGGTGCCTTATAGCTTCCAAATGTGACATGTAGAATTTTACTACATGTGTTGCTTTCAGGCTGTTCCACAGTACCTATCCTTGTCTGGGTGTCTTGTTGCATCTACTTACCTGAGGCTGGCAGTCTTGGCAGAAGGTTGGGGACAAAAGAAACAGATCTGGTCTGGTAGAACTTCTATGCTTTGACACTATTGCTCCTAACTCCTAGTATTCCCTCTTCAATATTATCTGAGGAGGGAAAATAAGATCTTAATGACCAACCGAACATTCTCACTTCTTGAGAAGTGCTACGAAAAGTGCCAGAACCTGGCTAACAATTTCCCTAGACCTCTGAATTTCTCCACACTTAAAAAAAAAATGACATGAACGTATTGCATTTAACTCAATTTTTAGATAGATGCCTATGGAGGCAAATCATTTGCAAAGAATCTGCAGAAAAGACCTTTGCTTTTTTTTTTTTTTTTTTTTTTTTCTTTTTTGCGGTACGCGGGCCTCTCACTGCTGTGGCCTCTCCCGTTGCGGAGCACAGGCTCCGGACGCGCAGGCTCAGCGGCCATGGTTCACGGGCCCAGCCGCTCCGCGGCATGTGGGATCCTCCCGGACGGGGGCACGAACCCGTGTCCCCTGCATCGGCAGGCGGACTCTCACCCACTGCGCCACCAGGGAAGCCCAAGACCTTTGCTTTTAATTAGACATTTCAGTGGATTTCTACTTATCATTGCATATGCAAAATTCAGTGTTGAACACACTTGGGAGTTGAAGCCTTTAGTCGATGTTACACGGTATGATTGTGGTACATAAAACCAGAATTTCAAAGAGGACTCATGTACACCACTTAGGAATACAAGAGGAAGGAAAGTAGAAAGTGGGTTTCTACTTCAGACATAAAAGAATTCAGATATAGGAGGTATTTGTGGGTTCATCAAACATTTGTTGAGTATCTAATGTATGTCAGGCACTCTGATAGGTATTAGGGAGGCAGAGATGAATAAAACATGGTGTTCACTTGTTTGTTATAGCTCATGGTTGAGTGAAGGGGAGACAGATGTGTAAACAGATCACCGCAGTACAGTGTGGCAATTTTCACAGCAAAGTGCCATTAGAAACAGTTACTGAAGCAGCTACTTGAGAGCACTGGAATTGAAAAATTCTGGAATTCAAAGGAATTAACATGCAAACAATTCATTCATCCTTGAATCTTCTTTTAAGTTATATAAGATTTTTCTAGGTAACGAAGCGGAAAATGGTCATTTCACACAAAGGAAGTCACATGTATAAACTGTATATGAGTTCAAGTAACAAGAAGTCCAGTGTGGTATAATATACATGTGGTCTGGGGACCTCTGGTAGATGATATGGCTCCAAGGATATATTCAGACTTGATTTCGAGTGGCCTTGGATGCCAAGCTATGGAATTTAGAAGTAATCTTACAGGAAATGAGGTTTCCTTTTCAGTAAGGCATTGCTGTAATCCAATTTACATTTTAGGAAGATAATCATAGGGCTTATAGGTGAGGGAAGACTGGAGAGGATACTGGCTAGAGACAGAATCTTTTGCACTTAGTCAAGGGTTGCCAGCTTAAGCAAATGAAAATATAGGATACCCTGGTAAATTGAATTTCAGGTAAACAATGGATTTTTCTTTATTATAAGTATGTCCCATGCGATATTTGGGGACATACTTATACTTAAAAAGAGATATTGCTTATCTGAAATTCAAATTTAACTTAGTATCCTGTATTTTATCTGTCAACTCTAACAATGCAAGACAGAGAGAAATGATGAGAGCCTTAGAAAAGGTACTAGAGTGCACAGATTCAAGAGATACAAGGAGAGAGAACTGGTTGGATTTAGTGACCAGTTAAATATTGGAGACTGAGAAGGAAGAAGGGTCCTGGGTGACTTCCAGATTTCTAGCTCAAGAGACCTATTCGTGGATAGAATAAGTTCGTTGGTGTAGAAGCAGAGTTCAGATTTGAATGTGCTGGGTTTAAACTGTAGAAAATATGTCCAAAGACTCTATACTTCCTACATTATTAGTAATAAAATATTATTTATTTTCTTAAGAGATGTGATAGGATATGGTTAGTGATATTTCTAGAAATTCTATCTAAGAAAAGCTTTGGGCCATGAATCATTGGAAAGGAGCCACTTACACAGTAAGAACAATTTTTCCTTAGATGTACTTGTTTTGGATGGTTTTGAGGGAGGCAATGGAGTTCATTGGCCCAGCCACTGCAAAAGTATTATTAGTTTACTTGTTGTGTGTATGTGTGTGTGTGTGTTTTGTTTTTGTTTTGTTTTGCTTTGTTTTTGCTGTGCCATACCACTTGTGGGGTGTTACTTCCCTGACCAGAGACTGAATCTGGGCCATGGCGGCAGTGAAAGCACAGAGGCCTAACCACTGGACCGCCAGGGAACTCCCCTGTTGTGTTGTTTTAATGGCCTTACTTGGAAAATACCAACAAAATACTTTAGGAATACTGTCATTCTCAATTATTTTTTTAAGTTTGTGTTGGTTCATTAAATACAAAACTTAGGAAGCATAGCCTTAAGACTTCTGCATCTAATGGTTTTACCTAACTTGGACTGTTTACCCTTCCCTATGGACCCTTCCCAGAAGAGGTAGAGGTTGAGAGGATGGAATAGAATAGTGGTATCTGAAAGGCAAAACTTTGTAGATACCAAGACAAAAATTAAAAAAGCATTTCAACCAACTTCATAATAGAAATAACTTCTAAGCACAAAATTCATCCTAAAATTATGAACTCCCTGGACAGCTTACTCTGCAAGAAATACCCCCTTGCATTTTTATCAATATTTTTAAGTTAGATGTCAATTAAGAAAAAGCATTAGCTCCGAGCAAGTGATTGGCAGCACTCAGAGCTGGGGTTTCTTTTTACTTATATATGTAAACATAAGGCTAGCCACTGGACATCAGTTACCACATGCTGGAGATAAGCATGTCTAGTCACTTGTTATATAGATGATGTCAATCACATTATATCATTAGCATTTCAACAGGGATATGTTGGTTCATAAATTCCGGGATTAACCAAAATGCTTGCATCATATAAATGGAGAGAGGGTTCCATTAAGAACATATACTTGTTACACTGGTGCTTCTTGTAATGACCTTGGGTCTTCATAAATGTCTGTGCCCTCATTTAAACAATTAGCACAGACAAAGTTCATCACTTGAACTTGAACATTCCAACAAAAACAAATTTATCCACCACATTACCCAGATTTATTTCTGAATGTACAATACTGGGAAGGCAATTGCTGCTTATTTTCATTTAATTAACAATGAAGGATAAATGACATCAGCAAAGAAATATCAGCCAGAGGGGACCAAGTGTGTTTGCTGCAGATAGCCTCATTAACTTGTTTCCAAAATATGTTCACTAGAGTGAAAAGCAATCATGTGACTAGCTGGGTGACAAAACATCTGTTGTATTAGCTCCAATAAGGCTACTGGGAGTAGGTAAGGACAAACTGTGTTCTTATTTAATCATATTAAGTGGAAACAGAGAGAGTCTGTCATTTGTAGTCTTGTCCCAGGATGCTGTTTCTCCTAAAGCAATAATAATAATAATAATAACTTAGAAGGCAAGGGTTGCCATTTAAAGTTTTAGGCTTTTTTTGTAAGTAAATGATTTCCATCTGCTTTGTAATGAATATAAATGCCGTAGCTGCAAAGAGTCAAAAAAACACAACAGTCCCAGCTCTTGGAAAAACACACCAGGGGCTGAATGTACTTGTTATCTCTAAATGAAAGATTCCAATAACTTTATAAGATGGATTCTTTGTATAAAATATCAGCCTAATTGTTCAAGCTATTATTAGTAAATGATGAAGATGAAAATAGTTGAGCACACAGTTTTCATGTTGTTATCCAAATTCACAACTAAGGGAGACTATATTTAGTTACTGAGAAGCATTTCAAATGGCTATCTATGGCAAGGATAAGTTATTTATGTCATTATGTCATACCAAGATAGACAGAGTATATTTTTACCACGGAAAACTTGACTCTTCATTAAGGTACCTTGATAAATTAACAAACAGTGTGGAAAATTACACACACACAGACACACACATTTTGTAAGTGTATGTCAGAATGAATAAATGAATTTAGTTTTAGATAGACAAAAATTACTGTTCTTAAAAAGAAGAAACATTTCTATTTGCTGTGATCCATTGGTAAATCACCTACTTAATCATTGCTCTAAGGAGTCTATTGTACCTGGCAAGGTACCATTCCTTTGAGAGAATAGATTCCGTGTTTCTAAATGTCCAGAAAGCATCACCGATAGATGCCTTCTTCTGTTTGTCCTTTCTGGGTATTAGTGTCACTCTACTAGGATGTGGAAAACTTGGTAAATGATTTATCGAATGAAAGGACCCTATTAACTCCAATGCATTATGAAACTAGTTTTTTATTTTCATATTTTTGGTTATACAACTAACTCTAACAGAGTGTCTTGAAATATCTTGTCCCTAAGGGTAAACAAAATGTACTGTGATTTTATAATTGTGAAAGTGATCCAGGTAAAATTATTTTTCACTTCAGAATGTAACAATTGGTCATATATCTAATACCTATATTATAAGTAAGTTTTTTTTCAAATTTCTAAAGTTATGTAGTAGTGTAACCTCCCTCTAACCTCTATCTTTCTGAATGAACAGAGACCGAGGGCCTAGTAACCCACATGTTCTACCATTTCCTTGTCTTCTTTTCTACTTTCTCAAGCAGATTTTGAGACACTTTCATAAAACACAACCTAAAATATGTCCTACACTGTGTGTGTGTGTGTGTGTGTGTGTGTGTGTGTGTGAATCACATTTATACGCATATGAAACTGACTTCCTGATGTGTCCTTTTTACCTTCATTTTCCTAGCTCAAATTGTTAAATATTTCATGAATTTTACACGGATTTGCTATATTCACGACATAATCCAACCAGTATTTTTTCAATATCTTTGATTTGTCCAGCAATACGTTTAGCACTGCAAGGGATAAATAAAGCATTTTTACCATAAATATAAAACACAAAAAAACAATGATTGGAAGTATGGGGTAGGCTGACTCTTTTTTTTTTTTAAACATCTTTTTTGGAGTATAATTGCTTTACAATGGTGTGTTAGTTTCTACTTTATAACAAAGTGAATCAGTTATACATATACATATGTCCCCATATCTCTTCCCTCTTGCGTCTCCCTCCCTCCCACCCTCCCTATCCCACCCCTCTAGGTGGTCACAAAGCACTGAGCTGATCTCCCTGTGCTATATGGCTGCTTCCCACTAGCTATCTATTTTATGTTTGGTAGTGTATATATGTCCATGCCACTCTCTCACTTTGTCCCAGCTTGTCCTTCCCCCTCCCTGTATCCTCAACTCCATTCTCTAATAGGTCTGTGTCTTTATTCTGGTCTTGCCCCTAGGTTCTTCATAACCATTTTTTTTTTTTTAGATTTCATATATATGTGTTAGCATACAGTATTTTTTTTTCTCTTTCTGACTTACTTCACTCTGTATGACAGACTGTAGGTCTGTCCACATCAATAAAAATAACTCAATTTCGTTTCTTTTTATGCCAAGTAATATTCCATTGTATATATGTGCCACATCTTCTTTATCCATTCATCTGTTGATGGACACTTAGGTTGCTTCCATGCCTCGGCTATAGTAAATAGAGCTGCAATGAGCATTGAGGTACGTGACTCTTTTTGAATTATGGTTTTCTCAGGGTATATGCCCAGTAGTGGGATTGCTGGGTTGTATGGTAGTTCTGTTTTTACTTTTTTGAGGAACCTCCATACTGTTCTCCATAGTGGCTGTATCAATTTACATTGCCACCAACAATGCAAGAGGGTTCCCTTTTCTCCACACCGTCTCCAGCATTGATTCTTTGTAGATATTTTGTTGATGGCCATTCTGACTGGTGTGAGATGATATCTCATTGTAGTTTTGATTTGCATTTCTCTAATGATTAATGATGTTGAGCATTCTTTTATGTGTTTGTTGGCAATCTGTATATCTTCTTTGGAGAAATGTCTGTTTAGGTCTTCTGCCCATTTTTGTATTGGGTTGATTGTTTTTTGATATTGAGCTGCATGAGCTGCTTATAAATTTTGGAGGTTAAACCTTTGTCAGTTTCTTCATTTGCAAATATTTTCTCCCATTCTAAGGGATGTCTTTTCGTCTTCTTTATGGTTTACTTTGCTGTGCAAAAGCTTTGAACTTTCATTAGATCCCATTCATTTATTTTTGTTTTTATTTCCATTTCTCTAGGAGGTGGGTCAAAAGGGATCTTGCTGTGATTTATGTCATGGAGTGTTCTGTCTAGGTTTTCCTCTAAGAGTTTGATAGTGTCTGGCCTTACGTTTAGGTTGTTAATCCATTTTGAGTTTATTTTTGTGTATGGTGTTAGAGAGTGTTCTAATTTCATTCTTTTACATGTAGTTGTCCAGTTTTCCCAGCATCACTTATTGAAGAGGCTCTCTTTTCTCTATTGTATATTCTTGCCTCCTTTATCAAAGATAAGGTGACAATATGTGTGTGGGTTTATCTCTGGGCTTTCTATCCTGTTCCATTGATCTATATTTCTGTTTTTGTGCCAGTACCATACTCTCCTGATTACTGTAGCTTTGTAGTATAGTCTGAAGTCAGGGAGCCTGATTCCTCCAGCTCCGTTTTTCTTTGTCAAGATTGCTTTGGCTATTTGGGGACTTTTGTGTTTCCATACAAAAAATTGTGAAATTTTTTGTTCTAGTTCTGTGAAAAATGCCATTGGTAGTTTGATACGGATTGCATTGAAAATGTAGATTGCTTTGGGTAGTATAGTAATTTTCACAATGTTGATTCTTCCAATCCAAGAACATGGTATATCTCTCCATCTCTTTGTATCATCTTGAATTTCTTTCCTCAGTGTCTTATAATTTTCTGCATACAGGTCTTTTGTCTCCTTAGGTGGGTTTATTCCTAGATATTTTATTCTTTTTGTTGCAATGGTAAATGGAAGTGTTTTCTTAACTTCACTTTCAGATTTTTCATCATTAATGTATAGGAATGCAAGAGACTTCTGTGCATTAATATTGTATCCTACTACTTTACCAAATTCATTGATTAGCTCTAGTAGTTTTCTGGTAGCATCTTTAGGATTCTCTATGTATAGTATTATGTCATCTGCAAACAGTGACAACTTTACTTCTTCATTTCCAACTTGGATTCCTTTATTTCTTTTTCTTCTCTGATTGCTATGGCTAAAACTTCCAAAACTCTGTTGAATAATAGTGGTGAGAGTGGGCAAACTTGTCTTGTTCCTGACCTTAGTGGAAATGGTTTCAGTTTTTCACCATTGAGGATGATGTTGGCTGTGGGTTTGTCATATATGGCCTTTATTATGCTGAGGAAAGTTCCCTCTATGCCTACTTTCTGGAGGGTTTCTATCATAAATGAGTGTTGAAATTTGTCAAAAGCTTTCTCTGCATCTATTGAGATGATCATATGGTTTTTCTCCTTCAATTTGTTAATATGGTTTATCATGTTGATTGATTTGTGTATATTAAAGAATCCTTGCATTCCTGGGATAAACCCCACTTGATCATGGTCTATGATCCTTGTAATGTGCTGTTGGATTCTGTTTGCTAGTATTTTGTTGAGGATTTTTGCATCTATATTCATCAGTGATATTGACCTATAGTTTTCTTTCTTTGTGACATCTTTTTCTGCTTTTGGGATCAGTGTGATGGTTGTCTCTTAGAATGAGTTTGGGAGTGTTCCTCCCTCTGCTATATTTTGGAAGAGTTTGAGAAGGATAGGTGTTAGCTCTTCTCTAAATGTTTGATAGAATTCGCCTGTGAAGCCATCTGGTCCTGGGCTTTTGTTTGTTGGAAGATTTTTAATCACAGTTTCAATTTCAGTGCTTGTGATTGGTCTGTTCATATGTTCTATTTCTTCCTGGTTCAGCCTTGGAAGGTTTTGCATTTCTAAGAATTTGTCCATTTCTTCCAGGTTGTCCATTTTATTGGCGTATTGTTGCTTGTAGTAATCTCTCATGTTCCTTTGTATTTCTGCAGTGTCAGTTGTTACTTCCCCTTTTTCATTTCTAATTCTATTGATTTGAGTCTTCTCCCTTTTTCTCTTGATAAGTCTGGCTAATGGTTTACCAATTTCGTTTATGTTCTCAAAGAACCAGCTTTTAGTTTTATTGATCTTTGCTATCGTTTCCTTCATTTCTTTTTCATTTATTTCTGATCTGATCTGTATTATTTCTTTCCTTCTGCTAACTTTTGGGTGTTGTTGTTCTTCTTTCTCTAATTGCTTTAGTTGTAAACATAGGTTGTGTATTTGAGATGTTTCTTGTTTCTTAAGGTAGGATTGTATTGTTATAAACTTCCCTCTTAGAACTGCATTTGCTGCATCCCATAGGATTTGGGTCATCGTGTTTTCACTGTCATTTGCTTCTAGGTATTTTTTGATTTCCTCTTTGATTTCTTCAGTGACCTCTTGGTTATTTAGTAACGATTGCTTAGCCTCCATGTGTTTGTGTTTTTTACGTTTTTTTCCCTGTAATTGATTTGTAATCTCACAGCATTTGGGTTAGAAAAGATGCTTGATAAGATTTCAGTTTTCTTAAATTTACCGAGGCTTGATTTGTGACCCAAGATGTGATCTATCCTGGAGAATGTTCCATGGGCACTTGTTAAGATGATGTAATCTGCTGTTTTTGGATGGAATGTCCTGTGAATATCAGTTAAATCTCTTTTGTCTATTTTTTCATTTAAAGCTTCTGTTACTTTATTAATTTTCTCTCTGAATGATCTTTCCATTGGAGTAAGTGAGGTATTAAAGTTCCCCACTATTATTGTGTTACTGTCATTTTCCTCTTTTATACTTGTTAGCAGTTGCCTTATGTATTGAGGCATTCCTATGTTGGGTGCATATATATTTATAATTGTTATATCTTCTTCTTGGATTGATCCCTTGATCATTATGTAGTGTCCTTCCTTGCCTCTTGTAACATTCTTTATTTTGAAGTCTATTTTATCTGATATGAGTATTGCTACTCCAGCTTTCTTTTGATTTCCATTTGCATGGAATATCTTTTTCCATGCCCTCACTTTCAGTCTGTATGTGTCCCTAGGTCTGATGTGGGTCTCCTGTATACAGCATATATATGGGTCTTGTTTTTGTATCCATTCAGTGAGCCTCTGTCTTCGGGTTGGAGCATTTAATCCATTCACGTTTAAGGTAATTATTGATTTGTATGCCCCTATTACCATTTTCTTATTTGTTATGGGTTTGTTTTTGTAGGTCCTTTTCTTCTCTTGTGCTTCCCGCTTAGAGAAGTTCCTTTAGCATTTGTTGTAGAGCTGGTTTGGTGGTGCTGAATTCTCTTAGCTTTTGCTTGTCTGTAAAGCTTTTGATTTCTCCATCGAATCTGAATGAGATCCTTGCTGGGTAGGGTAATCTTTGCTATAGGTTCTTCCCTATCATCTCTTTAAATATGTCATGCCACCTCCTTCTGGCTTGTAGAGTTTCTGCTGAGAAATCAGCTGTTAACCTTAAGGGAGTTTCCTTGTATGTTATTTGTCATTTTTCCCCTTGCTGCTTTCAATAATTTTTCTTTGTCTTTAATTTTTTGCCAGTTTGATTACTATGTGTCTAGGCATGTTTCTGCTTGGGTTTATCCTGTATGGGACTCTCTGCACTTCTTGGACTTGGGTGGCGATTTCCTTTCCCATGTTAGGAACATTTTTGACTATAATCTCTTCTTGGGTCCTTTCTCTCTCTCTTCTCCTTCTGGGACCCCTATAATGAGAATGTTGTTGTGTTTAACGCTATCCCAGAGGTCTCTTAGGCTGTCTTCATTTCTTTTCATTCTTTTTTCTTTATTCTGTTCTGCAGCCATGAATTCCATGAATCTGGCTTCCAGGTCACTTATCCTTTCTTCTGCCTCAGTTAGTCTGCTATTGATTCCTTCTAGTGTATTTTTCATGTCAGTTATTGTATTGTTTATCTCTGTTTGTTTGTTCTTTAATTCTTCTAGGTGTTTGTTCTTTAATTCTTCTAGGTCTCTGTTAAATATTTCTTGCACCTTTTCCATCTTTGCCACCATTCTTTTTCTGAGGTCCTGGATCATCTTCACTCTCATTATCTTGAATTCTTTTCCTGGAAGGTTGCCTATGTCCACTTCATTTAGTTGTTTTTCAAGGGTTTTATCTTGTTCCTTCATCTGGTGTATAGTCCTCTGCCTTTTCATTTTGTCTGTCTTTCTGTGAATATGGTTTTAGTTCCACAGGCTGAAGAATTGTAGTTCTTCTTGCTTCTGCTGTCTGCCCTCTGCTGGATGAGGC
Source organism: Leucopleurus acutus (assembly GCF_964270905.1). NCBI lineage: Eukaryota > Metazoa > Chordata > Mammalia > Artiodactyla > Delphinidae > Leucopleurus > Leucopleurus acutus. The sequence continues at coordinate 109,101,886 of NC_139148.1, read as the reverse complement.
TATCTAAGAGGCTTTTGCAAGTTTCCTGATGGGAGGGACTGGTGGTGGGTAGAGCTGGCTGTTGCTGTGGTGGGCAGAGCTCAGTAAAACTTTAATCTGCTCTCTGCTGATGGGTGCGTCTTGATTCCTTCCCTGTTGGTTGTTTGGCCTGAGGCCACCCAGCACTGGAGCCTACCAGCTCTTTGTTGGACCTAATTGTGGACCCTGGGAGTGCCCATGCCAAGGAGCACCTTCCAGAACTTCTGCTGCCAGTGTCCTCATCCCCATGGTGAGCCACAGCTCCCACCCCCGCCTCTGCAGGAGACCCCCCAACACTAGCAGGTAGGTCTGGTTCAGTCTCCTGTGGGGTCACTGCTCCTTCCCCTGGGTCCCAGTGTGCACACTATTTTGTGTTTGCCTTCCAAGAGTGGAGTATCTTTTTTCCCCAGTCCTGTCAATGTCTGGCAATCAAATCCCACTAGGCTTCAAAGTCTGATTCTCTAGGAATTCCTCCTCCCGTTGTCAGACACCCAGGTTGGGAAACCTGACACAGGGCTCAGAACCTTCACTCCAGTTGGTTGACTTCTGTGGTATAAGTGTTCTCCAGTTTGTGAGTCACCCACTCAGCAGTTATGGGATTTGATTTTATTGTGATTGCACCCCATCTACCATCTCATTGAAGCTTCTCCTTTGTCTTTGGATGTGGGTTATCTTTTTTGGTGAGTTCTAATGTCTTCCTGTCAATGATTGTTCAGCAGTTAGTTGTGATTCTGGTGCTCTCGCAAGAGGGAGTGAGCACACGTCCTTCTACTCTGCCATCTTGAACCTAGACTTTTCTTTAGTGAAGACATAAATATATGTCACTGCCAAAATTAACTCTTCATTGTATGACCTGCTTTATTATGATTTATACACTTTTAGAAGAAAAATAAATGAGAGTTTGAGGACTAAGAAATCTAAAAAAGGCCAGCCAGCTCTGAATGTTTGTTCATTTGTCTTTTCCTGCATGTTTATAAATGAGATGAAAGGTCACTGAACAGTTAAGATGGTTAAGTGGTTGAGTAATGGACAAAAAATGAAAAATAGCAAATGATCACTGAGCTTCTCAAGTACACTTCAATAATTGTATAATAACGGTCAATCCAATATCTAGCTTTATTGCAGGATTATCTTTGGAAAAATTTTCCAATGTTAATGCCTAGTTTATGATTATTCACACAAAATGTGGGTCAAGACACAAATGAAAATCTAGGACTTTATTATGTGCTGCATATCTTACCTTCTTATTTCCCCCACTGCGTTATAGTTTGGGGTTCATTCTTATTGTAAGGCAATGGCTACTTCTGGCTAATCTCTGTCCTCTTTTTAGGTTTTATCCTTCATGAAAATACACACCCACACCATTCACTTGAGCAGTTGTTTGCATGGCATTTTATTCTCTAAATGACATGTACAAATATTTTGACCACTTTTTGCTGAATTTAATTGCATATTCAATTACAAAAAGATCAGTTCAGGAGAAACATAGAAAGTTTAGTAAACTAGTTTTTCTGACAGCTACATTGAGCTGGAAAAGGTGCTTGGCTAATTCGGTCAAAATTATTGAACCAATTGTTCATAGAGACATAGTTTCATCAATTTTTATGTTAAAAACAAATAAGGAAAAATACAACAAAATGGTGTTTCTGTTCTTTTTTAATATACATTTATTTACTTATTTATTTGTTTGTTTCTTTGTTTCTTTTTGGCTGCATTGGGTCTTTGCTGCTGCAAACAGGCTTTCTCTAGTTGAGGCGAGTGACGGCTACTGTTTCTTGTGGTGCATGGGCTTCTCATTGCAGTGGCTTCTCTTGTTGCAGAGTATGGGCTCTAGGCACACAGGCTTCAGTAGTTGTTGCATGCGGGCTCAGTAGTTGTGGCTTGTGGGCTCTAGAGCACAGGCTCAGTAGTTATGGTGCTTGGGTTTAGTTGCTCCATGGCATGTGGAATTTTCCTGGACCAGGGCTCAAACCCATGTCCCCTGCATTGGCAGGCTGATTCTTAACCACTGCACCACCAGGGAAGTCTGCTGTTTCTGTTCTTAACAATATCAAAAAAGTTTTTTCTCACTTTTACTTTACTACTTTAAAATACAATAACTATGCAAATTGCATTCATATTTAACACTGGGAAAGAATATTACTGATACAAGTCTGGGTAAAATGTTGAGTGCAATGTATTATTATCTTATTTTTAATTCTCCCATACTGGTTAATTTATCTTCCTTAATAATAGGAGCAAGTATTCATTATAAATTGTATAGGAGAGTGCATTTTTAATAGTTGCCTCTCTGGAGGTCTGGGTCCCTTTGTTTTAAATGATTAATGTAATTCATATAAAGAGGGGTTGTCAAAGCACATGGATTTAAGTATATTTTATCTGACTGTAGCTTTTTGGAAACTGCATTTAAATAAGAATCTTGTTAATTTTATGCATGTGAAAAGAGACAATATTCTGTGGACTTGTTAAATGAATCATGTTTATTCAGTGTATATCCATTGCTTGTTTTAAAACATCTGGGCTCCGATTGGAATGAAATAGATTCTATTTGCAAATTGTTCTATTTGGAAATCTCAGAGTTACTGTGTTTTAGTGGATATTCTTTCTTTTAAGAAGATTTTTCCTAGAAAAATGGAAAAAGTGGAAAGAAGTAAAGATATGCATTGTAACAACCTCATTTTATTCAAACCAAACAAATGTAATTTAAAAATCTCCTCTGGGGAGGAGCTTCAAGATGGCAGAAGAGTAAGACGTGGGGATCACCTTCCTCCCCACAAATACATCAGAAATACATCTACATGTGGAACAACTCCTACAGAACACCTACTGAATGCTAGCAGAAGACCTCAGAACTCCCCCAAAGCAGGAAACTCCCCACGTACCCGGGTAGGGCAAAAGAAAAAACAGAGACAAAAGAATAGGGATGGGACCTGTACCAGTGGGAGGGAGCTGTGAAGGAGGAAAGGTTTCCACACACTAGGAAGCCACTTCGCGGGTGGAGACTGTGGGTGGCGGAGGGGGGAAGCTTCAGAGCCACGGAGGAGCACACAGCAACAGGGGTGTAGAGGGCAAAGCAGAGAGATTCCTGCACAGAGGATCTGTGCCGACCGGCACTCACCAGCCCGAGAGGCTTGTCTGCTCACCTGCCGGGACGCATAGCGGCTGGGAGCTGAGGCTCCAGCTTCACAGGTCAGACCCCAGGGAGAGGACTGGGGTTGGCTGTGTGAACACAGCCTGAAGGGGGCTAGTGTGCCACAGCTAGCCGGGAGGGAGTCCGGGACAAGTTCTGGAACTGCCAAAGAGGCAAGAGACTTCTTCTTGCCTCTTTGTTTCCAGGTGCGCAAGGAGAGGGGATTAAGAGCGTGACCTAAAGAAGCTCCAGAGACGGGCATGAGCCAAAGCTATCAGGTCGGACACCAGAGACAACCATGAGACGCTTAAGGCTGCTCCTGCAGGCACCAAGAAGCCTGTGTACAAGAACAGGTAACTATCCACATCTCCCCTCCCGGGAGCCTGTGCAGCGCACCACTGCCGGGGTGCGGGGATCCAGTGACAACTTCCCTGGAAGAAAGGACAGCACGCCTCAGGGTGGTGCAACGACACGCCAGCTTGTGAAGCCACAGGCTCACCCTACACTACATACCCCTCCCTCACCACGGCCTGAGGGAGCCAGAGCCCCTGAAGCAGCTGCTTTTTTAACCCAGTCCTATCTGAGTGACGAACAGACGCCCTCAGGCGACCTAAACGCAGAGGCCGGGCCAAACCCAAAGCTGAATTCCGGGAGCTGTGCGAACAAAGAAGAGAAAGGGAAATCTCTACCAGCAGCCTCAGGAGCAGCAGATTAAATCTCCACAGTAAACTTGATGCACCCTGCATCTGTGGAATAACTGAATAGACAACGAATCATCCCAAATTGAGGAGGTGGACCTTGGGAGCAATGATATATATATTTTTTTCCCCTTTTTCTCTTTTTGTTAGTGTGTATGCCTACGCTTCTGTGTGTGATTTGGTCTGTATAGCTTTGCATTTACCATTTGTCCTAGGGTCCTGTCTGTCCGTTTTTTGTTGTTGTTGTTGTTTTTTAGTATAGTTTTCAACGTTTGTTATTATTGGTGGATTCGTTTTTTGGTTTAGTTGTTTTCTTCTTTCTTTTTTTAAAAATTATTTTAAAAATTTATTTTAATAATTAGTTTTTGTTTTTTATTTTAATAACTTTTTTATTTTATTTTATTTCATTTTATCTTTTTCTTTCTTTCCTTCTTTCTTTTTCCCTTTTATTCTGAGCCATGTGGATGACAGGCTCTTGGTGCTCCAGCCAGGGGTCACAGCTGTGCCTTTGAGGTGGGAGAGCCAAGTTCAGGACATTGGTCCAGCAGAGACATCCCAGCTCCACGTAATATCAAACAGCAAAAATCTCCCAGAGATCTCCATCTCAACGACAAGACCCAGCTCTACTCAACAAATAGCATGCTACAGTGATGGACACCCTCTGCCAAGCAACTAGTAAGAGAGGAACATAAGCGCACCCATTAGCAGACAGGCTGCTTAAAATCATAATAAGGTCACAGACACCCCAAAACACAAGCAGACGTGGACTTGCCCACCATAAAGACAAGATCCAGCTTTATCCACCAGAACACAGGCACTAGTTCCCTCCATCAAGAAGCCTACACACCCCACTGAACCAACCTTAGCCACTGTGGACAGACACCAAAAACAACGGCAGCTATCAACCTGCAACCTACAAAAAGGAGACTCCCCAAACACAGTAAGTTAAGCAAAATAAGAAGACACAGAAATACACAGCAGATGAAGGAGCAAGGTAAAAACCCACCAGACCTAACAAATGAAGAGGAAATAGGCAGTCTACCTGAAAAAGAATTCAGAATAATGATAGTAAAGATGATCCAAAATCTTGGAAATAGAATAGAGAAAATATAAGAAATATTTAACAAGGCACTAGAGGAACTAAAGAGCAAATAAACAATGATGAACAACACAATAAATGAAATTAAAAATTCTCTAGAAGGGATCAATAGCAGAATAAGTGAGGCAGAAAAATGGATAAGTGATCTGGATGATAAAATAGTGGAAATAACTACTGCAGAGAAGAATAAAGAAAAAAGAATGAAAAGAATTGAGGACAGTCACAGAGACCCCTGGGACAATATTAAATGGACCAATATTCAAATTATAGGGGTCCCAGAAGAAGAAGAGAAAATGAAAGGGACTGAGAAAATATTTGAAGAGATTATAGTTCAAAACTTCCCTAATATGGGAAAGGAAATAGTTAATCAAGCCCAGGAAGCACAGAGAATCCCATAAAGGATAAATCCAAGGAGAAACATGCCAAGACACATATTAATCAAACTATCAAAAAGTAAATAAAAAGAAAAATATTAAAACCAGGAAGGGAAAAACAACAAATAACATGCAAGGGAATCCCCATAAGGTTAACAGCTGATCTTTCAGCAGAAACTCTGCAAGCCAGAAGGGAGTAGCAGGAAATATTTAAAGTGATGAAAGGGAAAAACCTACAACCAAGATTACACTATCCAGAAAGGATCTATTCAGATTTGATGGAGAAATTAAAAACTTTACAGACAAGCAAAAGCTAAGAGAATTCAGCACAACAAAACCAGCTCTACAACAAATGCTAAAGGAACTTCTCTAGGGAGGAAATATAAGAGAAGGAAAAGACCTACAATAACAAATGCAAAACAATTAAGAAAATGGTAATAGGAACATACATACCAATAATTACCTTAAATATAAATGGATTAAATGCTCCAACCAAAAGACATAGACTGGCTGAATGGATACAAAAACAAGACCCATATATATGCTGTGTACAGGAGACCCACTTTAGACCTAGCGACACATACAGACTGAAAGTGAGGGGATGGAAAAAGATATTCCATGCAAATGGAATTCAAAAGAAAACTGGAGTAGCAATTCTCATATCAGACAAAATAGACTTTAAGAAAAGACTATTATAAGAGACAAAAAGGACACTACATAACAATCAAGGGATCAATCCAAGAAGAAGATATAACAATTGTAAATATTTATGCACCCAACACAGGAGCACCTCAATAAATAAGGTAAACACTAACAACCATAAAAGGGGAAATCGACAGTAACACAATCATAGTCTTGGACTTTAATACCCCACTTTCACCAATGGACAGACTATTCAAAATGAAAATAAATAAGGAAACACAAGCTTTAAATGATACATTAAACAAGATGGACTTAATTGATATTTATAGCATATTCCACCCAAAAACAACAGGGTACAATTTCTTCTCAAGTGCTCATGGAACATTCTCCACAATAGATCATATCTTGGGTCACAAGTCAAGCCTTGGTAAATTTAAGAAAATTGAAATTCTATCAAGTATCTTTTCTGACCACAACGCTATGAGACTAGATGTCAATTACAAGAAAAAATGTGTAAAAAAAAAGAAACACATGGATGCTAAACAATACACTACTTAATAACCAAGAGATCACTGAAGAAATCAGAGAGGAGATCAAAAAATACCTAGAAAAAAATGACAATGAAATCACGATGACCCAAAACCTATGGGATGCAGGAAAATCAGTTCTAAGAGGGAAGTTTATAGCAATACAACCTTACCTTAAGAAACAAGAAACATCTCAAATATACAATCTATGTTTACAACTAAAGCCATTAGCGAAAGAAGAACAAAAAAACCCCAAAGTTAGCAGAAGGAAAGAAATCATAAAGACCAGATCAGAAGTAAATGAAAAAGAAATGAAGGAAACAATAGCAATGATCAATAAAACTAAAAGCTGGTTCTTTGAGAACATAAACAAAATTGATAAATCTTAATGCAGAGTCATCAAGAAGAAAAGGGAGAAGACTCAAATCAATAGAATTAGAAATGAAAAAGGGGAAGTAACAACTGACACTGCAGAAATACAAAGGATCATGAGAGATTACTACAAGCAACAATATGCCAATAAAATGGACAACCTGGAAGAAATGGACAAATTCTTAGAAATGCACAAACTTCCAAGACTGAACCAGGAAGAAATATAAAATATGAACAGACCAATCACAAGCCCTGAAATTGAAACTGGGATTAAAAATCTTCCAACAAACAAAAGCCCAGGACCAGATGGCTTCACAGGCGAATTCTATCAAACATTTAGAGAACAGCTAACACCTATTCTTCTCCACCTCTTCCAAAATATAGCAGAGGGAGGAACACTCCCAAACTCATTCTACGAGGACACAATCACACTGATACCCAAACCAGACAAAGATGTCAAAAAGACAGAAAAGTACAGGCCAATATCACTGATGAACATAGATGCAAAAATCCTCAACAAAATACAAGCAAAGAGAATCCAACAGCACATTAAAAGGATCATACACTGTGATTAAGTGGGGTTTATCCCAGGAATGCAAGGATTCTTTAATATATGCAAATCAATCAATGTGATACACCATATTAACAAATTGAAGGAGAAAAACCATATGATCATCTCAATCGATGCAGAAAAAGCTTTTGACAAAATTCAACACCCATTTATGATAAAAACCCTGCAGAAAGTAGGCATAGAGGGAACTTTCCTCAACATAATAAAGGCCATATATGACACACCCACCGCCAACACCATCCTCAATGGTGAAAAATTGAAACCATTTCCACTAAGGTCAGGAACAAGACAAGTTTGCCCACTCTCACCACTATTATTCAACAGAGTTTTGGAAGTTTTAGCCATAGGAATTAGAGAAGAAAAAGAAATAAAAGGAATCGAAATATGAAAAGAAGAAGTAAAGCTGTCACTGTTTGCAGATGACATGATAGTATACATAGAGAATCCTAAAGATGCTAACAGTGAACTACTAGAGCTAATCAATGAATTTGGTAAAGTAGCAGGATACAAAATTAATACACAGAAATCTCTTGCATTCCTATACACTAATGATGAAAAATCTGAAAGTGAAATTAAGAAAACACTCCCATTTACCACTGCAACAAAAAGAATAAAATACCTAGGAATAAACCTACCTAAGGAGACAAAAGACCTCTATGCAGAAAATTAAGAGACACTGATGAAAGAAATTAAAGATGATACAAATAGATATACCATGTTCTTGGACTGGAAGAATCAACATTGTGAAAATGATTCTACTACCCAAAGCAATCTACAGATTCAATGAAATCCCTATCAAACTACCACTGGCATTTTTTGCAGAACTAGAACAAAAAATTCCACAATTTGTATGGAAACACAAAAGACGCTGAATAGCCAAAGCAATCTTGAGAAAGAAAAATGGAGCTGGAGGAATCAGGCTCCCTGACTTCAGACTATACTACAAAGCTACAGTAATCAAGACAGTATGGTACTGGCACAAAAACAGAAATATAGATCAATGGAACAGGATAGAAAGCCCAGTGATAAACCCACACACATATGGTCACCTTATCTTTGATGAAGGAGGCAAGACTATACAATGGAGAAAAGACAGCCTCTTCAATAAGTGGTGCTGGGAAAACTGGACAGCTACATGTAGAAGAATGAAATTAGAACACTCCCTAACACCATACACAAAAATAAACTCAAGATTGATTAAAGACCTAAATGTAAGGCCAGAAACTATCAAACTCTTAGAGGAAAACAGGCAGAACACTCTATGACATAAATCACAGCAAGATCCTTTTTGACCCACGTCCTAAAGAAATGGAAATAAAAACAAAAATAAACAAATGGGACCTAATGAAGCTTAAAAGTTTTTGTACAGCAAAGGAAACCATAAAGGAGACGAAAAGGCAACCCTTAGAATGGGAGAAAATATCTGCAAATGAAGCAACTGACAAAACATTAATCTCCAAAATTTACAAGTAGCTCATGCAGCTCAATATGAAAAAACAAACAACGCAATCCAAAAATGGGCAGAAGATCTAAATAGACATTTCTCCAAAGAAGATATACAGATTGCCAACAAACACATGAAAGAATGCTCAACATCATTAATCATTATAGAAATGAAAATCAAAACTACAAAGAAATGTCATCTCACACCAGTCAGAATGGCCATCATCAAAAAATCTGCAAACAATAAATGCTGGAGGAGGTGTGGAGAAAAGGGAACCCTATTGCACTGTTTGTGACAATGTAAATTGATACAGCCACTATGGAGAACAGTATGGAGGTTCCTTAAATAACTACAAATAGAACTACCATATGACCCAGCAATCCCACTACTGGGCATGTACCCTGAGAAAACCATAATTCAAAAAGAATCATGTACCACAATGTTCATTGCATCTCTATTTACAATAGCCAGGACATGGAAGCAACCTAAGTGTCCATCAATAGATGAATGGATAAAGAAGATGTGCCACATATATACAGTGGAATGTTACTCAGCCATTAAAAGAAACGAAATTGAGTTATTTGTAGTGATGTGGTGGACCTAGAGTCTGTCAAACAGAGTGACGTAAGTCAGGAAGAGAAAAACAAATATCGTATGCTAACACATATATATGGAATCTAAAAAAAAAAAAAAATTCTCATGGAGAACCTAGGGGCAAGATGGGAATAAAGAGGCAAACCTACTAGAGAATGGACTTGAAGATACGGGGAGGGGGAAGGGTAAGCTGGGACAAAGTGAGAGAGTGGTAGTGTATATATGGACATATGTACATTACCAAATGTAAAATAGATAGCTAATGAGAAGCTGTCACATAACACAGGGAGATCAGCTCGGTGCTTTGTGACCAGCTAGAAGGGTGGGATAGGTAGTGTGGGAGGGAGGGGGACGCAAGAGGGAAGAGATATGGGGATATATGTATATGTATAACTAATTCACTTTGTTATAAAGCAGAAACTAACACACCATTGTAAAGCAATTACACTCCAATAAAAATATTAAAAAAAAAAACCTCCTCTGGTATCTCCTATTTATAACAGAAATTCCAATAACTGCTCTGTAAATTTAAAATGAAATCTTTGAGACTGAAACAATAAACAAAAAGTTCCCAAAAGCGAAATTCTAGGACCAGATAGTTTCACTGTTTCATTCTATCAAGCAGTTAAATTAATGCTAATTCATATCAAACTCTTCCCAAAGATTGAAGAGGAGGAAACGCTTCCAAACTCATTTTAGGAGGCCCAAATTACCTTGATACAAAAGTCAGAATAGGACACTACAAGAAAATAAACAGCACAGACCAATATTCCTGATGAATATAGATGCAAAAATTCTCAGCAAAATATTAGGAGACCAAATTTAACAGCACACCAAAGTGATCATACACCATTAGCAAGTGGAGTTTTTCCCTGTAATGTTTCACAGTATATGAATCAATAAACATAATATACCACATTAGTAGAATCAAAGACAAAAGTCATATGATCGTCTCAGTAGATGCCGAAAAAGCATTTGACAGAATACATCTTCTCACGAAAAAGACACTCAACACATTGGGCACAGAAGAAACATACCTCAGTATAATAAAGACCATATATGACAAGCCCACAATGGTGAAAGTTTGGAAGAGATAAAACATCATACTCAATGATGAAAGTTTGGAAGAGTAAAAGTGCCCACTCTCACCACTCCTATTCAACATTGTACTGGAAGTTTTAGCCAGAGCAGTCAGGCAAGACAAAGAAACAAGAAGCATTCATATCTGAAAGGAAGAATTAAAATTGTTTTTGTTTGCTGATGACACGATATTATATATAGAAAACCCTAAAGACTCCACCAAAAAACTGTTAAAACAAATCAGTGGATTTGGTGAAGTTGCAAGATACCAATTAAGTATGCAAAAATCACTTAAGTTTCTATACACTAACAATGAAATATCTGAAAAAGAAATAAAGAAAACAATCCCATTCACAATAGCATCAAAAACAATAAAATATTTAAGAATAAATTTAACCAAAGAGGTGAAAGATCTATGTACTGAAACCCACAAAACTTTGATGAAAGAAGTTAAAGAGGAGACAAGAAATGGGAAGATGTTCCAGGTTCATGTATTGGAAGAATTCATATTGTTAAAATGTCCATACTACCTAAAGCCATCTATATATTCAATGCAATCCCTGTCAAATTCCCAATGGAATTTTTCACAGAAATAGAAAAAAATAATGCTACAACTTGTATGGAACCACATATGATCCTGAATGGCTAAAGCAATCCCGAGAAAGAAGGACAAAGCTGGGGGCAACACACTTCCTGATTTCAAGCTACTAAAAAGCTATAGTAATCAGGAGAGCATGGTACTGGCATAAAAATAGACCAATTAACAGAATAGAGAGCCCCCAAATAAACCCTCACATATATTGTCAGCTAACATTTGAGAAGGGAGCCAAGAATAATCAATGGGGAAAGGATAGACTCTTCAATAAATGGAATTGGGGAAACTGGATAACCACATGCAGAAGAATAAAATCGGACCCCTATCTTATACCACTCACAAAATATTAACTCACAATGGATTAAAGACTTAAACATAACACCTGAAACTGTAAAACTCCTAGAAAAAAACAGGGAAAAGTTCATTAATGCTGATTTTGGCAACAATTCTTTGGATATGACAACAAAAGCACTAGCAACAAAAACTAGAATAGGTGATGTCAGTCGATATTTTGTATATGTGGACAATAGAAAGTAGCTGCAACTTTAAAGTGAGATGATGTACATATTTTTAAGCAGAAAGAATTAAAACAAGCTCCTAACTTAATGACTTTTAAAAATACACTTCTTTTAGAAATATAAAACATCTGCTGTAACTAATCAAATAATAATAAATAGTATTTCCTGCTCCACCAACCCCATTTCCTTGGCAGAGTCTAATTTCCTCTTTCTTTCCTTCTTGCCCCTATTTTCTCTAGACACAATCAAACAGATAAACATAAGTAAAGGGGTTTTTCTGATGTGTCTCATTTTTTATCTAGATTCCCATTATTGTCTCTTAAATGGTCTCATTGCTTCCAATATGGCTTTGCTCCAATCACTTCAAATATAAAGAATGAACTCCTTATTTTGACACCAAGACTCTTAATGATCTGACCCCTACCTATCTCTCTAAAGTCCTGCCATATATAATTTTGCCCCATCCACCCATATTTACTTGTACTTCCTTAAAAATGTTATTATGCTTGTTTATTTCTATAGAATTCTACATATCATATTCCTCTTACCTAGAATGTGTTTTCCTCCTTCTTTGTCTAGCTCAAAGCTACTCTTTATTAAAAACTTATTTCAAAATCCAGAAATTATTTCCTGACTCACTCATCCTTTTTCCTATACCACAGTGTAGAAAACATCTAGGAAACTGAAGACTTATTGCTGCCCCCAAAATCACAACTCTGGTCAAAACAGTGTATTTTTAAAGTCTGATGGTTATACATTCCCATTGCCTCACTGACATAGCTCCAGGAATGAAACCAAGGACTGATAAATGGGAGATGCTCACTCTCCTATGTCCTTGGTAATGTGTTATTTAGACAGCCTTTTGCTTGGATTACTTTCTTACTCTTTTCATCATTCCAAAGAGTTTGGCCTGCCCAGAAGAAAGCAAGAAATCAACAGTAAATCCAATGATTACTAACATTTTACAGTTGGGGAAATTGAACACAAAAGGTTAAACTCCTCTCTGAATTACAGAGCTAGTAAGTGAAAAAACCAGAATTTTACCTCTGGCAGGCTGATTCCAGAGCACATGCTCTAAACCATTATAAAATATTGATTTTTACCCCCAAATGGACAATATACACACATTACACTGGAGGTGCTCAGTAAATTTTGTAGTTTCTAAACTAGGTATGACTACTACATGCATACTTCTATAGAACTAGTTACATATTTTAATAAATTCCTTTCTTTTTAGCAAGTATTTATTTTTGACCATCTATTAATTATAAACAACTGTGCTAGTTTAATACTAATTTGGACCAAATAATTTTGAAGTTTGGAATAGTCTAGGTGTTAAAAAAATAAACTCTGAAAACAAATGAAAAAGAAAACCTCCAAGGGTTTGTGAAAACAACACTGACTCTGACATCAAATTGGGTCTAAAACCAAGCTTCTCTACTTACTAGCTATGTGACATTGAGTGTACACCCTAGTCTTTCCAAGCCACTCTAAAATGGTAACTGTAATAGTGCCTACCCTTTTCAGTATTCTGCGTGTGAGAAAGTACCTAGCACCACAATTATCAATCATTGTTAATTCCCTCCTTTAAGCAGTTAATAGTACTATTTATTCTTTAGTAGGCATCCTTTACCTACTTTGGAGAATAAAGTGACTTCAGCATTTTTGCTGAATCACTGAACGCAATAATTCAGCATTACTACTTATCTTCATGCAAAAAGTATGTCATTTACAAATGATCATTATCTGGTGTTTGACAAATGCTAAGGGGCCTCTTAGTATTATTTAGCTCATGTAAGTTTTATATACTTGGAAAGAAATTCCATGATATGAAAACAAAGTGTTGAAAAATGATATAGTCACAGAAATGAATTTTTAAGATACCAAAAAAAAAATAAATCATACTCTTTTTATTTTTATTCAGTTCTCTACATTAGTATCCAGTGGTTGCAGTTCCAGTAACTAGCATAAAGAATATAAATGCTGCTGATCAGCTAGTTACTTGTTCTGAGGACTGAACAAAAAGAAGGAGATTGAATGAAATTAGAGCACAAGTAATTTAAGAAAAGAAATACGTCACTGCCCATGGCTATCATGAGTTATTGTGAGTTATTATGATAACCATCTTTTTATTCCTTAGTTTAGATTTTTAATGGAAGTGTACAAGAACTGTTTTCGCATCACTCTCTGACCAATGCCAAAGAATCAATAAGCTAAGCATTTGCAGCAGAAATGAATGATTATATCACTTACCTTGGTGTATCAGGGCTGATGATTAAAAACAAACACACGCACACATTGGGCAACTTTGGAATCACCTTTAGATGCTTGAACATCCCAGGCAAAACATGCATTATGAATAAAGATGGCCTTTATGTGTAATGATGGGAATCTCATTACACAGATAAACTAATGCAAAGACCTGTACAATGAACTGTATATATTAACATCATTCTAAGTATTATGAAAACATTGTGTCCTAAACTTAACGGTTAACAATCATTGGTGGAAAATATGCCATAGAGATCAGCACTTTAAATATTGAAAGATTGTAGTATTGACTATGTATTTCACTTTTTTAGAAATAGAACATGTAGAAGCTTATTTCTTTTTAAATGGTCAAGATGACTGACTTTATCATGACTGAATGGGCTAAATTAGGGATGTTGGACATTATATTAGGTAGAAACAATTTCGGTTGCAAGAGAAGATCCAAATAACACCATGTCATATGGGAGTCTACTTTTCTCAAATAATATTTCATATTTTTTGCTACAGGAGCTGATTCACTGACTAAATACAGTCAGGCTGGAATTTCTGTGATTCTATTTTTCTTTCCCACAAGGTTGCAAAACAGTTGCCAAAGTTCCAGGCATCCCATTTATATCCCAACCCATCTACATGTTTATTTAGCCAGAACTCTTCACCTGACCCTTAGATACAAATGAGACTTGGATTAAAAAGTATTTACCTTTTACCTCATATAGACTGGAGGTAAGTAGGGTATAAAGGTTTGGGAAATGTGTTTTGGGGTTAGCTGGCCTAGAGTTTCTGCCACAGAAGTAAAACTTTTCAAATGAAGTCTATCTTACTAAGAGGAATTATGGTCTCTCTATTGGACCTGCTCTTCCAATGTGGTTGATACTGTGGATAACAGCAACTATGTTCTCCCATTAAATGACTCTTAGATATACTATAAGAGAGAGATTATATTAGATAGAACATTTGATTCATCCAATGTGGTATTCAGTTTTGTTCTTGTGTTTACGCTGAATTTCAACAGACAGTATGAGACGTTTTAATATGTATTTGCTTTATAAATAGATGAAGCATCACATTGCCAATTTAGTAACTTCCTTAGAATCATTGTGATGTCAGTGTTATTTCTATTATAATTGATAAATCAGATGCACCCTCTGAATAAGATAGATTATTGAAGTTTCAGTAAAAAACTTTCAGTAAATTCAAAATAAAAGTATAAACAGAAACACGTGAAAATATGTTTTAAATTGGAATATGCCATTGCTCAAAGAAACCTAACCCATCACTAAGGTTCCTTACACTTACAAATCTAGCTATGGGGCTCTACTTCAGTCTGGCTGAATCAAAATCTCTGGGGGGTGGTGTCAACATATCTCCATTGTAAGTCACCAGATGCTTCCTATGCATTGGTTTTCAGACTTGTTTCATAACAAGGACACAAAGCGATGTTGCACAACTTTTTTTTTAAAAAAGTATTTATTTATTTATTTGGCTGCGCCAAGTTTTAGTTGCGGCACATGGGATCTTAGTTGCCACATGCGTGATCTTCAGTTGCAGCATGCAGGATCTTTTATCTGAAGCATGAGGGATCTTTTTTTAGTTGTGGCATGTGGGATCTAGTTCCCTGACCAGGGATGGAACCCTGCCCCCTGCATTGGGAGCGCTGAGTCTTAACCACTGGCTCACCAGGGAAGTCCCTGTTGCACACCTTTTAAAAAATATTGTCACTATTATTTTTAATACAGTAAACTGCAAATAAGAGGAATACTAATAGAATATATGTGAGCCTCATCAGTAAAGTTGATTTGAAATAAAGCAAATAATTTTATTCTGGGAAATTTGGAGCTCCCAAAATTTCAAGATATATTATCTGATTACACACTTGTAATACTTAAGAGGAAAAATATTAAAAGAAAGGGAATTGTACTTATGGAAATTAAAAAGTCTAGAAAGCTTTGATTTCCAGTTCACTGAAATTCAATTAGGCCACTTGTCTGAAAAGAAATTTCAGTTCAAGATCCTTGAAAAGTTCAAGTTCTCCTTGAGATTCACTGCTACACAGCTACTGTTCATCAGACAGCTGAGCTTGCTGATGGGTTAATTAATCACATCAGCCCAACTGGAAAGCAACAGTTTCAAATTACTCAATGGAGTGTTGTCACTGCCAATGATTTCTTATTCCATACCTTGATGGAAGAGAGTTTATCATTAATGAAAAAGTGGCCTCCAAAACTTGGTTAAGAGCTCTCTTAGAGACAAAAAGAATTAAATTTCCTCCCCAAATTTCTAAATAAGATGGCATGAAACTCAGAAATATGTTAGCAATGAAGAAATATATAGTAACAGTTGAAAAAATAGAATGCATTTTAAATTCTCCAGATTAAAATATTATAATGGTAATAATTTCAAAATGATAGAGTATATTCTAAATATGGATTATTTTTCAGTGTCCTCTTCCCCTACATATACCACTTTTCTTATACAGATAACTTTCTATCTTATCTTGACATTTTTTTGTAACTTTCCCTATCATTCTACCTAAAGCAATCTAGAGTTCTCCCAACATTTTAGTAGACTTCAGTTTACCATGTACTTTGTGTTATATTTCAATGTGTCTTTGTTTTTATTAACAACAAATGTGAAAATAAGCCTTCAGTATTTAATAAACTGGCATTCTGATTAGGCCAGCCTTTATCTTTTCACCTTGTCAAGTGTAAATGATAGCAACGAAGTATCAAAATACATTATTATTTCAAATGATATAATAATATTGACTATACAGATAATGTTCAGAACTTGCCAAGCTGGGTAGTGGACTGACATATTTGTTACTTTTCAACCAATTTTTTATTGCCTATGCAGGCTACCAGATATTTCAAGTTTTATTTTAGCTTTTAATCCAATACATCTCCTTAATAATTTATAGGTAAATAGGAAAAAGTCAGAAGACAACATTCTACCAAGGCATCTTTTGCAGAAATCTGTATGTGCATTATTTATTCTTATAAGGTTTTAAAAAAAATCTCATGCTCAAATAATAAAACAATAATAGTAATAATAAGCATGGTAAAAATTGTTAATGCTTAGAACATGTTTTCTATATACTAGGCACTGTACTATGTCAAATTGCAACATGGATCCAGACAGACTTAGTTTTAGTCTGTTTTTTACCTTGAGAGTTTCACTGAGTTCTCTAAGCCTCAACATCTTCATCTGTAATACAGGCATAATAAATATAACTGCCTCATAAAGTTGTGATGAATAGATGTGAAAATGAATGAAAAATGCACATTGTAAAAGCAATATGGTAGATTGTATGATGATTATGAAGATGCTGGTGGTAATGTATTAACTCTGCTTCCTCCTTTTAATTTTTAACCTGTTAATTAATCTTCATGTCTCTGTTATCTAGCACAGAAGCTGCAACTTTATAATTACTAAAAAAACATTACAGTGAACAGAGATTATATCAATGTATGGTCAGAGAAGATCTAAATGGATTTTTCCTTTTACTAAGAAGCCAATAAGTCTGCAACCACAGGGCTATATATAGACACCCAAATATAAACTTGCCATACTTCTGTTCTCTAAACCTTATTCCACTTCCAAATTTATTTATTTTCAACTTAAGCGCTACTTGTTTGATTTTTGCTTTATTGTACCAGCCTTCTATACCATATTTTTTGTTTTAATGTTTATTTTGTTTAATCCGTGATATAAATCTCTCTTTACATTTGCAACCAATTTTCACTCTTATAATTGATTTTATTAACAAAAGGATTGAAAATATAATCAAATGAAGCATATACTCTATTAATGAATAGAGGAAACACAGTAACACAAAACACAAAAAAATTGTTTTGTGTGTATGTGTCTGTGCTTTGATGCTTGTTGGAGGAGATCATAGAGAGGCTGTGACCATTGCCTCTGGGCAATCAGAGGCTCCTCACCCCCTCTATCCTTGGAATGTACAATCCATCAACCATTCCGACACAGTAGGAGCTGTTTCAAGGATGCAGCCTTGAGAGAACAAGGTGTTGTTGAGACCATTTGGATTGAATATGTGACTGTATCCAGTTAAGGCATCTACGTAAACTGTTAAGATTCTGACTGGCAGGTACAGAGGTCTACTTGTCTTGCGGACCGCCAAAAACAAGCATCTATGTAAGTTCCCTTGCTTATTAAACCTGCCACCTACAAATCTGGGGTGGTCTGCCTATTTCTTTGGTCCCTTCTTGCCCTCTGAGTACAGAGGCCAGTTTCAGATTTCACCTGGGGAACTCCAGAGGTTGCAAACCCACAATGCTATAGTTTGAGTTATTATTTTTAGAAGATATTGGGAAATAATCAATATCTTTGAATAGAGGGACATACAACATTAGGTTGTAACTGGTCTAAAAGAGGAAAAATTTTGCCTAGAAATATGAAGTCAGGTAAGATTCCAGCAGTGGTTTTAAAATAGAAATTTCATATGTGTCATTCTTTTGCTAAAAACAAACGAAATAGGAACTGATGAATCTGGGTGGAAAGATAGCATGAGGGACAGACCAATACCAAAGCAGGAAAAGAAATCAGAGTCGGATGCAATGTACACTTATTGTTTGGGTTTAGATTATTGAAATATGTTCTCTTTCTGTCTTGAGATAATTAATACAAATGAAGAGTAATAGAAATACGAATGGTAAACAAACAAAAATACATTTTCGGGCAATTATAGATGTCTAGTAGGAATTGTAATTTATAATAAGTTCTTTTGGATACAACAATATGTCATGATATTGTACAAAGATTAAAACCATATGATGAAAGATTAAAAATAGAATCAATGTGATCCTTAGTAGATACCCATCTAAAGTGAATATTATTTCTGCCACAGGCTAAGAAGCATGATATGAGATTCATACCAAATGCTGTTTGTTTCTTAAAGAGTTGATACTAATAACCACTTGGGACCTTATGAGGGAGGTCTGATTTCTATTTTAGAATGTAAGTTTTCTTTTTCTTATTCAATTTGTTTTCTGTCTCCTGGCTTAAATAATCAAATAATTCTTTTAAAAAAGAGGTGTTTGGGGAACTCTGGAATACGCAGGCAACTTGCAAAAATTAATTTAAACGTAATTGAACTTCTCAGTCATCTTAGTATCCCTTTAGAAAAGTTTCAGGGGAAAGGAGCTCAATACCATGGGCTTGCTATATAAACAAACTCAATAAAAGGAATAAAAAAGTGTCTGGAGTGAAAAATTAAATGAAAGGAGAGTAAACCTATCAAAACAAATTTCTTTTCTCTAAATTGTCATGGCAATGTTGTTTCTTCCACTGCTCTAACCCACAAGGATCAAGCATTCAGATCAATGTCTACTTTATTGGAAGATTATGGATTTGGAGCTGTAGGATGTACTGAGAGCTTGTCTGGTCGATCCCCTTTTGCCTTCAGGTGAGACTGTCCCTAAACTAGTTAAGACAAATGAGTACTGTAACTTTAATGATTTCTAGTGAAAGTGATCCCATGCCCTTCCTTTATTTATTTCTTTGTTGAGGAACTCTATTATTTATTTATTTACAGCAAAGCATTAATGTGAGTTCTTCAGCCCAGATATTGCCGACTACCTAGAATAATGCCTGATATATTGTAGCTACTCAGGAAGAGTTAAGTAATTAAAATGGCTGAAAGGTCTTCTGTCTTTTCCCCTAGTTTCCCAGTCTTTTAATCCTCTATTTTCAAAGTATGAAAGAATAATAGAACTTCAAATTTGAAGGAATCTTAAAATATCCCCACAATTCTCAACTTGGAGTTCTCAAGCTGAACTCAGGCTTTAATACTATGCTAAATGATAACCAAAGCAGCAACAGCAGAAAATGCAAATGTACTGTGGAAAGTGTGATACGACAGGGAAAATATCTGGAAAGGAAAAGGTCCCCAGATGAAGGTGAAATGGATAGCGCTCTGGCAGCCATCGGGATTGAGCTAGAGACACCCAGAAAGAAGTCAGCGAAGATGATAATCACCAGACAAAGAAATAGGCTTTCCTCACCCAGGTGAAATCACTGAGACTTCCATGGAGTGAGAAACATAGTTTAAGGGTCATTAAGCATTCAGTGGCTATTGTTTGAGCTGTTGATTCCCAGGTGGTAATAGAGAAAAATCACAGCTTGACCATCTTGCAAATGATGGTTTCAATACTGATGAAATTAAGAAATTACACTAAGTGCTTTCCTGGTGGCGCAGTGGTTGAGAGTCCGCCTGCTGACGCAGCGGATAGGGGTTCGTGCCCCAGTCCGCGAAGATCCCACATGCCGCGGAGCTGCTGGGCCCGTGAGCCATGGCCGCTGAGCCTGCGCGTCTGGAACCTGTGCTCCACAACGGGAGAGGCCACAACAGTGAGTAGGCCCGCGTAACGCAAAAAAAAAAAAAAAAAAAAAAAAGTGCTATTAGAAGTGTTACATAATTTGTAGTTTATACATACAAAGAGAAGCTATCATTTCAATTTTTCTGACTTTTTGGCACCTCTCACATAGGAGCTGGTGGATGGGGGAGAGTAAAGAGTTTGAGATAGATAAAAATGATTTAAGATCTACTTGGAAGTACCTTTGTTTGATATTCTGCTGTTAACCTGTCTCATGTCAATTTAATTCTTAGACCAGCCAGAAGAACCTAGAAGGGTAGAGGAAAATTTTTTCCTCCTCAACAAACTGGAAGGATTTAATTGCCATTAGTTGAAATGGGGATGTTGCAATAGGAGCAGGTCTTAAAGGGTGAAGGGAGATGAAAACCTTAGTTTTGATTGTGTAAGTTTGATATGCTCATTAGACATCCAAATGGAGCTACTAGTATCCATTTGAATGTGAGACTGTAGTTTAGAAGAGGGTGAATACCTCAGGGAAATGAAAGATGGTTGCTGGGGATTGTGCAAGTCCCATTTAAAGTTAGCAATTATGGGCTTCCCTGGTGGCACGGTGGTTGAGAGTCCGCCTGCCGATACAGGGGACACGGGTTTGTGCCCCGGTCCGGGAGGATCCCACCTGCAGCGGAGCGGCTGGGCCCGTGAGCCATGGCCGCTGAGCCTGCGCATCCGGAGCCTGTGCTCCGCAACGGGAGAGGCCACAACAGTGAGAGGCCCGCGTACCGCAAAAAAAAATAAATAAATAAAAAATAAAAATAATAAAGTTAGCAATTATGAATCTAATACAAGACCAGTTGTGAGTTTTCCTCCAGCTGTATTCAGTTGCATGAGTGGTGTCACAGAGTAAGTGGAAAACTAATTATTGAAGTTTATTTTTCACCAGGTGAGTATGATGAAATAAGAAAAGGGAAAGAGAACTATACTCCAATATAAAATTAAAAAAAAAAAGGGGGTAGCAATTCCTGGTAATGATAGAGTCTAGGATGTGACCATGAGAGTGAGTGGCTGAGGTAGCATCAACATCAAGATCATTGAAGGAGACGATTTTAAGGAGCGTAAAGATTCTGGTATTGGAATGATCCTTTACACATATACTGAAATTGCCCAGGACAATTACAGGAGTAGTGTTAGACAGCAAGGATCCAGGAACTAAACTCTTTAAGACAATGTATGAGAAGGTGGCGGGGGGAAGGGGGTGGGTAGAGTGGCAGGTGATCTAGCTATCTGTAGCTGACTGTAACAAGAGATTCAAAACTGGGATATTTTAGGGATATAAAAAGGAGAAGAATGATCTGAAAGTAGCACTGAAGAGTAAGTATAACATTTACCTCACTCTCCAGGCTCAATAATATAAGTGGTGTTGGAAAAAAAAAAAAGCCAGCACTTGAGAAGCAGAGTTTCTCAATCTCAGCACTATTGACATTTTGGGCTGGATACTTCTTTCCCTTGTGGTGAGGGCTGCCTTGTGCATTGTGGGATGTTTATCAACATCACTGGCCTCTATCCAGTAGGTACTTGTAGCAACATTCGTTTGACCCCCATCTTGTGACAACCAAAAATGAGGTAGATAATGGAAAAGTTAAGGATAGTGGGGAGTTTTCCCCAGGAATTCACCTACTTTTTTTTTTTTTGGCCGCACAGTGCAGCACGTGAGATCTTAGTTCCCCAACAAAGGATCGAACCTGTGCCCCCTGCATTGGGAGCGTGGAGTCTTAGCCACTGGACTGCCAGGGAAGTCCCCACCTATTTAGTCCTCACAGTATAATTATTTCCATCTTAGCCTACTTCTCCTATTGAAAATAATTAACGAAAATGAGGTAAAAACGTGATTTTCCTCAGATGTCACAAACTATCATTTCCACTGTAAAATCATAAAATTTACTTATGAAAGGAAAACAAGGTTAATCTCAGTTGAGTAGATACAGCACAGTTTCTATCTTATGGCATAAGGTAGACTCTAGTGTCCTTCACTGAAATTAATGTAGTTTAAGACCTTGCCATCTTTCACCTGAATTCCTACAGTTCCCTCGTAACACCTACCTCCATTTGGTCTGGCCTCCCTTTCCTACTCACATTGTCACATGAAACTCAGGGTAAATGTAATCAGGTCATGTGACGCCCTTGACTAACCCCAAATGCACATAGAATAAAATGGAACTGCTTACGATCTGTAGGCACTATATGATTTAGCCTTGCTTACCTCTCCAGTACATCTGAGACCACTCTCTACTCCTCAGGCCAGAAATTCCAACCATAACTGCTATTTCCTTCAAACAACTAAGCTCACAATCATCCCACCTCTGTACCAATGCATTGTCTGTTTTCTCTGTCAGGAATGTTCTTCCGTCACACTGGCTCCTCCTTATTAAGATCATAACTAATGTATCACCACCTCAGAAAGTCCTTCGCTCACCACTCAATGTCAATTAGGCACCACCTCAACCTGAGAAAGTGATTGCCAGTCATTATCACATCACCCCATTTTAGTTCCTTCATTATACTTGCCACTACCTGAAGTTATATTATTGGTTTATTTATATATTTACTTGTATAAAATATGCAAGCTCTGTGAGATCAGCAGTATATTCCCAGCATCTGGCTCATAGTAGGTACTTTGTAAATACTTGATGAATGAATGAATGAATGAATGAATGAATTTGTAAAGTGGGGCTTGTAATATTTCCTGTCTCCTCTCTGTTCAATTCACTGTAACTTAAGTTTGGTTGAATTTTTCAGTTTTAATCCCACTATTAATTGACACACAGAAATTCATCTTTGAGGGTAATTCCAAATGTAATTTTGTGAAATATTGTGCTAAGTCAAGAGAGAAAAGGATTCTAATTTTAATTCACTTTGAAATCATTCTGTTTACCTGTTGCCTAAGGAGGATCAAGGAGATTAAATTGGCTCTGAATAACCACGAAACTAATTAGAGGTGATAGAAAAAAATGTAATCTATCCTTTTATAATGACACTTTTAAGACTTCTATTATACACAAATTTGGCTAACATGGCAATGTCTGGTTTGGCACTGTGAGGATAACATGAAATTTGAGCATTGCTTTCCTTAAGTACTTTTTAATTTATTACTTAGTCTGAAGGGATTGGAGTGGCTTTTATATGATGCTGAATTTTATTTCCTTAGTTACACAGAACAGTTGTGGCATACATTGCAATTAAATTTAATCTATTCTTTGATTTCATCTCGGTGATGTTCTCCAGCCCTAAGTCAAATAAATTATTGTTGCAGGATATCAGGTAGGTTGAGTTGCAGTGATAGCAGATCAGGCAAGTTTTCCCTCTCCCTTCCCCACCTCCTCTACTTCTAGAAACAGAGCCAATAAGTTTTCTTGATTTCACAAATTATTTTCACAAGGAACAATTGTCTCAGGTTCATTGGAGTGCAAATGTTATGCTAATATATGTTAGTGGGCCTAGTTTATAACTATTATTGGTGTAGTTTACAACCTTGCTGAAAAAGTAAGCTTTCTATAGATCTTTTCTGCCAGGTATCCAAACATTAGGATTATCCAAGGCTATTACAACTCTGTGTTTTCCAGCAGCAAATGTCATATTCATAATCATTATTGAGAAAAAGAGGCTTTTTTGTTTTATTTTTCTTTTATGCCTTATTCCTTATTCCTTTTAATTCAGTTCTGTGGACCAGTGACATAAATAGGATTTGTCTATGAAAACTAACCTAGATTTGGCAAATCCCAGTCTATAGCTAGTTCCCAGTTAACTTTCATCAAAGCACTTTATAAAAAGAAATGAAACCATTACCCAGAATCCAATTGTACAGCATAAGTGCCTATTATCATATTTAATTTTCCCTAGATCCCACTATTGGTATTACAGTCTGACTTAGTAACTTTTTTACTGCAAGCAAGTGTCAAAAATGATACCCACTTTTTAGTATTTGACACAGAATCCAATGAGAAGTATCAGATAGACCCAATAAGTCATCTTTTCATTCAGTGAACATATATTTATCTCCTACTGTGTGCAAGGAACCATGCTCAGTACTGGAGATACAGTGATGGGAAAGACAGACGTGGCCCATGCATAGGCGATTTCCTCTTTCACCGCCACTTATGTAAAGGATTATCTATTTGAGGTAAAGTAAAATTACTAGTTGTGCTAACTTCTACTTAGCAGCAAAGATGGAAAAAGACTTGCTTACCATAAATTTTCAGTTGTGTATTTAATGGTGTATGTTCTATTCTTTCTATAAAGGCTAGCACTTGGAGAAGTAATGATTATGTCTGCTAATTTATTTAAAAGACTCTCTAATGATGCCTTCCAATACTTCCCCTTCCATAGGATCTCTCAAAATATATTTGCACTTATAACTACTCTCTGCTTGTGCATTATTCTGTCTAATGTATAGAATTCATCCACTCTCAACATTTTCCTCAGCATGCAGCATCCTTCACCACACTGTGTGACTCCATGTGGCACTCTTTTCTTATATTTTGTTTACCTTTTTGAACTATTCCATATGATATAGAATAATGATAGCAAGCCTGAAAAGAATATATATTTTAAACTATCTCAGGTTGTTACAGAAGGATAATTTGTTGAGTAAAGTACAAAATATGTAGAAAATAAATGGGTAGAAACCACAGCTGTTGCAATGAAAACTGGAGGAAAAAAAGTACCCTCTGCATTTAGATTCATTGCAAAATATTCCTATTCCAGCTGAAATACACATTCTTAACTAAATAAACAGTAATTTGGGTTTGGGATCATAAATCTGGAAAATAAATATCGTAATGCAGGAACAACTAAAATAATTAGAACCCAAATAACAGAACCCTCATTTAAACATCCCTCCCAACTAATTCTTCATGTTTTGTAGAAATGGACAAATTTTCAAATATACTGGTTATAGAGATTTACCCACAAAACATTTCCAGAGGGATGATATGGAATCAATAAGGGTTCAGCTAATTCTTTTGTATCTTCTGTAGCCCCATCAATGATTTTAGGCAAAGAAAATTTACATTTGCATGATGGCCCAGGGATATTCACTCATATCATGCAACTTCCCACCACACCACAGCAAATTAAATTTGATAATTTTGAAGGCCAGCTTTATGTAGAGGTAAATTGCATGAGGGGTTCTATTTATCATACCAAACAATTCGATTATTACTGAACTTTTTGTCATAACTTTCCACTTTTAGCCTCTTCTCTACTTTGATGTAATTAAGAGGGTAGTTAACGATTAAAAAAATATATTGCTTGGTAAAATGAATTTCCTAAAGACAGCTTTTAATAATCAAGGATAAGGTTGAGGGGGTATGAGCAGTTGAAGACTATGGAAAGGCATCTCCAACAAGGACAGATAATGGGGATTTGAGGCCTGGGTTTCAACTAACTATTCTAACATATAATATAATACCACTTCTCAATAATGCACATATAGCATCTAAACAACATTAAGAACCAATGGTGTTAATAAAACTCTACTACTAAGACTTTTCTAGATGTCTGTGTAGTTTAATAGTGTTTTATATCATAAAATAAAGACATGCTCATTATTAAAATATTTGCAGTAACAGAAAGAATAAAGCAATTGCCTACCATTCCACCATCCAAATTACAATTACTATCCTTATATTTTTTATTTATTTCCTTTCAATATTTTCCAAGTATATGTGCATTTTTCTCCCTAGTTATCCATTGAACATAGCTAACTTCATATTTAGCTTATCACATCTGGAATTAATCAAGATTCACGTTTACAAGCAACAAAAACTGACTCTGGACAACATAAGCAGAAAAAATTAATTTATGAAAGGTGTTGAGTAGCTAACCAAATTCATTGGAAAGCCAGAAACTCTGACTCAGAATATAGGCAGGAATCAGTCTCCATTTTCCAGTAATGATAATCTACATAAGTTATACCAACCTACTCACTGAGGCTGAAATATATATCTTCTTAAAAACATCTTAGAGCTAACAAGTAGTGAGGAGTTACTGAGAAAACAGCCAGAATAGGAGATTCCAGAGGCATAAGCATAAGTAAAGCACTAAGTGTTGCTTTTCCATAGGAATACTTGCAGATCTGGAAGAAACAGTTTTAGGTGAGTTGAACTACATTGTAAATAGCCTAAAAGGACTTGAGAGAAAGCTAAGACCTCAAAAAGGTCAGACCCCATGTATTAATTTTGTATTGCCACATAACAAATTACCATAGACATTGTGGCTTAAAACAAAACCTATTTATTATCACATAGTTTCTGTAGGTCAGAATTCTGTGCATGGCTTAGATGGGTGTCCCTTTTCAGAGTTTCACAAGGCTGGCATCAAAATGTTAGCTGAGCTGCATTCTCATTTGTAGGCTCAATTAGGGAAGGACCCACTTCCAAACTCCCTTGGTTTATTGGCAAAATTTGTTTCCTTCCAGATGTAGAATTCATGTAAATTTACCTCTTTAGAGCCAGCAATGGGGAGTCTCTCTGGTACTTGGAGTCTCTAATTTCCAGGAAAGATGGGATCCTTTGTTAAAGGTTTCACCTGATTAGGTCAGGCCCACCATCATCAATCTTCTTTGATGACTCAAGGTCAACTGATTAGGGAACTTAATTAAATCTGTGCAATACTTCACTTTGGTCATTTTCTATTGGTTAGAACTAAGTCTCAATTTCTGTCCACATTCAAGGGGAGGGGATGATACAATGGCATAAATAGCAGGAAAGTAACAAAAGAAGAGTAAAAGACACATAAAATGGCTGAGAAAAATAGGAAGTATATATACTATAATATATAATAAACTTGTAGATATAAACCCAAATAGATCAGTAATTACATTAAACATAAAAGGACAACTGATTTAGATAAAACATGATGATTGTCAGATGAATTTTTAAAATTAAATGCTACTGTAAAAAACATAAGGTGAGCAAAAATTTGAAAATAAAATGATAGAAAAAGATAAAAACAAAAATCAAAAGAAAGCTAGTGCTATAATAATGTCAGACAGATTTGACTTTAAAGCAAACTTAATGAATATGGATATTTCAAAATGATTTTTTAAAGATTCAGGTCACCAAAAAGATGAAATAATTTTATATTTCTATGAATTGAATCATCTAGCTTCAAAATACGAAAAACAAAAGTTGACAGAAACACAACGAGGAATGAAATTTATCACTGTATGGTATAATTTTAACTATTGTTTCTCATTAACTGATTGAATAAGTGAGAGATTACGTAGACAAAAATTAGTACTATTTGAACAATATGTTTAACATGCTCTCAAGTTGTTTACATATATAGGTCACAACACTCCAAAAGTGCAGAATACACATTATTTTCAAGAACAGAAAGAAATATTTATAAAACTTGGCCACCTGCTGAGCAATGAAGCAAGTTTCAATACAAGTTTCAACACATTTTAAACGACTGACATAATGCAAACTAAGTTTTCTAACCACAACACAGATACACTAGAAATCATTAACAAAAAAGGAACATAGACTATTCTCCACATATTTGGAAAGTTAAAAATACAACTGTAAACAGTCTGTGTGCCAGAACATCATAATGAAATTAAAGAATAATTTAACCTAAATAATATTTAAAACATTAAATATCAAATTCTGGGATATAGTTAAAGCTATACATAGAAGAAAATGTGTTGTCTTAAATGTATATGTCAGAAGAAAATAAATGATGAGCATACCCAACAAAAAAATTCCAATTGATTTTCAACCTAAATGTGAAAAGCAAAATTATAAAGCATTCAGAAGTCATTATTGGAGGATATATTAAGTACTTCAGGGTAAGGAAATTTTTCTCATACATTATATAAAAGCACTCAGCATAACAAAAAGAAAATCACCAAATTTATCTACATTAACTGTGACGTATAATTTAATTCAAAACTTACCTTAAAGAGAATGAAAAAATAATGAAGAATGAAAAGATATTTATAAAACATATAACTGACAAAGGGCTTATATCCAGAATATATAAAAACTCCTACAAATCAATTTTTTATTTTTAAAAAAAGGCAAGCAATCCAATAGAAAAATGAGCAGGGAATTCCCTGGCAGTCCAATGGTTAGGACTCCACACTCTCACTGTCCAGGTTTGATCCCTGGTCTGGGAACTAAGATCCCACAAGCCCCATGGTGTGGCCAAAGAAAAATGAGCAAAATACCTAATAAACACTTCACAAAAGACAAAATCCAAATGGGCAATAAAGATATGAAAAGGTTCTCAAAATTATTAGTAAATCATGGGAATGCAGGTCAAACCACGCTCACTAAATTGGCAAAATACTTTTAAAGTCCTGGAAACATCAAAAGTTAGTACAGATGTGGAGCAAAAGGAATTTCTTATACATTGTTGGTGAGAGTGTAAATTAGTGCCACCATTTTGGAAAATAATTCGGCATTATCTAATAAGGTTGAATGAACAAATGTTGTTGGGCGGCAGGAATATTGAATAATATTCTTCTGAGAAGGAACTTGTAGACTAAAAAATGAAGCAGGCAACTCCATAAGTGCAATTATGAAGTTTATTGTGGGTAAATTACATATAAGCAGGATCAGGCTGACCACGATCCAGAGGAAAAAGTAGCTGCACTCCGCACCACCAGAAGGGGCAGAGGGGAATTTAAAGGGGCCAAGGCTAAAGATAGAATCTGACTACTAAGGGAGAAGCACATCTGCGCCAATGGGAAACAAGCATTTTTCCTCCCTCTGGGGGTCTCATGACCATTATTACTCGAGGACCATTAATCATCTACATCAACAAAAGGCATGCTTCCAGTTTTCATATCAGATGAAGGCAAAGGTAAAAGTTGATAGGGAACTTATCTGGATTGGGCATATTCCTTGTGACTAGGCTAACGCTCACTCTCACAGAAAGGGGAGTGGCTAGGACTACGGGCCTAAGATGGAGCTGACAAAATGAGGCCAGTGTGGTGCCTTTGACCAGCATTTCACTCTTGGATATACGCCTTAGAGAAATGCTTACAAATGTACACCAAGAGACATGGATTATAATGTTCATAGGAGCAGCATTGTTTGAAATGGTCCTGGAGTGAAAACAACCAAATGTTCATCAACAGTTGAATGAATACATACATTGTAATATTTTATGCAATGGAGTTTTATAAATCAACAACCTTGAGTGAAGTATAGCTATATGTTGCTACATGTGGATAATTCTTACAAATAAATATTGAACAAAAGAAAAAGAATGCAAACTGATATGTAGCTTCTTGTATAATGTTTTTAAATTTCAAGAACACAAAATTAGACTATATTGTTAAGGACTCATGTACAATGATAACACTATAGACTAAAGCAAGTAAATGCTTATCATAAAAGCCAGAATAATCTTATTTCTGTAAGGTATGGGGTAGTTAAAGGAATCTGAGAAAGGATACATTGGCAGCTTCCGGGGTGCTGTCAATTTTTAAATTTTTTATTTTGTTTTATTTTTGGGTTTTTTGCTACAGTCAATGTTTTATTTATTGATTTGGGTTGCTTTTATACAGGTGCTTGCTTTACAATCAATCACTATACTGTACAGTTATGTTTTATGTACTCTTCTCATGTTATATCTCACTATAAAAGTTAAAAAAAATTAAAAACACTGAAAATAAATCGAGAGGAACCAAGGGAAGCTAGACAATAAGTAATGTAACCAAGCTCTCTGCCTCAGTACTTTTCAAAAGCTGTGTAGATGATTCTATCATACATCCATAGTTGAGAATCAGTGTTGAGAAAAAAAAAGAATATCTTAAGCACAGTGCTTGACATATATGTTTGTGTCAATCAACATCTGTCCTCCCCTGAAGATGACTGACAGTTCTTTTTGTCCATCTCTGAGCAAGTAGGTCCTGGAGCAAACTATCAAAAATAATTGTTATAATGAGTTTATATCTGTTCTTAAATTACTAAAGAATTAGAAAGATGTATTTAAATATGTTGTAGATTGGATAGGGTTATGGGAGATGAAAAATTATTTCTGATGGTGTGTAATATATACAGGCTATAACAAAAAAAATAGAAATAAATGAAAACATTAAAACCTTTCAAATGGGGACTTTATGGTATAAAATAGGAATTTTAGAATTCTGAAAATCATGATTACTTAGGCAAATACCAGTTTTGTAAGTCAATCTTTGCAGTAGTGACTGAAATGGCACTAAAGTTTTTAAAAGTGTGGCAGTTTTTTTGATATATGGTGAAGGGTGTGATGGTATAATTCATAATGGTATTCTGTAATTAAAGAGGATTATTTTTCCTAGGCAACTTCATTTTTTTTTAACTGCTTTGGTTTAAGGAAATAGAAGAAAGAATGAAATAAAAGTCACAGAGAGTTCTTTAGGGCTATGAGGGTGTTTTTCCCTTCAGTTCGATTTCAAGAATTGATTAAATATGGAAAGGTTTGTCTAGCTGTGACAAAGTTGATTTTTTTGTGAACAGAGAGACACAAGGAAGAAATTTCTGGATAGCTTCATGAAGGGAAGCAAGTTGAGGAAACAAGAGAGATGTTACAGATTCAGCACCACACAATTTCTCTCAATAGAGACTTTTATTCAATGAGTCCAGTATTTTCCAACAGATGGGGCTGATGAGGCAGGTGTGGAAGATTTGGGCTGAGAGAGAAAAGGGGGAAAGGGCCAGCTATGACTGGAGGATCAGCGGCATTATTTCTGCAACCAGAACAGGAGCCGGAGCACTGCAGTGAATATTATAGCATAAATTGCACCCCAGAGAGAAAAATGGCTATAGGAAATTACATCCCCATTGCAGCTGTCATAGACACTGACACCTTGGTAACACATGTTTTACTCAAAAGCTGTTTGTATGAAGACAAAACTAAACAACCAGAAAGCCACGGTTTGGGGGTGGGGGGAATTCGACAATTTGTATACACGCAGAGGGAGACTCATAATAGGGGGTTTTAGGACATTTGTATGGCAAATGTTGAGTAATCATCTCAATTTTTTTAAAAAAAAATCAAGATTTCCATCAAATACTTTTTTATTATTTAATAGATTTTCTCCTTATGATTATGATAAATTGCTTTTGTATCTCCTTTTATAGATGAAAATTATTTACTAATTTATCACTTTATCTGAACAAAGCTGTCTGTGTTTTGAAACCAACTATCTACAAATATTAGCTCATCAGATCTACAGTATGTCTGGGCAATGTCTGTTGGATTTGCTATACTACAAATTTTAAACAATTAAAATAATACTTAATGCTTAAAGACTCATTAAGAAGTAATTTGCTGCCCAAGTACCCATGCACAAGAATTTACACTGCAGTATTTCTTACTGTAACAAAATACTATGAAAACTACAAATGAATAAATTAATGCATAGTTATGCTATAGAATCCTGTCCTAAAATTATGAAAAGGAATGAACTAGAGCTTCCTTGTGAACATGATTAGCTGACAAAAATAGAACGCTGAGTGAGAAAATAAAGTTCCAGAAGAATTCAGAGCATAATTTTCTAGTTCTTACTGGGCACCTACTGTATACCTGGAACTATGCTAAGGACTTTAAGTACATTATCTCACTTGATTATCATCTTTATTATCCCCATTTATAGATGATGAAATTGAAGTTCAGTGACTTGCCCAAGGTCACACAGCTACTGAGTTGTGGAGCCAGGATTTGAACCCAGATCAGTCTGATTCCAAAACCTGAACTCTCAAACACTGTGGAGTCAAAGCAGAACTAAAACCTATTGCTCCCAGCATTCATGACACCTTTCTTGTCTGGGTCACCCGAGGAGTCTTCTTGGGGAGAACAGAACACCACAAGCTACATTAACTATATTCATAATCCAGTGAGATACATGCAAATTAAACTTATAAGAGATAGCAACCGACAACTTCTGAACTAGCTATTCTAGGTTCAAGACAGAATATTTGTGGCACATGTAGTCCACACATACCTACAAAAATGATCAAACACATTGCACACCTCCAAGAGGAGTTATTCTCACAAAATGCAGTATGAGTGGTGACCCTGAGGTGGGACAGTCTCTATTCACTACTGAATCAAGCACACCAGCACCAGGATACACAGTCTACATTATACCATAGATAACATATTCCTTTCATAAAAGATGCATTTGTTGTGGAGTGTACTTTGACATAATGTTACTGGCTTAAATAAAGGTAGTTTATAAGAAATATTTCTATGAAATAAATATGACTGTTTTATTAAGTAATCACGACTTCACTATACCTTAGGTGAAGGTATGTTCCATGACTCTGGAACTAGACTGACTGTGTAAGAATCTGGCTTTAATACTCATTAGTTATGTGTCATTAGTTAACTTATTTAACATCACCCTGATTCAGTTTTCTCATCTGTAAAATAGAATTTTTCCCATAAAGGTTTTGTAAGAATTAAGTGAGTTGTTACAGGTAAAGTGCCTAGACCAGTGCCGTGCAGATGGTAAGTACTACCCAATTGTTAGTCATTGGGTAACATTGTTAGCCATTGTTTTCGTTGCTGTTTATATTGTTGTTGGCATTGTATACTACTGAGCATCGACAATGTATACTACTGAGTTAACGATGGAAGACATCATTAACTGTCCTTAGGACAAAGAACAGTATTTGAATGCCCTGAACGATTGGTCGATACCAGAAGTGAGAGTCAAAATATTTAACAATTCTGATATGGGCCCTCAACCAATCAGAGGGGAGACCAGCTATAAACAACATCTATGGCTGTACTGGTGCGTACTAGTTCAATATCAGCCCTGGTCATAGTCTATGAACAATACAAAGTGGAAAACCATCTCAGTTAGAAAGCCCATAAACGTTTGTGCTCAGCCATAGCAAGTGTCTAGCACTCCGGGATAGGCATTTACCTTATTTGCTCCTATTTTTAATCCCACTTTCAAATTCTGTCTTTGCAATCTGTTGTAACCACTCTGGAAAAAGGTGTCAGAATGATTTAGTTCTCCCATAGTATTTCAGATATATACAAAACTAGTGTGAAAAAGACCTCTGGCAGCCCAAATCTTTATGAACTTAGAGAGGAAATTAATCTGCATATTAAAAACTCACACCAAATTCTTCAGCTCAGAGTGCATATAAAAAAATTGTGTGTGTGTGTGTAGTTTAAAAACAAAGAGAAAGCGAGACAGAACAAAATGCATGGAAAGAGAAAAATAGAAACAAAAACAGAGGAACACACTACTGTTAAGATTCATAGCAAAG
The DNA here is from genome assembly GCF_964270905.1 of Leucopleurus acutus. Classification (NCBI taxonomy): domain Eukaryota; kingdom Metazoa; phylum Chordata; class Mammalia; order Artiodactyla; family Delphinidae; genus Leucopleurus; species Leucopleurus acutus. Next base: position 109,068,338 of record NC_139148.1, on the reverse strand, counting down.
AAACAGGAAATACAGTGAAATTATTTTCCTTACATTTTATTTATTTTTTAAAGATTTTTTTGATGTGGACCATTTTTAAAGTCTTTACTGAATTTGTTACAATTTTGCTTCTGTTTTTTATGTTTTGGTTTTTGGCCATGAGGCATGTGGGATCCTAGCTCCCCGACCAGGGATTGAACCCACACCCCCTGCACTGGAAGGCAAAGTCTTAACCACTGGACCACCAGGGAAGTCCCTTTCCTTACATTATTTTTTTTAATAAATTTATTTATTTTATTTATTTTTGGCTGTGTAGGGTCTTCATTGCTGCATGTGGGCTTTCTCTAGTTGCGGCGAGCAGGGGCTACTCTTCATTGCGGTGTGCGGGCTTCTCATTGCGGTGGCTTCTCTTGTTGCAGAGCACGGGCTCTAGGCGTGTGGGCTTCAGTAGTTGTGGCTCGTGGACTCTAGAGCGCAGGCTCAGTAGTTGTGGCACACGGGCTTAGTTGCTCTGCGGCCTCTAGGATCTTACTGGAACAGGGCTAGAACCCATATCCCCTGCATTGGCAGGCGGATTCTTAACCACTGCGCCACCAGGGAAGTCCCTCCTTACATTTTAATGTGATAAAATTTTGTACAGTGTAAAATAGAGAAATAAATGGTGCATCTGTCCCTTTAAAATAAACTAGCTTTTAGACTAGGATTCAAGCACATTTCTGTGGGTATCCCTTTCATGGAACTAGTTGTACTCAAGAGCTAGGAACTACAGTCGTGAAAGCAGTACTATCTTCCAGCTTCTAGAGAAAAGAAGTGCAGAAAATGGAAAGGAGTCCATTCAAGAGTAACAAAATGAATGGCTCAATACAGATTTAGAATACTCTGTATCCTAAATGTAGCCCAATATCAAAATAGATCAATAAAGAGTTCCATCATGGTAAGTATACAAACATGAATTCAAATACACTAAAGCAAAATCCAAGAATACAGAGCAGCTTTTTAAAAAGAGAAGAGAATAAAGAACAAATACTTTAATGCATTGTTATTTTAATTGAATAGGCTGAAATTCTAGCTTTCTGTTTACATATTTCAAAGGGTGATTTGAAACATAAGATGTCAAGTTATGGTGTATGGGAAAGAGCTATGAACAAATAACCAGTCTGAGTTTTAATATCAGCTCTGCCACTAACTTGGCACTTGAGACCTTGGACTACTCATCTCCTCTCTCCAAACATTAATCTTCTTTTTTGATTTAGATCAGCTTCGAATTGCTTTGATTGAGACCCACGGTAAGAAATATACTTTACAGTATGTATTGTATGAGACCCAGCATAGTTTGAAAACACTACACTAGATGATCCTAGGATCCATCCAGAGATGATACTCTATGACTAAGGTTAATTATGCTGGTGTTGACACTGCAGGAGTCTCTCATTATCTTAATCGGATCTCTTCTGAAAATACAGTGAAAAGTAAATTTTTAAAAAGTGGAATGCTATATTTCATTGTTTTTAATGAGAAAAGTAATAATGTGTTCCCAGCTCATCTAGTAACACTAATCATCTTCCCAAAATACTCCTAAAATGCTGTTAAAAACCTGTGTAATAATTCATCAAGGATTTTGGTGTAATATAAATAATTAAAAGACCAGTTTTCCAATTAATTGGCAATGAAGCTATTAGTGTTTTTGTGCACTATGAACAGTGGTGTGCTGGAGCTGTTCACAGTGGCTTGGCTCACAAGAGCCAGTTTTTTAAATTACAAGGAATATCTGAACCAGTTGTTAAACAGTAGCTTGAAATAGGCTATAGTAGAAGTATTTACACCACAGGAATCACCAAATGCTACATATCAAGGCTTTCTCCCTCTCCCCAAATCCAGACCCAATTGTTAAACATTTACCAGACTGTAAAGTACAGAGCTAGAGAAAAGAAGCCATGACTCAGAGGGTTAGATGGTGGTGCTTTCGCCCTATTTTGATATATAGTCGTTTTTGTCGTTTTTCTTCCAATAGTATCAATATTAACAATTGTTAATTAGCATTATAGATACAGGTGTATGTGCCAAGAATTACACTAAACTTTTCATGTAATCTTTACAACCCTTCAGTGTAGTTATATTCCTATATTTAGACCCTGAGAAAATACATTGTGCAAATTGCCACAACTAGTAAATGTTGGAATTTGAACTCGGAACTGTTGGATAGTATATCCCATGTACTTTTTCTTTAACACTTCCTTATCACCATCTGGAGAAATTCTACCAATATTTCAATGTCCTATTCAAACATGTCATTTCCATGAATTCTTCTCTACTACATATATTAGAATTGGCTTGTCATCCTTTTAACTCTTATCATTATGTCTGATTTTCTTATAGCATTTAGCATATGCTTCCGTGTGTCCAAATTATATCTGCTTCTTACTCCCTCTCCTATTTTGTGCTCAAGAACTTTTCATACATGGATGTAAGAACAAATGAAAGTAGAGGGCGACTGCTAATGGGTATGAGGTTTCTTTTGGGAACAATGTAAATGCTATGGAATTAGATAGTGCTAATGATTACACAATCGTGAATTAAAAATGGAGAAAAGACAGTCTCTTTAATAAGTGGTGCTGGGAAAACTGGACACCTACATGTAAAAGAATGAAATTAGAACATTCTCTAACACCATATGCAAAATTAAACTCAAAATGAATTAAAGAAGTAAATGTAAGACTGGATACTATAAAATTCCTAGAGGAAAACATAGGCAGAACGCTCTTTCACATAAATTGCAGCAATATTTTTTTGCCTCTGTCTCCTAAAGCAAATAAAAGCAAAAATAAACAAATGGGGCCTAATTAAACTTAAAAGCTTTTGCACAACAAAGGAGACCATTGACAAAATGAAAAGACACCCTACTGAATGGGAGAAAATATTTGCAAATGATATGACAGATAAGGCATTAATAATCAATATATATAAACAGCTCATACAGCTCAGCATCAAAAAAAAAGATGAATAAAAAATGGGCAGAAGAACTGAATAGATATTTTTCCAAAGAGGAAATGCAGGTGGCCAACAGGCACATGAAAAGATGCTCAACATTGCTAATCATTAGGGAAATGCAAATCAAAACCACAGTGAGATATCCCCTCATACCTGTCAGAATGGCTGTCATCAAAAAGAACACAAATAACAAATGTTGGTGAGGATGTGGAGAAAAGGGAACCTTAAAGTACATAGTACAAAGTACACCGTTGGCTGGAATATAAATTGGTGCCACCACTGTGGAAAACAGTACGGAGGTTTCTCAAAAAACTAAACATAGAACTAGAACGTGACCTAGCAATTCTACCCTTGGATATATAGCTGAAAAAAACAAAAACACTAATTTGAAAATATACATGCTCCCCAGTGTTCATAGCAGTATTATTTATGACTGCCAAGATATGGAAGCAACCTAAGTGTCCATCAACAGATGAATGGATAAAGAAGATGTGGTATATATATATATATATATATATATATATATATATATATACACACACACATACACAATGCAGTACTACTCAGCCATAAAAAAGAATGAAATTTGGCCATTTGCAGCAACATGGATGGACTTGGAGGGCATACCCTCAAAGACAGAAAAGACAGACAAAGACAAATACTGTACAATATCACTTATATGTGGAATCTAATAAATACAACAAACTAGTAAATATAACAAAAAAGAAGCAGACTCACAGATATAGAGAACAAACTAGTGGTTACCAGGGGGGAGAGGCAGGGAAGGGCAACATAGGAGTGGGGGTTGAGTTGGGAGGTACAAATTATTGGGCATAAAATAGGCTCAAAGATGGGGAATATAGCCAATATTTTGTAATAACTGTAAACGGAAAATAACCTTTAAAAATTGTAAGAAAAATTGAAAAAAAATTTCAAGTTCAGTTTAAACAATCACCAACTCATATAGGTTAAAAGGGTACATTTTCTGGTATATGAATTATATCTCAACTTAGAAAGGAAGATATAAAACTTTTCCAAAAACCTACTTGGTTCAGCCATATGAAATTGCCATTTTTGTCTATCAAAATTACTGACTCAGCAATTTAATAGTTTATTTTAATAATAGTAAGGAGTCCTTCCCACTAATATGATAAAAACAGGAAACTTTCTAAATAGCACTAATAATTCTAATTGCAATGAATTCTCAATTCTAAAATACCATTGAAGAGAAAAAAGCAAATAATCTCATCTGCATTGTCCACCTATCTCTCATAAATCCTCTTTTCCTTAAGCTAGTGCAGCGGTCCCCAACCTTTTTGGCACCAGGGACTGGTTTTGCGGAAGACAACTTTTCCTCGGACCGGGGTGGGGTATGGTTTCGGGATGATTCAAGCGCATTACGTTTATTGTGCACTTTATTTCTATTATTATTACGTTGTAATATATAATGAAATAATTATACAACTCACCATAGTCCTGGCAGGAGGCGGAGCTCAGGCGGTAACATGAGCGATGGGGAGTGGCTGTGAATACAGATGAAGCTTCACTTGCTCGCCCACCGCCGCTCACCTCCTGCTGTGCGGCCCAGTTCCTGACAGGACACGGACCAGTAGAGGTCCGTGGCCCGAGGGTTGGGGACCTCTGAGCTAGTGGATCTTTGCTTGGTAGTTCATTATTGACACTAGGAAAACTGAATTCCAATAATATCAGAACTCACATGGATGATGCAGTCTCCAAACTGTAAAGCATACAAGATCTCAGAAGTTCTGGGGTGAGTTGATCAGCTACTGATAAAAAATAGGAAGCTCACGATCTCTGGGTAGCAATGGTCATGAGCTCCGGTGCAGCCCTGCACACAATGTGGAAGCTGGTAGCACTTCTAGAAAATTACAACAAAACTTCTGTACATTCAGGAAAGCCGTTATTCTGGGTAAGCATAAATAATGAATACGTTGCTCAAAGAAAAACTAGAAAAGTTTAAATTGCAAGAAATGAGGAAACAAAGTCAGAGGAAAGAAAATACCCATAAGCTGAGTGGGGGCAGTGGACAGAGTCATTTACTGTAGGCACATTTAACTCGTGAATCTTTCTGTTTCCATAGAGAAAATTACTCTGGGAAATATTTGTTTCATTTGTTACCAAAGATGTTTTTAAGTTAAAGTGGAAAGACATCATTTCAACTTTTCAGCTTGTCTCTTGAGCAGGGAGTACATTATCAGTCTCCTTCATTCATTGACAGGGTGCGAAGTATGAATATCTAAGGAAGCATTAACAGGTGAAGCATGGACAGGGGAGAAGGCATTGTATTTTTAATTATGTATTTAATAAAAGCTACAGAAGAAAATAAAGGCTTGTAAAAGAACATGAGGTGAAGGAAGGTCAAAGAAGGTGCACTTCTTCTTTGTCCTGGCGCTCTCTTACCCTCTCTGAAATCTGTATAAGATTTTCTTTAGAATGTTCTACTATACAGTCATAGGGTAGACTAGAACAAGAGGCATTAGCCTCCTGAATCTAGCTTGTTTACATACCATGTAGTTGCCTAAACTCAAGCGTAAGTTGACTTATTGCTATGCAGATTCAATTGTGCTACTTTTTAAAACCTGCACCTTCTTGCAACATAAAAATTTATCCTAAAACCCCCAAATTGGGACTTCCCTGGTGGTGCAGTGGTTAAGAATCCCCCTGTAAATGCAGGGGACACGGGTTCGAGCCCTGGTCCGGGAAGATCCCACATGCCGTGGAGCAACTAAGCCTGTGCACCACAACTACTGAGCCTGTGCTCTAGAGCCCATGAGCCACAACTACTGAGCCCGCGAGCCACAACTACTGAAGCCCACGTGCCTACAACCCGTGCTCAACAATAAGAGAAGCCACTGCAATGAGAAGCCTGCACACCACAACAAAGAGTAGCCCCCCCCCCCGCCGCAACTAGAGAAAGCCCGCACGCAGCAACGAAGACCCAACACAGCCAAAAATAAATAAATTAATTAATTTTAAAAAACAAACCCAATTAACAATATAAGTACTGGCCCTACTTCTAGACACAGCATTATCATTGCTTTCCATTATGTAATAATACCACTGGATTGTAAACCTTTTGAAGGCAATCATTTTCTCTTGTAACGTTCTATCTTCTTTAACTTCTAGGTTGGTAGTGGTTATGTGATTATGTCTGCATTGTTGCCCACAGAATCCTATTGTTTCTCTTCTTGAAAGCATCCTGAGATGACAAAGTCCGTAACTGAGTTAGGAAGCCTGAGGTCTTGATCTATGTGAGCATTACATTCCTTGAACACAAAATAACATATTTGAGCTAGTTTATTTCTAAGTGTGTAATATACGTATGCCCATTTTCTGCTCAGATAACACCTTATCTATTAATATTTCACTTTCAATGGATGTGCTTTCCTCTCCCCTAAAATATTCAGGAATGTACATAGTTTAAGGAGATAATTATATAAAAATGAAGGTTCTTGTTTCCCTTCTAGATTATATTAATCATTATCCTGAGTGAAAATTTAAATGTGATCTATTTAAAGGGGAAATGCCATATTCATGGTATGTCTTGATGACTAAAAGTCTTTGAACAAAACCTTTCATTGCATGCTCTGGGAAAAATAGGAAAATACCTTACTGTGCAGTTGAATGCATTCGTGGCTGGTTAAATGGCCAGATACTCATAATACTGATTAATTGAGGAAGGTCTCCAGTGGAATGCCTCTCAGGACTTTGCATTGAACCAATTTGACATTTCCTGTTATCAATGATTTTCATATTTTAAAACTACATGTCATAACTTGATGTAAGGATAAAAGAATATGTTACTACTTTGAAGTAAATATTTTTCAAATAACAGAGATTGTAATAATGGGCTTAAATCAGCGAAAGAGAATTTAATGAGAGACATGTTAGGTAATTCTTGTGTCTAAGTTTGAAGAATCAAATACATAAAGTAGAGCAAGTAAAGTTTAGCTTTCTAGCACCTTGAAATTAAATGACACAGGTGTTTCTGTTTACAACAAATTCAACAGAAGTCAAGACTGTGTTGGTAGCCAAACAATCTCGTGAAGGATGGGTGAATGTCTGTCTAGACGCTAGACATGTTTGATCCTGGATCCAGAGAGTCTCACTGGGTTTCTGTATATAGCCACAATTCAAAGGAATAAGTCTCATGTTTTTAGTGTCCTTTTTTCAGAGGGAAAATAATTTAAGTTATCAGATAAAAGTTTACTCTTAATGTTTTTAGGAGTACAAAGAACAATAATGGTGTGTCTAATTTTAGGAATATACATATTTGATGTTACATTTCAAATAAAAATAATTGAATACTTTCCACTTAGTGATGGTGTAATATCTAGGTACAGAGAGCAGCCTTTAGTGCAGTACTGTACAGTGAATTTACTGAAGGTTGTATATGGGGACGTGGAAGGGAGTTGATACCATCACGTGACTTCACTCTGCACAGTAGTTCTAAATAGTCAAGTATGTTAGGGCTGTTCCTCCATCTGTGCCGTTGCAATTGCACTTAGAATAAAATCCAAGCTCTTCATGGCTATAATTCTCTGCATAGTCTGGACTTGCTTACCTTTCCTACCTTACTTTGTGCTATTCTTCCTCTTTTCACAACCCTTTAGCCCTGGTGGTCTTGGAATGAACCCATGAGTACGGTCAGATTCATTTAATGTACCTAAAACAGATTGAAAATGTCTGTAATATGTAGCACATGTGTGCAGAAAATGTAACTCAAGTAACATTGGTATAGCTTTGTCTAGGAAAGATTAAGAAATTTTATAAATACAATATCTAAGTATTACTTATGCAGCTATTTCCCATACTTGTAATCATCATCTCTTACCAGGGCTTCCTCAAAGCCAGGACTTCTAAGTTAACCAATTCTAACTTTAAAAGGTTTTACCCATAACATCCATCCATTGAAAATATTACAAATCACAGATAATATTTGTCATGTGGGTCAGTGACCAAACAAAATATTTATTAATTTTTGTTCTATTTTATTAATGAGCATGATAGACTGAACTAAAATGCGTATTTCATTCATTTAAAATAAAATCTTTCTAAATCCCTGGGGTTGAAGGTCTGAATAGACTGAAAAGAAATGTGGGGAGAAAAGAAATTGAAGTTGTGGCATGGTTTTGATTAAAGTGAACATTTTCTGAGCTTTGTAGTTAACGATTTGCATATGGAAATTATAGTTGCTCTTAATCTGCTTTCAGAAGACTGATGCAAATATTAAAAAGTAATGAACTAACAAGATTGTTTGTTAATGCCACATAAAAGTGCTAATTATACACCATTTCCTGACTACAGCTAAACCCAAGAGACGTCTTCTAAGAAACTGTTAAATAAGCTTCTTCACTAGAAACATGAATACAGCTGAGAGGCATGATGAATTTCCATTAAAGGACCTCAGTGCTACCTCACCCTTAAAAAAAATAAAAAGAAACTAAATGCAGAAAAAAATATAACATGTTAAATGTATTCAGGGAGCAAACTTATTTTGCTCGTGTAAAGTGACTCATTAATATATTCACACCTTATACTCAACATATGCTTTAAAGGGTAGATTTCATACTGAACTATATTTAGTCTATATTTGCAGGCTTATATTGTAAGGTTGTTGTGAATTTCAGCGTTATTACTTTTAATATTTTAATAGTGTCAGTCATAGCAGTAATTTTCCAAAGTACGTTTGAAATGTTAGCCTGGTGTTTGGGTTTTAGGATTCTAGCTATATTTCTACATTATTCCCATTAAGAATATTTTTTATGCAGGTGCAAGAGAGATACTTCATGGGACTTTTTCTTTGTAGAGTTACCATTAAAGCAACTGCCTTTTGTCAATTATATTTTTAATTTATTTTTTCATATGAATCCACTTTCCATGTCTAATGGTAGCTTTTTAGCAGGTAATTTATAGTTGATAGACTGCTTGTCTTTGCTGGGCATGTTGAATGACAATTATTTTTTAATTCTATCAACATCGACGTTGTGGTTTCTCTAAACTGGGCTCATGCTTTTTAATGATTTTCCAATCTTATTGAATATGAATGTATTTGGACCCATTGGTTATTAACCTGAACCACAGCTAGTAGCTGCTGCTTCTATGAATAAATTAGAAAAAGGTATCCACTCTGGGTGGACAAATTGGAACAAGTTGCCTCTCCTCAGGTGTACTGCTTAGCAAGCAGAGTACAAACTGAATTTCAATCCCTACTTTTACCACTTTGGCTAGACACCCTTGTGCAGGATACAAACTGTACAACCATATTCTTGGTAGGCCTGCTCTGAACATTTTAAAGTGTGATTATCATAAATCATAGAAAACAATTTATGCTCAGTACTCCTCAGTCATGGTTAGGTTACATGCAGTTTTAAAATGCTTAAGTCATCCATGCTTGTCTTAACTCCCTATTTTTAAATTGCTCACGTTCAACAGGAAACAGTGTAGAAGGGCAAAACACTGAGCCAAATACTGTGATAATCTGAGGATCTTTGTTCCTGCCTAGATCAGAAGCATGACTCACCTACATGCTTCTGACATTTTTCTGGCTACAGTTAACACGTGCTGGTCCAGGCTGCTGGAATTAAAACTAGGATCATTGTACTTCAATGGGAAATCAAGAACTTTGAAATTAGAAAGGATGGCAAAATGAAAGGGTTGTTAAACTGAACTTATACCTACATGCACCATGCTGCTTCAGCAGACCTGTCCGGATTTGACCCCCTGCCTGCCTAAACCTGCTATATACTCCAGATCCCATTTTTGGCTCAGCCTCCTGATTCCTGGCCCCTCTTTGCATAGACCCCCCCCCCCCCCCCCCACCGCAACTCACTGACGCTCAATGTCTCGTGAAAACAAGCGCACAGCCAAGTATCAGATCTTGGCTAACATCACTAAAGTAGGGCCTCATTTCACAAAGGATCAAGAAACCGTATGTTGCAAAGGTACAGTGTTCCAGAGTTTGTCTTAAACTCTTTGACATAAACCTCTATAACTACTCCCATCACACTTGATTTTTTTCTCACTTCCTCTGAGTACTCATTTATTTAAAATTATGATTACAGAATATACCATTCTGTTTTCTATTATATAATTGTTTTGTTGAAGTGTAGAGCTGAAAGAGACCTTAGAAATCATATATGATCTCCTTTTTATCACAACTCCTAAATTTCACAAGAGTAAAAATGTTTATTATAAAAATTCAAAAATATATGGGGCTTCCCTGGTGGCGCAGTGGTTGGGAGTCTGCCTGCCGATGCAGGGGACACGGGTTCGCGCCCCGGTCCGGGAGGATCCCACGTGCCACGGAGCGGCTGGGCCTGTGAGCCATGGCCGCTGGGCCTGCGCGTCCGGAGCCTGTGCTCCGCAAAGGGAGAGGTCACAACAGTGAGAGGCCCGCGTGCCGCAAAAAAAAAAAAAAAAAAAAAAAAATTCAAAAATATAGATAAGCAAAGAGAAGAAAACTGATCGTACTGGCACATACTTTTGAAATTTTTTTCACTTTAAATGCATATAAGCTTTCATTTAAAAAATTATAGTTCTGTTATTGTTCTGATGGTGGCATTATATTCTGTCATCTGAAGGGACCACAATTTAATTGGACAGTTGTCTATTTTGAAAAGTTTAGTTTATTTCTAAGTTTTTGCTGTTATAATGATGAGATGAGCCTGGTTGTAGCTAAAAATTTATCCAATATCCATGATTATTTCCTTAGGCTAAAGTCCAATACGTGGGATTCTTGGATCAAAGAACACAACAATTTTAAGGAATTTGTTTAATATTGCAACATGCTCTCACTAAATGTTCTCCTACTTATACTCCCATAACTAGTGTGTAAGAGCACCCATATGCCCAAACCCTCCCCAACAATGGATATAATTATGTGAAAAAAACTTTGACAACTATGACAGATAAAAATGTATTTATTTTAATTTATACTTATAAACTATTTTACATGTTTATTAGCCATTTTTCTTTTTTTCTTTTGTCAACTACCTGTTAATGTCACTTATTCATTTTATATGAGGGTATACACTTTTTCTATTGGCTCACAAATTTTGTATTTGTTAACAACATTTAAACCTTTTTCTAGATATCCTGCAAAATTTCCCCAAGCTTTTCATTTGCTTTTAAATTCTGTTTATGATAATTTTGACACAGATCATTTCAATATTATAGTGTGTTCTGTTATGATTTCTGACTTTATTGTCATGAGAAGAAAGATCATGATTACATAAATATTCATTTATTTCACTTGTATTTTCTTCTAGAATTTATGGCAATTTTTATTTTCTTATTTTCATTTATATCTTTAATACATTTGAGACACATTTTTTTTTTTTTTTTGCGGTACACGGGCCTCTCACTGTTGTGGCCTCTCCCGTTGCGGAGCACAGGCTCCAGACGCGCAGGCTCAGTGGCCATGGCTCACGGGCCCAGCCGCTCTGTGGCATGTGGGATCCTCCTGGACCGGGGCACGAAGCCGTGTCCCCTGCATCGGCAGGCGGACTCTCAACCACTGTGCCACCAGGGAAGCCTGAAACACATTTTGAAGTATGGAATAACAAGAGGATTCTGACTCTGCCACAAAGTCACATTTTGTTCTTGGTCAAATCACTAAATCTCTTGAATCTCAGTTTCTCCATCTGTAAACTGAGAACCTATCAGACCAACAGAAGACATGGAAATTCTAAATACACATGAGCACATGAGAACTCATTCTACTATAAGTGTATGTTTTCTCTCACTGAAGGAAAACAAGTGTTTTCTTAGTAATCAGTCACTTCCACAGGTGTCTGCTTGGTTTTTATTTTCTATAGCACCCAATGTAGAGCTACTCATATACTATGCATTCAATAAATGCACGTTGAATAACTTTAATCTTCAAGCCCATGGATTCTGTGTTTTACACTCTGTTATGTTTGATTTTTTGTTTGTTTGTTTTGACTAAATGAGCCTAAGGCCTCTTACTGGTTTCCCAATTAAGGGTTGACTGACCTTTGTAGGCTCCACTGCTGGCTATGCTAAAAGGATAACAGCATCAAGTTAAATAGAGAGGGTAACATTTAGACATTGGAATTGGTATTTTTCTTATATAACTTCACTTCATATCAAACGCCTAAAGGAGAAATGAGCTTTTACACTGTTTTGAAGTGATATGTACATGGATTCATTTGACTGGTGATGTTAGCAGTGTTAATTAATCATAGAGTTGGACAATTTGAGATGTACATACGTTACAATTGGTTTGTGAAAATGCCTAGCACTGAAGCAATAATGTTTATGTAAATTCTGAAGAGATGATCGTTTTTAAAGCCATATCATTCTGTTAAATTTGGGATCATCTGTGATTTTACTGATAGTCTTTGTAAGACTATCTCATAGATATTTTTTAACTATGAAACATTATTTATATTTGATTATTTTCCTCCAGTTGTGACTTACTAATTAAGTAAGTGAATTACTTACTTAATTACTAATTAATTACTTAATTAGTAATTAAGTAATTACTAATGTGAATTACTAATACAAGATGTTTTAAAATTATTCTGTTTATGGATAATCAACTTTTTAGTTAGGGCATTAAATAGTATCTTCAGTACATTTACTGTATATTGCTAATAGCTATTGAGCACCAGTGAGCATTAACACAATGTGTAAGGATTTTATACCTAAAAGAGGTATAAATATGCCCCCTGGGAAAAATAATAGATTGCTTGTGTTCTGGATGAAGTGTGATTAATAAAGCCAGCAACTCCACCTCAGAAAATTATGGTTTAATAGGAGGGGTGAAAAGGCAGAATTAGAAAATAATCAGTGTACCTCACTAGGGGAAAAAAAGATTGGAGTTTAAATTTAAAAAGAAAAGCAAGTTTAGGGTCTGATATATTTGAGAACTTGAAGAGGGAATGCTTTTTTGTGAGCCTAATTCATTGCACACCCTCTTCACTAATAAAGTAACCTTGATGATGGTGAGTCTGCTTGTCAAGGCCAGTTTGGGGGATTGATGAAACCTAAACCAGAAAGGGCTTCCAGTTTCACATAGGCAATATGAGATTGGCTGCTATCTGAAGAGAGATGATATTTATAGGAAGGAATGAAGCGGTGGAGATAGATTCATTTTTTGGAAGGCTGGATAGTGTTTCTCTAATCAGCTCATCCCCACCCTCTCCAATGTGTGACTCCTACACAGAGCCCTTTCTTTCATGAAACACTTAATCCCTGTAACTTCCTTCTTTTCAAACTGCCCCTTTCTGTCTTCTCTGGATTATATTCTCCCATATCCAAATGTATTACTTTTCCAACAGTACTTCCACTATGAAGCTGCTTCCTCTTCTACAGCACTTCATCTCATCTCTTCTCAACTGACAGTGGCCCTGCCCCTCTCTATTTTTAATCCTCTGTCTTTCTCCATCTGTTTTTCTCTTTCTCACATGCGCAAGCACCATCCATCAACCTCCATATTCCCTGTGTTGCTTTGCCTCTGAGTCAAAGCTTTTACAATCAGGGTGTTAGATGAAGTCAGTTATAAATGTATACTTCTCAATAAATTATATAATTAAACACTATTAGATAGACAAAGCCCTTTATGATAGGAATGATGGAGTTGTGTGCTTTACAATCTTATTTTACTTAGGGAAAGAGATTTTCAGAGTTGGGAAAAATGTGGTCAGTTTACCTCCATAGAGTATTGCAGGATACTAGTCCATTCTCAAAAAAGCAATGGTAGAGTCACTTCATGAAAACAAGTTCCACAGATAGTTTCTTTGAGAAATTGGGATGCCGAGAAAGATTTTCTGAATGGCAGTAAGTTCCCAATGGTGGGTGAGAAAGCATATATATTTAATTAGTCTTTGGCAAGAGTAGCACCTTCTCAAGCACTTAAGAAAATGACTGCGTGATGAATCACAATTTTTCTGACTTCTCAAGTCTAGACTTGATTTGATAAATGCTATACATTTCCATCATTTTAAGAAAAAATGAACATCGTCACAGAGAAACAGATGGGTTCTTTCACTTAATTTAGTCTCATCACTTGCTCTTTCTGTGGGAATATCACTCAATCCAGCTGATTATAAAGAAGACATGCAACGTTTTGTGATAGCTATGGAATTAACCTATGACATGACACAGTGTTCTTGATCTGTGTAAAATTTCTTTTATCTCTGGTTTTGGCCCATTGATCTTGAAATAGAGTCATTTCACGTAGTTCTGTATTAGGTCCTTTAAAAATCAACATCTGTCAATAGCACTTGACAATTCAATGCCATTGTTACAGTACAATGTAATAGTTATGGAAGGATATCTTTCTCCATACATATATGTATGTGTGTATATATATTTTTTATTACTTAGTTATTTAGTAACAGCCATGCAATAAACCACTTGTTCCATGGTAGATGAAGATAGCACCATGATCTCAACCTTAAGACTCCAGTGAAAATAAATTTTGGGTCCTATTTTATGTTTGTTATAATAATTCTCAGAAGAATAACGTGTAATTTTGATGTCACTCTGGTTTATGAAAGACTTTAAAAATTTTATAATTCGAACTTTAACATTTTCAGTATTCTACAGTTTGATTGGTTACATGTGTACCTCTTCCAATCAGGCTACAGAAGTTGTAAACGGTGGAAAATAGAAATGGCTAATGAATCATACTTAGGGACATAGAAAAGGTCAAAGTTGTACAGTTTATTATTATCTTCTAGAGAATATATAGGATATTAAAATTCTAATGCTACAGTCTTGTGACCAAGAATATAATAAACAGTACAACATGAATCATCTTGTGACAATGATTATAACTTAGAACAGGAAATACTTAACCCATTCCCATTACTATCAGGAGAAAGGGCTACTTTGTTGATGTTTTTCTTTCCCTCTTGCGGTTAGGAGCTATTTAAGCCACAGAAAAGAATGGGAAACCATATATGTTCAAGAATGTTGAATATATTGAATTATGTGCACTTTCCAAAATGAATAAGATATTTTGGTGTAGGATTAATATTAGCTCATATTGCACCAGAATAATTTAAAATTAGCTATTTTAAGGCAAATCATGTGTTTTTTAAACATTTTTTTCTACTTCTTTTATTTCTTTATTTATTTTGGCTGTGTTGGGTCTTCGTTGGTACACGTGGGCTTTCTCTAGTTGCGGCGAGCGGGGGCTACTCTTCCTTGTGGTGCATGGGCTTCTCATTGCGGTGGCTTCTCTTGTTGTGGAGCATGGGGTCTAGGCACGTGGGCTTCAGTAGTTGCAGCACACAGGCTCAGTTGTTGTGCTCGTGGGCTCTAAAGCTCAGGCTCAGTAGTTGTGGCACACGGGCTTAGTTGCTCCGTGGCATGTGGTATCTTCCCGGACCAGGGCATGAACCTGTGTCCCCTGCGTTGGCGAGCGTATTCTTAACCACTGTGCCACCACAGAAGCCCCAAATCATGTGTTTAAAATGGGTGTTTTGCTGTCATTGAGGATGCTGGCACCTATGATAATAAGGTAATACAGTATTTCTATACGGAAGCTGTGAATAAACAAAAATATTTGCATTTCACTTGCATTTAACAACAGGATCCCAGGCTTATTTGATACTTGTGTTTACTGAAACCTGTTATATAGGCACAGAGCTCTGCATAAACTAAAGAAAATGTATTTATCCTACACCATAGAGGTATAAAGGAAACTTCAATGCCTCAATTTGCTAATAGTTATTTTTTGTTGTGTGCTGTAGGTGCTCAGTGTTTAGAAATGGCATAGAAAATAACATGCAGAGGGTATTAGGAAAGAGAACAGAGGGTTTAAAAAGAGCAGCTTGTGTTGGTGGCACTTTCTTGTTACAGTAAATTTGTCATGGATTTCGCTGTAATTGTGAGTAAAGTCTTTCTGAGTGTTTATCGGAGCTACTTCCTTTGAGAAGGAAAACGTATCCTATTCTGCTGTCACTTACCACACCTTTTGGCAACTCTCCAGAGATGCAGCACTGCCGTTGACACAACAACTTGATTTCTTGTCAAAATATCTTTTAACATCTGGCTCAAAAGATATTTTTGATGACTATAAGCATGCCCAACTCCTCTGTTCATTAAGGCTGAAAATTCACTAAGTGTTTGGTACGCTGGGACTAAGCTGCCTCGTAGTGAGCGCTGTCAAATGATTTGCTGCCTGCTTCTGCTCAAGCCACCACGGTGAACTGATGGAATCGCGCCAGCTTCAGGACAGAGTAAGGGGAATCTTAGCAAGCTCTATCCAGATGCTCCTTTTATCCAGTGCTCCTTGCACTACCACCTATAAATTTAGCACAATCTATTCTGAATCAAATGGAGAAAAAGAAACTTCATGGATCCATGTGTCTTTTTTTCCCCGAGTAGTGAAGAACCCACGATTGGTGCTAAAAGCACATAAATGGTTTTGCTTATAGGCTAGGTGCCTTTTGGATCTGTAGGTTTTGTCAACCATTAACTGACTGCTTACATCACCTACGTCATCAGCTCTGCGCATGAAAAATGCTCATTGGAAGAATCATCCTCTAAAGATATTTCTAATTTAGTGGTTCTTCATAGACAGTGTCGGTGTGTTTTAGGACCACTGTGTGAATGAAGCTGTATAGTGGTCAGAATGGCCATCCTTCCACCCTGCATGCTGTGCCCATATCTTTGTCACTAGAATTTGAAAAAGCTCCCATCTGGGCTTTTGATAATCTCTCAGAGCCATCATGATAATGGGGTGCTGTAGCACTTATGAAGGGTACAAACATAGCAGTGTCAGAGAAAATAATTCCACAGGAGTGAAATGTTTTCATTTGCCTTTAAAAGTTCTGAGTATATAGTACCCTTTATTTCGAGAATGGGTGAAGGATTCAGCCCGGTTCCATCTTGTCCCCAGACTTCTATTAAGCCAGCCTTATCTATACCATGTATTTAGCAACAGTGAAATGCTGAGAGACAAACACTAGTTCATGTTTGAAGCAATGGTGTAGAACTCTCCCATCTCCCTGCTCCTTTTCTTTCTTAACTTTTCAGCCTGGTTCTGCCTCTAACTGGCTGTCAAATGTTGGCTCTGTTACTCTCACCTCAGTCTCATCTGACTACTTTTAGTGTTTGGGCATTTTACTCTATTATCTGGACTTGGATCTACCTCCTGGACCTTATCTTCATTCACCCATCCTGCACTGAGCAACCCCCATAGCCTTAGGTAGGTAGGAATTCCCCACCCCGGACTCGCCAAGTCTAACAAGAACCCAATCCCCCCTCCCCACAATCACAGCTGCAAGCCATTGGTAGGGATTCAACTAAGCTACTTACAAAACACTGGCACATTACTGCTTTCATTTTCTTAAAAGTAGAAAACAAAATCTAAGGCTTCAGCTCCAAAAGTGGCATTTTAAAAAATAATTCACAATATTTCAAAGTTTGGAGCCTTTATTGAATTTCCAAGTATGTAAGGCACATTAGTGCTAAACAGGCCGCAAGAGGGTAGGGGGTTTCAAATATAAAAACATAAATGAGTAACTTTCACCTCTTTTCCCAACTGTTTTTTTTCCCCTCCTTCCTTTTTTTTTTTTTTTTTGCCATCAGTTGTTCTCTCTGTTTGAGGATGCAGGAGCCAGCATTCCCCAGGAAGGGAAATTGGCAAAATAGGAAGGCAGTGGAGGACCAAATATCGGAGGAGGAGCAAAAGCCATAGGCATAGCGAGAAATGGATTGAAACTTGGAGGTCGAGGAGGAATGAAGCAATGAGCAGTAGTGCAAGAAGGTAAACCTGGAGTGCTGGACGACAAGGGCATAGGCCTTGGCCAGTTCTCCACGGGGTGCCGCGGGCCTCCCAGTGGGAAAGAAACATGAGCCAACCTTTCCTTGCAGGTCACTCTCGTACTTCCTGGAGGCACCTCCATCATTATCCCTGATCTAAGGGTGGGGATAGGTGGCGGGCCTCTTACTTGAGAGCCCCTGGATGGAAAGAATCCTTGACCCCTTGGCAAAGCCACATATAACTTTGCATTACTGCCACCTCTCTCAGTGCCCCCATTGCTGACCCTCGTCCCCCCCACCATCAGGGCGGGAGGGCCGCCAGAGAATTCCCGGGACACATTTATAGAATCCTGTCCCCTCTGCCTCCTGCCTGCCAGCCCCCCAGGGCTATTTACTTCTGCTGTTGCTAGGGACTCTTCCGCAACAGCAGGTGGTGGCTCATAGAGGGGGTTGAGAGCTCTCGAATCGTCGACAGGAATGCAGGATCCTGTTCTCTCTGAGGGACGCTCCAGTTGCTCTCTTGCCAGATCGGCCAGTACGTTGAAGGGAGGTCTCAGGGGGACGCGAGGGAGGCCCCAGGATTCCACATCATCCTTCTGCATGGAGCTCGGACACTGGAGGGGCACGCCGGGGCGCAGCTCTGGGGTCCCATGTTCATCGGCAGCTACTGCTGTGGGTGAAGGGGCGTGCCCTCCAAGGCTTGCCAAAACAGAAATGAATAGGTTAATAAAAATGAAAATGCCAGGCTTCCCTGGTGGCGCAGTGGTTGAGAGTCCGCCTGCCGATGCAGGGGACACGGCTTCGTGCCCCGGGATCCCACATGCTGAGGAGCGGCTGGGCCCGTGAGCCGTGGCCGCTGAGCCTGTGCGTCCGGAGCCTGTGCTCCGCAAAGGGAGAGGCCACAAGTGAGAGGCCCGCGTACCGCAAAAAAAAAAAAAAAAAGAAAATGCGGTGACCAGAAAATATCTGAAATATGTGATTGATAGAATTCTCTGGAATACACGGTGGGAAAAGGGAGAGCCCAGTCTCCTCCCAGGTGTAGTCAGCAAACACTTCTTCGATTCACTTGCCCTTCACCAGGCAGCCTGTTTAGCATCAGGCTTTGTGGTTTCCCTTTATGGCTGACCTGTGGCTCCACCGCGTTCCCCATATTCCCACCTCCTCAAGGCAACAAGGCAGCCTAGAAGACTCAGATAGCTTCCTTAAAAGCTGCAGTGCGCAGGCATGCTAGATAAACAGAGGAAACACCAGCTCTTTCAGTCCCAGTAGGATATATGATCCACAAAACCCATCATTTAGATTCTGGTAGGAGTGCTCTGGAAAGTCTTATGAGGGAAAGCATTTTTTTTTTCTCCACAGAAGTCGAAGAAAGGTTAGTTATGCTAACAACCACTCCAGTTTGTTTCTCTTTCATGAAGCATCATTCAACATGTACACCAACTTTTGTTAAAATTTTCTTTCATTCAACACATACCACACCCTAGAGTAAGAATTTCCTCATATTTAAACCCCACAATTTAGACTAAGGATTTGCAACTTCAAAATTACATTTAAAACTCCAGTATTCTTAGTACCTGAATTTACGTCCTTCACGCTTTTGTCTGTGATCCCCTTCTGCATCCTTCGCAACCCACTCCTCCCCGTTGTCCGTGTCGCACTCACACAGGAAAACAATTCAAATTGTCTTTTGCCTTCAACTTAAACAGTTGTACACAGTTTTGTACTTACACATTTTCAGTACAAGCCATGGAGAAATTTGATCAGCAAAGCCTTCTTGAGGTGATGGAGAAAACCAGCTGAACGCCCACGCCAAGCCAACTCAGTCTGGAGAAATGACTGGTGCTTCTGCTGTAGAGCAGCTTGGCAGGTCGAATGAAGCCAGGGACCAACTGCTTCTTTCTAGATTTGGAGTCCTCTTTATGAGGTTACCAGTTGCTAGGGAAGGGAGGGAGAAAAGGAGCTGGGAGGAGGAGGGGATAAATCTGTGACACTCCTCTGAAGCTAAATGTATGATTCCTTTTTGCACAGTAGCAGATGAACTTAAAGGCATTCGCTACATTAACCCTGTTGCAGTCCAGTCAGAAAGACAAATCATCGAGACAAATTTAGAAGAATCATGGTGGCATGGTCTTTTGTTAAGAGTTATTTCTGAAGTTTTATTTAGAAAAGGTAGTTATCAAATCTCCTCTTCCAGGGTGGAATTACAAACATTGAGCAGAGTACCATGCCTAATCTTGTAATTTAAACTTCCAGTTTAGGGGGTGCATACTATTAACTTGGTGGAGAACAGAGTTTGGGGGGTTAAATTGCTTTGCAATCTGACTCTCACTTGTGAAGATGAAACAAGAATAGCACTATAAAAAAAATCCCTCTAAGAATCATATTGGCTTTTACTTTTTAGCCCAATTTGCAATTCTTCCCTTCATCCTACCTTCTAGTTTATTGGCTCAGTATGGTGTATGTGTGTGTGTGTGTGTGTGTGTGTGTGTCTGTATATACACATATTTCCCAGAATAGAGCTCGGGAAACTTCCCTGCAAGTGAGAGGGGAAATAAAAGGCATAGCAGATAACATCAATTTACAAATATTAGCTCAGATTTTGCCTTGTAACTTTTTGCATAAGGCACTTTCTGTTCTTCCAGCTTAAATTTCTTCCCCCTCCCTATCTTAAGCAAGTATACTTCCTCAGCTTTTATTTTCTGCCAACGATCTACAGATTAATGGCTCTGAAATTACGACGGCCATCCCCTGATCTAAGATTACTAATCTTGCTCTAGGATAAAGCCAAAAACTTGGCCCACTTCCTTAAATTCACCTAAGATTTGTGTTGTTCAGACTAGACTTCAAAGACCTTAAAATAACTTTCTTTATTCCCAATATCAGAATATGCTGTTACATTTCAACAGCTATATATATAGCTGTGTGTGTGTGGGCATGCGTGTGTGCAGGGGGTAGGTACAAGATACTAATGCAAAGAAATGGTCACTGCTGTGAAGCAACAGACTCATAATAGAAATGACCTTTTGGGTCTCTAAGTCCACATCTTCCTGCCAGGGTGCCTTGTCCCTGTCTATACACTGTCGAGTTTTCTTTATCTCATTGAAAGATGAAAGCGGCATGTTTCCAAAACTTCTCCCAGAGGAATCTGTTCCCTTGCCTAGCATGGCTCACTGTTAAGAAATATCTTGATTCTCAAGCTTCAGTTTCCATTTTTCTTTAGTTTATTATTTACTTGTCCTTATGTAAAAGAAAAGTTATTATTAGCAATATAATTATGGTAGAGCCTTAAAGCCCTTTTAACACTTGCCATATCAGAGGGAATAATGAAACTTGGGTTAATACCTGCTAATAGTTGGTAAGTCGTATTTACAGAGTTTATATTTGAGAGCTTGCATTTTTTTCTGAATAATGGCAAGGATTCCCCAGGAAATCCTTTTATGACTATCAAACTATTGCAATAATCGGTTGTTTTTAGCTAGAAATGCCTATTTAGTAAAGTATCACCTTAATTGGATTACGTGAGAGTGAAATGTAATATAGACAGCAAATAGCTGGGCATAGTGACAAAGCCAATGGCACCTTAGAATTTTCCAAAACCATAATAGGTATTATAAATTTATGGATTCTAGCTCAGATTTTGCCTTGCAACTTGTTTGCTTTTGTGCAATGAATGTTTGTTGAATACCTACTGCATGCATTCACTATTTGGTTTAGTGTGGATTATACCACAAAAGTTAAATATGCAACTGGTAGTGACTTCAAGGAATATTCAAACTTTCTGGGGGAGAGAAAAACATCTATAAAAGAAGAATGCAGTAAGAAAGAATAGACACAGACTATTAGCTGTCATTTTCCACAATGGAAATTCAGAAGAAGAAGCTATAATTTTAGGCAAAAGTAGTTGTGAAATATTTCATGTGGAGTTGGGGCTTGAGTTGTGTTTTGAAGGGTGGGTGCAATATTCCATGTCAAGAACGGGTATGGAGGGGACTTCCCTGGTGGTCTAGTGGTTGAGAATCCGCCTTCCAATGCAGGGGATGTGGTTCAATCCCTGGTTGGGGAACTAAGATCCCAGATGTTGTGGGTCAACTAAGCCCACGTGCCGCAACTACAGAGCCCATGCGCTCTGGAGCCCGCGCTCCACAACTAGAGAAGCCCATGTGCCAAAACCAAAGATCCTGCGTGCTGCAATTAAGACCCAACGCAGCCAAAAATAAATTTAAAAAAAGAAGAAGAAAAAGAACAGGTATGGAGGTAAGAATGAAGGGGAAAATTTGGAATTTTGTCGTTCAGATTTTTAATCCAAACTGGGCTCATATTTGGCAGAAATAGAATGTTAAAGAGCCAATTGGACCCTCTAGAGACAGTCAGATCAGCCAGGTAACTAGTAAAGTTGTACCCAGCAGGGAATATTTGAGGGCACTCCGATTTTATAGTTAAAGATAAAACTAGAATCATCTCAAAACCTACTTTTTGACACAAAGCTGTTAGCTGCTTCAATTATCCACTGAGCTCTGAAAATGAAGTAATATAGTGTATAGTTTTTGTTGTTGTTTCTTTGAATAACTGTTTTGGGGAGGAAAAAATGGGTAATGGAAGTTGAGGATTTGCCAAAAAGTAGCTTAGCTGTGAAAGTAGCTAAGCTATAAATGCCTTTCATTACCTATGGCCTCTAATTTCATGACACAGCTCCAGATATCACTCTCATGTCTCTCAAAAGGTTTTGAGGACTTTATTGAAATGCTAAGTGAGAACCATTCAAAGAGATATATTTACATTTGCCCAGCAATTACAAGGTCATTAAAAATGTGGTTGTACTGCCAAAATGATGTTGTTGGTTGTTTTTCAAAGAAATTTTGCAGATGCGTAAGTACAGGCAAAGTATCATTTAAAATACGTCCTTTCTTTTTTGCTGGAAAAAGAATCCAGGAGATAGAGACATAAGGATGATTTTCTCTCTTTCCATTAGGCTAGTAAGAAGGTGATGAAGAGATTGTCATGCTGATCTCTGGGGAGACAGTTGTCAAAAGATCTCATCCATTAACTCGCTTTCAAAATGTAATGTAGCTATGCCTGTGGAAAGCTCTCAGTTTAGGATGTCTAAAAGTACCTCTAGAAGATAGACCAGATATTTTTAAGGGTGTGTTGTTATTTAATTCAGTGTATTAAGAAGCATGAGATTAATTAAGGCATGGTACTACCCCAGAATGGGCCAGACAGAAATATTCAGTTGCACAACTATAGGCAGTACTCCTGTCCTCTCTGCCACCAGCTGTCCTGCAAACTATGTGGTAAGTGACAAGGGTGAACAGGTGAGAGTGTGGTTATTTCACTACCCGTACTGGCAAAAGCAACTAACAACACATGCCTCACTGTTGGACCTATGTGTATGAAGATCAATAGACTATTATTGCTTTTCTCAAGTTCTTTGCTCCAGACTTTAAAAAAATTGTTTTAAACAGGTAATTTATGGCAATGACTCCAAAACAGATTATTTTCTTATAGAAATCAGAAGCTATCAGAAATTCTTTCAACAGATCACTCTAATTTTTCTTGATCTCCTGAGAGTCAGAACTAGAAATTAAGTAACAGCTGGGCAAGCCAGATGAGAAAAATGAAGAAGGAAAAGGAAACTCAGATTTTTTTTTTTTTTTACTACTTACTCTATGCCAGATATTTAATACATTTCGTCTCATTTAATATTCACAGCAAACTTTTAAGGCCATTACTATTATTATATCTATTTTATAGATGAAGATAAAGACAGGGAGAAGTTCAAGTAGTTTTTTCCAAGGTCCCACAACTAGTAAACAGCAGACAATATTGAGACACAGACAATCTGACACCAGAGCCCGTATTTCTTTCATTCAACCACGTGGCCTCCTGACTATAGTTCTAGGTGAATCACATAGGTGGCTCAGATCAAAACATCTGATCCAGATGTAATCCAGATGTGTACCAGATCCGAGTTTAGTTTATTTAATGCATGTACTCACTGACACTCATCCTAATATAGTTCTGCAATGAAGAAATCATACAAACTGCATTGCATCTCAGAAAGCCTGCCCATGCAGGAATGTAGCAAGTGACTGAAGATTAGGCATTTGGTGGCAGTCCAGCAAGAGGATGAGGACTAAAAGTCCTCTCATGGAGCGAATAGGGTTGGTGACAGAGAAAAGAACTTAGTCATAGGACAGCACTGAGTGATCATTACTAATGAATTAATTTTAATATGTGCTCAGTATGACCAGTATTAAAATTAAATTGATTTTGAGTTTTTGAACTGCAGGTATAGGGTTGCTCAGACTATTTCTATGTCACTAAGGTGGGACTGAGCTTATAAT
Source organism: Leucopleurus acutus (assembly GCF_964270905.1). Lineage (NCBI taxonomy): Eukaryota > Metazoa > Chordata > Mammalia > Artiodactyla > Delphinidae > Leucopleurus > Leucopleurus acutus. Next base: position 109,044,261 of record NC_139148.1, on the reverse strand, counting down.
CATGGTTAGCTCATCCATCTTCCAGTATTGGAGCAAGTGGGAGAACATACAGTTAATTGTGTGTGTGTGTTGGGTGAAGTGGGGTGGGGATAGTTGAGTTGTCCAAGTGAGCTATTAATGATAACTCTGGAGAATACCTTTCTGAATTAGGAAAACACATTAATTAAAAAATAAAATTAATGTATTTTATGTTCACATTGATATATATTATAAATTAAGATATAAACATGGACTAATAAGTAAAATGAGGAAAGTTGATGAAAAAAGTTGTTTTACAGTAACCCATTAGACCATAAGTTTATAACAATTAGACACACACACACACACACACACAGACACACACATGCAAGGGAATTGAAGGCATACTTAATTTCTTGAGCACTTTGTTTAAAACACAAAAACTATTTTAGATTAGTTTCTTCTTGCTTATAATTAAGAAAGTGTAAATTCATGCTGAAAACATTTTATCAAGCTTTGTTAAAAATGAATCATATGTGCCAACTTTTGAAGGGCTTTGGTTCTGGAATCAGAGGAACACAGACCTGGGTTCAAATCTCAGCTTTACTAGTTACAGGCTTTGTGACCTTGGGCAGGTTGCTTAACTTCTCTGAACCTCATTCTCCTCATTTGTGAAGTAGGATTATAGAGAGAATTATATTAAAGCGTGTGTGAAAAGTGACTGTTACAAACTAGGTGATTAAGATATAATCCCTTTCCTTGTGCATAGTTGACTCAGTTTTCTTATATGTAAAATGGGGATGATGATGCCTCTTACCTATTTCAGGGCTGTTGAGGAAATTAAATATGATAATTACATGAAATCACTTTGCAATCTGTAAATCACTGTACATATGTTAGGTTAATAAAACCATGGGTTATATTTCAGGGGCAAGAAGATTTGGGGACACATTTTAAATATCACTGTGTAGGTAGCCGCCTATTTCGCCTACCTGTAAGGCCGTTCTTCATTTCCTGAATCATTAAGGTGGGGAGGATTAACCACAGTATTAAAAAAAAACCCATGGTGTAAAATGCTTTAAACGTTTCAATTGGTGCTACATAAATCTCACCCATTGTTGTTTTTAATGTGGTAGCTGTGTTAGAATAAAGAGTCTGCCTTTTTGTATTTGACTATATATTTAATTGGATTTCAGAATCTTGTGTTGCACAGCAGGAACCACTGAAAACCCCTGTGATGATTAGAATGAAAAGCCTTTAAAAAAAAACAAAAACAAGAAGGTTGCTTGGTTTCCTGATAGTGCAGATTTGATTTATAGATTCTCTGAATGATTTGCTACTTTAGAGAAAAAATAGGAACCACAGATATAAATAAGTTCATAGGTCACCTGAAATATGCAATAGCCCATATCTCCACTTGCTCTGGTTTGGCCGTATGCAGAATGACCCAGTGCCTCTGGAAGGGCTCATCACTTTGTTTCAGATAGTACTATAGAGCTGTTGAAACTTTAATGCCTGAGTGAGATTCCTCCATTATCTTCTAGTAATCTTAAAAGAGACACTTTCCATTGCCTGGCCCTCCAGAGTCTGATCTTTTCTTCTGATGAACTCTTCCCCTAAATAAACACATTTATCAATTCATTTCTCTAAAAGCTGAAAGTGGAGGATCTGGGGATCTTATTAAAATAGCAGGTTCGCAGGCTCCACCTCTAAGATTCTGATTTAGCTGATCTGTAGTGAAATACAGTTATATGCAGTTTAATGATTCTGATGTGGGGTTGTTTGGATCACAATAGAGAAATACCGACTAGATGGTCTTTTAACCTTGAAGCCTAGCTTTTTGAGGAAGAATCCAGCCTTCAAGTGGATACTCTTATTCTCTAGGTCTAACCAACTGACTACAGTAGCACTAGAATATAAAACCTTTTTGACCATACCCCATGCCTTCAGTTCCTTTTTGTTTCATAAACCTCCAAATACCATGATTAGTTTCAAACAGATATGTTGAGTTTAGTTCATCTGGAGCAGCAATTCTGAGTGTGGTCTGGGGAAAACTCGGGTCCCCAAGGTCCTTTCCAAAAGTCCACAAGGTCAAAATATTTTCATCATTGTATGAAGGCATTATTTGCTTTTTTCACTCTCATTCTCTCACTAGTGTACAGTGGAGTTTTCCAGAGGCTGCTTGATATGTGATGTCATTGCTTTGAGATTAATGAAACCTGTGGTTCTATATCCTATGTTTTAAAACTTTTTCAGTTTTAATTTCTAATATGGTAATTATTGATAGATATAACCCACCCAAACAAAAACTCTTTGGAGTCCTGAGTAATTTTTAAGAGTGTGAAGTGGTCCTAGGCCAAAAAGTTTTAGGACTTCTGTCCTATTTAACCAAACATAGTTTTAAAATGTGCATCAGTTAATGTAAACTGATGAAGTTGCTACCAAATCTCAAGGAAATCTCAAACCTGATTAAAATATTCAGATTCCTATTTTTTTGCCTCCTCTTATAAATTCTTAAGGTAGAAATGTTAGGTAGTTAGTCAGACATTAGCAGCAAGGAGGTGACAGTGGTGAGAAAGACAAGAAAGAGAAGTCAAGTTACACCCAACCATCTGGGGACTCTCCCCTGACCCCACCCAGAACAGGAGAAACTATGGTCGTGTAGTGGGCAGCATATCCTGATAAAGAGGGGCACAGTAACACGAGGGAACCTCCCCGGGATGCACATGCCCAGAATAGAGAGGCGTATAACCTATAGTAAACACAAACTCATTATATGACCATTATAATAAAATCTACATGGAGAAGGATGTGCTCTCACTCCCTCTTGCGAGAGCACCGGAATCACAACTAACTGCTGAACAATCATCTACAGGAAGACACTGGAACTCACCAAAAATGATACCCTATATCCAAAGACAAAGGAGAAGCCACAAAGAGATGGTAGGAGGGGCGCAATCACAATAAAATCAAATCCCATAACTGCTGGGTGGGTGACTCACAAACTGGAGAACACTTATATGACAGAAGTCCACCCACTGGAGTGAAGGTTCTGAGCCCCATGTCAGGCTTCCCAACCTGGGGGTCTGGCAACAGGAGGAGGAATTCCTAGAGAATCAGACTTTGAAGGCTAGTGGGATTTGATTGCAGGACTTTGACAGGACTGGAGAAAACAGACACTCCACTCTTGGAGGATACACACAAAGTAGTGTGCGTATTGGGACACAGAGGAAGGAGCAGTGGCCCCACAGGAGACTGAACCAGACCTACTGCCTTGTGTTGGAGGGTCTCCTGCAGAGGAGGGGGGTGGTTGTGGCTCACCACAGGGATGAGGACACTGGCAGCAGAAGTTCTGGGAGGTCCTCCTTGGCGTGGGCCCTCCCAGGGTCTGCAATTAGGCCAACCAAAGAGCCAGGTAAGCTCCAGTGCTGGGTGGCCTCAGGCCAAACAACCAACAGGGAGGGAACACAGCCCAACCTATCAACAGACAAGTGGATTAAAGTTTTACTGAGCTCTTCCCACCACAGCAACAGCCAGCTCTACCTACCACCAGTCCCTCCCATCAGGAAATTTGCACAAACCTCTTAGATAGCCTCATCCAGCAGAGGGCAGACGGCAGAAGCAAGGAGAACTACAATTCTTCAGCCTGTAGAATGAAAACCACATTCACAGAAAGATAGAGAAAATGAAAAGGCAGATTACTATGTACCAGATGAAGGAACAAGATAAAACCCTAGAAAAACAACTAAATGAGTGGACATAGGCAACCTTCCAGAAAAAGAATTCAGAATAATGATAGTGAAGATGATCCAGGACCTCAGAAAAAGAATGGAGGCAAAGAAGAGAAGATGCAAGAAATGTTTAAAAAAGACCTAGAAGAATTAAAGAACAAACACCTAGAAGAATTAAAGAACAAATAAAGAGAGATGAACAATAAAATAACTGACATGAAAAATACACTAGAAGGAATCAATAGCAGAATAACTGAGGCAGAAGAAAGGATAAGTGACCTGGAAGACAGAACGGTGGAATTCAGAGCTGCGGAACAGAATAAAGAAAAAAGAATGAAAAGAAATGAAGACAGCCTAAGAGACCACTGGGACAGCATTAAACACAACAACATTCTCATTATAGGGGTCCCAGAAGGAGAAGGGAGAGAGAAAAGACCTGAGAAAATATCTGAACAGATTATAGTCGAAAACTTCCCTAACATGGGAAAGGAAATAGCCACCCAAGTCCAGGAAGTGCAGAGAGTTCCATATAGGATAAACCCAAGGAGAAACATGCCAAGACACATAGTAATCAAACTGGCAAAAAATTTAAAAAAAGAAAAATTACTGAAAGCAGCAAGGGAAAAATGACAAATAACATACAAGGGCACTCCCATAAGGTTAACTGATGATTTCTCAGCAGAAACTCTACAAACAAGAAGGGAGTGGCATGACATATTTAAAGTGATGATAGGGAAGAACCTACAACAAAGATTACTCTACCTAGCAAGGATCACTTTCAGATTTGATGCGGCAATCAAAAGCTTTACAGACAAGCAAAAGCTAAGAGAATTCCAGACCACAAAACCAGCTCTACAACAAATGCTAAAGGAACTACACTAAGTGGGAAACACAAGAGAAGAAAAGGACCTATAAAAACAAACCCATAACAATTAAGAAAATGGTAATAGGAGCATACATATGGATAATTACCTTAAATGTAAATGGATTAAATGCTTCAACAAAAAGACACAGGCTTGCTGAATGGATACAAAAACAAGACACATATATATGCTGTCTACAGGAGACCCACTTCAGACCTAGGGACACATACAGACTGAAAGTGAGGGGATGGTAAAAGATATTCCTTGCAAATAGAAATCAAAAGAAAGCTGGAGTAGCAAGAGTCATATCAGATAAAATAGACTTTAAAATAAAGAATATTACAAGAGACAAGGAAGGATGCTATATAATGATCAAGGGATCAATCCAAGAAGAAGATAAAACAATTATAAATATATATGCACCCAACATAGGAGCACCTCAATACATAAGGCAACTGCTAACAGCTATAAAAGAGGAAATCAAGGGCAAAACTATAAGAGTGGGAGACTTTATCACCTCACTTACACCAATCAACAGATGATCCAAACAGAAAATTAATAAGGAAACACAAGTGTTAAATGACACAATAGACCAGATAGATTTAATTGATATTTATAGAACATTTGCTCCAAAAACAGCTGATTACACTTTGTTCTCAAGTGTGCATGGAACATTCTCCAGGATAGATCACATCTTGGGTCACAAATCAAGCCTCAGTAAATTTAAGAAAACTGAAATCATATCAAGCCTCTTTACTGACCACAACGCTATGAGATTAGAAATCAATTACAGGAAAAAAAACCCGTAAAAAAAACAAACACATGTAGGCTAAACAATATGCTACTAAATAACCAAGAGATCACTGAAGAAATCAAACAGGAAATCAAAAAATACCTAGAGACAAATTACAATGAAAACACGATGATCCAAAACCCAGGGGGTGCAGAAAAAGCAGTTCTAAGAGGGAAGTTTATAGCAATACAAGCCTACCTCAAGAAACAAGAAGAATCTCAGATAAACTGTCTAACCTTACACGTAAAGGAACTAGAGAAAGAAGAACAAACAAAACCCAAAGTTAGCAGAAGGAAAGAAATCATAAAGATCAGAGCAGAAATAAATGAAATAGAAACAAAGAAAACAATAACAAAGATCAATAAAACTAAAAGCTGGTTCTTTGAGAAGATATACGAAATTGATAAACCATTTGTCAGACTCATCAAGAAACAGAGGGAGAGGACTCAAATCAATAAAATTAGAAATGAAAAAGGAGAAGTTACAACAGACACGCAGAAATACAAAGCATCCAAAGAGACTACTACAAGCAACACTATGCCAATAAAGTGAACAACCTGGAAGAAATGGACAAATTCTTAGAAAGGTATAACCTTCTAAGACAGAACCAGGAAGAAATAGAAAATATGAACAGGCCAATCACAAGTAATGAAACTGTGATTAAAAATATTCCAACAAACAAAATCCAGGACCAGCTGGCTACACAGGTGAAGTCTATCAAACATTTAGAGACGAGCTACCACCCATCTTTCTCAAACGCTTCCAAAAAATTGCAGAGGAAGGAACACTCCCAGACTCATTCTATGAGGCCACCATCACCCTGATACCAAAACCAAAGATACTACAAAAAAAGAAAATTACAGAACAATACCACTGATGTATATAGATACAAAAATCCTCAACAAAATACTAGCAAACAGAATCCAACAACACATTAAAAGGATCATACACCATAATCAAGTGGGATTTATCCCAGAGATGCCAGGATTCTTCAATATATGCAAATCAATCAATGTGATATGCCATATTAATAAATTGAAGCAGAAAAACCGTATGATTATATCAATAGATGCCGAAAAATATTTTGACAAAATTCAACACCCATTTATGATAAAAATTCTCCAGAAAGTCACCATAGAGGGAACTTACCTCAACATAATAAAGGCCATATATGACAAACCCATGGCAAACATCATTCTGAATGGTGAAAAAATGAAAGCATTTCCTCTAAGACCAGGAACAAGACAAGGATGTCCATTCTCACCACTATTATTCCACATAGTTTTGGAAGTCCTAGCCATGGCAATCAGAGAAGAAAAAGAAATAAAAGGAATACAAATTGGAAAATAAGAAGTAAACCTGTCACTGTTTGCATATGACAGGATACTTTATATAGAGAATCCTAAAGTAGTCACCAGAAAACTACTAGAGCTAATCAATGAACTTGGTAAAGTTGCAGGATACAAAATTAATGCACAGAAATCTCTTGCATTCCTATACACTAATGATGAAAAATCTGAAAGTGAAAGTAAGGAAACACTCCCATTTACCATTGCAACAAAAAGAATAAAATACCTAGGAATAAACCTACCTAGGGAGATAAAAGACCTGTATGCAGAAAACTATAAGACACTGCTGAAAGAAATTAAAGATTATACAAACAGATGGAGAGATATACCATGTTCTTGGATTTGAAGAATCATTATTGTGCAAATGACTCTACTACCCAAAGCGATCTACAGATTCAATGCAATCCCTATCAAATTACCAATGGCATTTTTTACAGAACTACAACAAAAAACATTAAAATTTGTGTGGAGACACAAATGACCCCGAATAGCCAAAGCAGTCTTGAGGGAAAAACACGGAGATGGAGGAATCAGACTCCCTGACTTCAGACTATACTACAAAGCTACAGCATTCAACACGATATGGTACTGGCACAAAAACAGAAATATAGATCAATGGAACAGGATAGAAAGCCCAGAGGTAAACCCACGCACCTATGGTCAAGTAATACATGTTGTATTATATAGTGTAATACAGCACTATTTACAATAGCCAGGTCATGGAAGCAACCTAAATGCCCATTGACAGACGAATGGATAAAGAAGTTGTGGTACATATATACAATGTAATATTACTCAGCTATAAAAAGGAATGAAATTGGGTCATTTGTTGATACATGGATGGATCTAGAGACTGCCAAACAGAGTGGAGTAAGTCAGAAAGAGAAGAACAAATATCGTATATTAACGCATATATGTGGAATCTAGAAAAATGGTACAGATGAACCAGTTTGCAGGGCAGAAATAGAGACACAGATGTAGAGAACAAACATATGGACACAAAGGGGTGAAAGTGACAGGGTGTGTGTGTGTGATGATTTGGGAGATTGGAATTGACACATATACACTTATATGTATAAAATAGATAACTAATAAGAACCTGCTGTATAAAAAAATAAATAAAATATAAAAAAATAAAATCTACATGTGGTTTTTCCCCACAGCCCCCTCAGTGGGCATTTGTTAGCAAGTCAAGGGTGAAAGCATGTGCAGCAGTAAACTTGTTCCAAAGCTCAGGAGCGTCAATCAAATAATGATCCCCTGTCACTCCAAAAAGAGTGTTGGTGAATGTCGAGAAATTGGAACCCTTAGAAATTGTTGCTGGGAATGTAAAATGGTGTGGCCACTGTGAAAAACAGTTTGACGGTTCCTAAATAAGCTTAAAATAAAATTACCATATGGCCCAGCATTTTCAACTCTTACAAGTATACCCAAAGAACTGTATGTAGGTGTTCAAATAAAAACTTGTACACACACGTGCACACACACACACACACACACACACACACACACACAAATAAGTGCCCTTTCAGAGGGTTTCTTTGGGTCTTGTTTATGGTGAGAAAATATTTGCAAATGAAGCAACTGACAAAGGATTAATCTCCAAAATTTACAAGCAGCTCATGCAGCTCAATAACAAAAAAAAAAAAGCCCAATCCAAAAATGGGCAGAAGACCTAAATAGATATTTCTGGAAAGAAGATATACAGTTTGCCAATGAACACATGAAAGAATGCTCAACATCATTAATCATTAGAGAAATGAAAATCAAAACTACAATGAGATATCACCTCACAACAGTCAGAATGGCCATTATCAAAAATCGAGAAACAAATGCTGGAGAGGGTGTGGAGAAAAGGGAACACTCTTGCACTGCTGCTGGGAATGTGAATTGGTACAGCCACTATGGAGAACAGTATGGAGGTTCCTTAAAAAACTAAAAATAGAACTACCATATGAACCCAGCAATCCCACTACTGGGCATATACCCTGAGAAAACCATAATTCAAAAAGAGTCATGTACCAAAATGTTCATTGCAGCTCTATTTACAATAGCCAGGAGACGGAAGCAACCTCAGTGTCCATCATCGGATGAATGGATAAAGAAGATGTGGCATATATACACAATGGAATACTACTCAGCCATAAAAAGAAATGAAATTGAGTTATTTGTAGTGAGGTAGATGGACATAGAGTCTGTCATACAGAGTGAAGTAGGTCAGAAAGAGAAAAACAAATACCATATGCTAACACATATATATGGAATCTAAGAAAAAAAATGTCATGAAGAACTGAGGGGTAAGACGGGAATAAAGACACAGATCTACTAAAGAATGGACTTGAGGATATGGGGAGGGGGAAGGGTAAGCTGTGACAAAGCGAGAGAGTGGCATGGACATATATACACTACCAAACGTAAACTAGATAGCTAGTAGGAAGCAGCGCATAGCACAGGGAGACCAGCTCGGTGCTTTGTTACCACCTAGAGGGGTGGGATAGGGAGGGTGGGAGGGAGGGAGACGCAAGAGGGAAGAGATATGGGAACATATGTATATGTATAACTGATTCACTTTGTTATAAAGCAGAAACTAACACACCGTTGTAAAGCAATTATACTCCAATAAAGATGTAAAATAATAATAACAATAATAATTTAAGGTAGACCCTAATAAAGATGCAGGTAGCACTCTCTAGAACCGTACTGTATAATAGAATTTTCTGAAATGAGAGAAATGTCCTATATTTGTATTGACAATATCTTAACCATTAGCCATATGAGATGATTATCCACTTGAAACGTGGCTAATATGACTGAGGAACTAAAATTTTTATTTTATTTAAATAGCCACCTGCAGCTAGCAGCTACCACATTGTCCTTAGAAGATAAAATTTAAATAAAAAATTATATTTTTTTATTCAAAAAAAAAAAGTGCCCTTAAGCCTGTATAAGAATGTGGCTTTTGATTCACAGAAACAGCCTGATACCTCTCTCTCTCTCTCTCTCTCTCTCTCTCTCTCTCTCTCTCTCTCTCTCTCTCTCTCTCTCCCTCTCTGAGAGTGTATTTTTGTTTCAATAAATTTTTGCTTTGTGCTTACACTTAAAGGGGATGGTTTGCAATTCTTTGCTTACTATCGAGGGACCGAGATTGCTGGCCTGGGTCTTCCGCTGACCTCCTCGGTTGAAGCTATTTTGTTACGAGGCACGTCAACCCGGTGACAGAAAAGAGTAGTACAAAACAAGTATAAAATTATTGACTTATTGAATGTCTCCTGCATTATCACTACTACATAAGATATTGTAAATGAGGTAAAAATATGTTCTGACTTGAGCAGCTTACATTCTTTTAGGGAAAATAAAAATAAATTATATCTAATGAATGTCTAACTGAAGAATGTTTCCATTATTTTTTAGAGCTTAATCAAAAGCAAAGACAGGTGAGAGGTAAGCAATCTAATCACAGAGGGTTTCTCAGAAGAGGTAGAACCACAGCCCTACTTTGAAGGATGAAGGAGATTTGAATAGGAAAATAAAACATGCTGTCACGTGAAATCCATTCCTAAAAGCTACTACAGTTAGAATTTCAAGGGATTTTTATTTTCATAACTTATCTTCCTATATTGCTTGATTTCATTTTACAAATAACATGATATTACTAAACAATAACACTTTAAAACAAAACAAAAAATGTCTCAGAGATCTAAAGCAATATCCAGACTATTAGAGGCTAAAACAAGCTGAAACCCCTGCCTCAGGGTCATAGAAATTAAGAAGGAATTGTTTTTCCAGTGGAATTAACTTAGATAACAGTCATAGACCTTTTATTCACCTTTGGCTATTGGCTAAAGCCATATAGAAAATTGTTACCAAAGCCTGGCTTCAAAATCATATTTTCCCTCTGTTTTTACTCTGTATAGCCACCTCATTTTTATATGACTCTGGGTATTTTTTTGTTTGGTTGTTTTCTTTTCTTTCTTCTCTCTCTCTTTTTTTTCTTTTTTGGGGGCTCTGTTTTATGTATTTTTAACTGGTCAGATTGTTTTGGACTGAAGGTTCCGTACTGAGACTCAAACGCTCTCTAGGGAGCTTCAGCTGACATTACATACGGAATGTCCAGTTGCTGCATGGCTTGTGCTCAGAGCTATGTAGGACCACTGGGAGCTTTTCAACTGCTACGAAAGTAGCCAATGTCTTTTCTCTCTTCAGTGCTAACAATGGCTTGCAATTCACTTTATTTATTTATTTTTTTAACATCTTTATCAGAGTATAATTGCTTTACAATGGTGTGTTAGTTTCTGCTTTATAACAAAGTGAATCAGTTATACATATACAGATATCCCCATATCTCTTCCCTCTTGTGTCTCCCTCCCTCCCACCCTCCCTATTCCACACCTCTAGGTGGTCACAAAGCACTGAGCTGATCTCCCTCTGCTATGCGCTGCTTCCTACTAGCTATCTATTTTACGTTTGGTAGTATATATCCGTCCATATCACTCTCTCACTTTGTCTCAGCTTACCCTTCCCCCTCTCCATGTCCTCAAGTCCATTATCTACGTCTGCAGCTTTATTCCTGTCCTGCCCCTAGGTTCTTCATAACCATATTTTTTTTAGATTCCATATATATGTGTTAGCACACGGTGTTTGTTTTTCTCTTTCTGACTTACTTCACTCTGTATGACAGTCTCTAGGTCCATCTACCTCACTACAAATAACTCAATTTCGTTTCTTTTTATGGCTGAGTAATATTCCACTGTATATATGTGCCACTTCTTCTTCATCCATTCATCTGTCAATGGACACTTAGGTTGCTTCTATATCCTGGCTATTGTAAATAGAGCTGCAATGAACATTGTGATACATGACCCTTTTTGAATTATGGTTTTCTCAGGGTATACGCCCAGTAGTGGGATTGCAGGGTCATATGGTAGTTCTATTTTTACTTTTTTAAGGAACCTCCATACTGTTCTCCATAGTGACTGTATCAATCTACCTTCCCACCAACAATGCAAGAGGGTTCCCTTTTCTCCACACCCTCTCCTGCATTTACTGTTTGTAGATGTTTTGATGATAGCCATTCTGAATGGTGTGAGGTGATATCTCATTGTAGTTTTGATTTGCATTTCTCTAATGATTACTGATGTTAAGCATTCTTTCATGTGTTTGTTGAAAAACTGTATATCTTCTTTGGAGAAATGTCTATTTAGGTCTTCTGCCCATTTTTGGATTGGGTTGTTTGTTTTTTGGATATTGAGCTGCATGAGCTACTTGTAAATTTTGGAGATTAATCCTTTGTCAGTTGGTTCACTTGCAAATATTTTCTCCCATTCTGAGGGTTGTCTTTTGATCTTGTTTAGATTTCCTTTGCTGTGTAAATGTTTTTAAGTTTCATTAGGTCCCATTTGTTTATTTTTGTTCTTATTTCCATTTCTCTAGGAGGTGGGTCAAAAAGGATCTGGCTGTGATTTATGTCATAGAGTGTTCTTCCTATGTTTTCCTCTAAGAGTTTAATAGTGTCTGGGCTTATATTTATGTCTTTAAGCCATTTTGAGTTTATTTTGTGTATGGTGTTAGGAAGTGCTCTAATTAAATTCTTTTACAAGGAGCTGTCCAGATTTCCCAGCACCACTTATTGAAGAGGTTGCCTTTTCTCCATTGTATATTCTTGCCTGCTTTATCAAAAATAAAGTGACCGTATGTGCATGGGTTTATCTCTGGGCTTTCTATCCTGTTCCATTGATTTATATTTTGGTTTTTGTGCCAGTACCATACTGTCTTGATTACTGTAGCTTTGTAGTATAGTCTGAAGTCCAGGAGCCTGATTCCTCCAGCTCTGTTTTTCTTTCTCAACATTGCTGTGCCTACACAGGGTCTCTTGTGTTTCCATACAAGTTGTGAAATTTTTTGTTCTAGTTCTGTGAAAAATGCCATTGGTACTTTGATAGGGATTGCATTCAATCTGTAGGTTGCTTTGGGTAGTATAGTCATTTTCAGTCAGTCAGTGTTGATTCTTCCAATTCAAGAACATGGTATATCTCTCCATCTGCTTGTATCATCTTTAATTTCTTTCATCAGTGTCTTATAATTTTCTGCATACAGGTCTTTTGTCTCCTCAGGTATGTTTATTCCTAGGTATTTTATTCTTTTTGTCACAATGGTAAATGGGAGTGTTTCCTTAATTTCTCTTTCAGCTTTTTCATCACTAGTTTACAGGGATGCAAGAGATTTCTGTGTATTAATTTTGTATCCTGCTACTTTACCAAATTCATTGATTAGCTCTAGTAGTTTTCTGGTAGCATCTTTAGGATTCTCTATGTATAGTGTCATGTCATCTTGCAAACAGTGACAGTTTTACTTCTTCTTTTCCAATTTGTTTTCATTTACTTCCTTTTTCTTCTCTGATTGATGTGGCTAAAAGTTCCAAAACTATGTTAAATAATAGTGGTGAGAGTGGGCAACCTTGTCTTATTCCAGATCTTAGAGGAAATTGTTTCAGTTTTTCACCATTCAGAATGATGTTGGCTGTGGGTTTGTCATATATCGTCTTTATTATGTTGAGGAAAGTTCCCTCTATGCCTAATTTCTAGAGGGTTTTTTTTTTTATCATAAATGGGTTTTGAATTTTGTTTAAAACTTTTTCTGCATCTATTGCGATGCTCATATGGTTTTTAACCTTCAATTTTTTAATATGGTGTATCACATTGATTGATCTGCTTATACTGAAGAATACTTGCATTCCTGGCATAAACTCCAATTGAACATGGTGTATGATCCTTTTAATGTGCTGCTGGATTCAGTTTCCTAGTAATTAGTTGAGGATTTTTGCATCTTTGTTCATCAGTGATATTGGCCTGTAGTTTTCTTTCTTTGTGACATCCTTGTCTGGTTTTGGTATCAGGGTGATGGTGGCCTCGTAGAATGAGTTTGGGAGTGTTCCTCCCTCTGCTATATTTTGGAAGAGTTTGAGAAGGATAGGTGTTTGCTCTTCTCTAAATGTTTGATAGAATTCTCCTGTGAAGCTAGCTGGTCCGGGGCTTTGGTTTATTGGAAGATTTTTAATCACAGTCTCAATTTAAGTGCTTGTGATCGGTCTGTTTGTATTTTCTATTTCTTCATGGTTTGGTCTCGGAAGGTGGTGCTTTTCTAAAAATGTGTCCATTTCTTCCAGGTTGTCCATTTTATTGGCATATAGTTGCTTGTAGTGATCTCTCATGATCCTTTGTATTTCTGCAATGTCAGTTGTTACTTCTCCTTTTACCTTTCTAATTCTACTGATTTGAGTCTTCTCCCTTTTTTTCTTGATGTGTCTAGCTAATGGTTTATCAATTTTATTTATCTTCTCAAAGAACCAGCTTTTAGTTTTATTGATGTTTGCAATTTTTTCCTTCATTTCTTTTTCACTTATTTCTGATCTGATAATTATGATTTCTTTCCTTCTGCTAACTTTGGCATGCTTTTGTTCTTCTTTCTCCAATTGCTTTAGGTGTAAGTTTAGATTGTTTATTTTAGATGTTTCTTGTTTCTTCATGTAGGCTTGTATTGCTGTAAATTTCCCTCTTTGAACTTCTTTTGCTGCATCCCATAGGTTTTGGGTTATCGTGTTTTCATTGTCATTTTTTTCTAGGTAATTTTCGATTTCCTCTGATTTCTTCAGTGATCTCTTGGTTATTAAGTCGTGTATTGTTTAACCTCCATGTGTTTGCATTTTTCACAGATTTTTTTTCCTGTAATTGGTATTTAGTCTCATAGAGTTGTGGTCGGAAAAGATACTTGATACGATTTCAATTTTCTTAAATTTACCAAGGCTTGATTTGTGACCCAATCTATGATCTATCCTGTAGAATGTTCCATGAGAACTTGAGAAGAAAGTGTATTCTGTTGTTTTTGGATGGATTGTCTTACAAATATCAATTAAGTCCATCTTTTTTAATGTATCATTTAAAGCCCGTGTTTCCTTATTTATTTTCATTTTGGATCATCTGTCCATTGTTGAAAGTGGGGTGTTAAAGTCTCCTACTCTGATTGTGTTACTGTTGATTTCCCCTTTTATGGCTGTTAGCATTTGCCTTATGTATTGAGGTGCTCCTATGTTGGGTGCATAATTATTTACAATTGTTATATCTTCTTCTAGGATTGATCCCTTTATCATTACGTAGTGTCCTTCTTTGTCTCTTGTAATAGTCTTTCTTTTAACGTCTTTTTTGAGTGATATGACAATTGCTACACCAGCATTCTTTTGATTTCTATTTGCATGGAATATCTTTCTCCATCCCCTCACTTTCAGTCTGTATGTGTCCCTAGGTTTAATGTGGATCTCTGGTAGACAGCATATGGGTCTTGTTTTTGTATCCATTCAGCAAGCCTGGGTCTTTTTGTTGAAGCATTTAATCCATTCACGTTTAAGGTAATTATCGATATGTAAATTCTTATTATCATTTTCTTAATTGTTTTAGGTTTGTTATTGTACGTCTTTTCCTTCTCTTGTGTTTCCTCCCTAGAGAAGTTCCTTTAGCATTTGTTGTAAAGCTGGTTTGGTGGTGCTGAATTCTCTTAGCTTTTGCTTGTCTGTAAAGGTTTTAATTTCTCCATTGAATCTGAATGAGATCCTTGATGGGTAGAGTAATCTTGGTTGTAGGTTTTTTTCCTTCATCACTTTAAATATGTCCTGCCAGTCCCTTCTGTCTTGCAGAGTTTCTGCTGAAAGATCAGCTGTTAACCTTATGGGGATTCCCTTGTATGTTATTTGGTGTTTTTCCCTTGCTGCTTTTAATATTTTTTCTTTGTATTTAATTTTTGATAGTTTGATTAATATGTGTCTTGTGTATTTCTCCTTGGATTTATCCTGTATGGGACTCTCTGCACTTCCTGGACTTGATTAACTATTTCCTTTCCCATATGAGGTAAGTTTTCAACTATAATCTCTTCAAATATTTTCTCAGTCCCTTTCTTTTTCTCTTCTTCTTCTGAGACCCCTATAATTCGAATGTTGGTGTGTTTAATATTGTCCCAGAAATCTCTGAGACTGTCCTCAATTCTTTTCATTCTTTTTTCTTTGTTCTGCTTTACAGTAGTTATTTCCACTATTTTACCTTCCAGGTCACTTATCCATTCTTCTGCCTCATTTACTCTGCTATTGATTCCTTCTAGAGAATTTTTAATTTTATATATTGTGTTGTTCATCGTTGTTTGTTTACTCTTTAGTTCTTCTAGGTCCTTGTTAGACGTTTCTTGTATTTTCTCCATCCTATTTCCAAGATTTTGGATCATCTTTACTATTATTACTCTGAATTCTTTTTCAGGTATACTGCCTATTTCCAGTTCATTTATTTGGTCTGGTGGATTTTTACCTTGCATCTTCATCTGCTGTGTATTTCTCCGTCTTCTCATTTTGCTTAACTTACTGTATTTGGGTTTCCTTTTTGTAGGCTGCAGTTTCGTAGTTCCTGTTGTTTTTGGTGTCTGCCCCCAGTGGCTAAGGTTGGTTCAGTAGGCTGTGTAGGCTTCTTGGTGGAGGAGACTAGTGCCTGTGTCCTGGTGGATGAGGCTGGATCTTGTCTTTATGGTGGGCAGGTCCATGCCCGGTGGTGTGTTTTGGGGTATCTCTGACCTTATTATGATTTTAGGCTGCCTCCCTGCTAATGGGTGGCATTGTGTTCCTGTCTTGCTAGTTGTTACCCATAGGGTGTCCAGCACTGTAGCTTGCTGGTTGTTGAGTGGAGCTGTGTCTTAGCATTGAGATGTAGATCTCTGGGAGAGCTTTTGCCATTTAATATTACATGGAGCCAGAAGGTCTCTGGTGGACCAGTGTCCTGAACTTGGCTCTACCACCTCAGAGGCACAGTCCTGACACTCGGCCGGAGCACCAAGATCCTGTAGGCCACAAGCTCAGAGGAAAAGGGAGAAGGAAAGAAAGAAAGAAAGAAAAAAGTAAAGTAAAATAAAATAATTATAATAAAATTAAAAAATAATTATTGAAAATTAAAAAGTAATAAAAAAAAGAAAGTAAGAAGAGTACAACCAAACTAAAAAACAAATCCACCAATGATAGCAAGTGCTAAAAACTATACAAAAAAAAAAAGGAAAGACAGAATCCTAAGACAAATGGTAAAAGCAAAGCTATACAGACAAAATCACAAAAAGAAGCATACACATACACAGTCAGAAAAAGAGAAAAAGGAAAAATATATACATATCGTTGCTCCCAAAGTCCACCACCTCAATTTTTGGATGATTCCTTGTCTATGCAGGTGTTCCACCGATGCAGGGCACATAAAGTTCATTGTGGAGATTTAATCCGCTACTCCTGAGGCTGCTGGGAGAAATTTCCCTTTCTGTTCTTTGTTCGCACAGCTCCTGGTGTTCACCTTTGGATTTGGCCCTGCCTCTGCATGTAGGTCGCCTGAGGGCATCTGTTCATTGCTCAGACAGGACCGGGTTAAAGGAGCAGCTGATTAGGGGCTCTAGCTCACTCAATCCAGGCAGAGAGAGGGCAGGGAATGTGGGGCTAACCTGCATTGTCAGAGACCGTTGTGACATTGCAACAGCCTGAGGTGTGCCGTGTGTTCTCCCGGGGAAGTTGTCCCTGGATCACGGGACCCTGGCAGTGGCGGGCTGCACAGGCTCCCGGGAGGGAAGGTGTGGATAGTGACCTATGCTTGCACACAGGCTTCTTGGTGGCTGCAGCAGCAGCCTTAGCATTTCATGCCTATCTCTTGTGTCCGTGCTGATAGCTACGGCTCACGTCCATCTCTGGAATTGTTTAGGTGGTGCTCTGAATCCCTTCTCCTCCGTGCACCCCGAAACAATGGTGTCTTGCCTCTCAGGCAGGTCTAGTCTTTTTTCTGGACTCCCTCCAGCTATCTCTGGTGCACTGGCTCCCTTCAGGCTGTGTTCACGCAGCCAACCCCAGTCTTCTCCCTGGGATCTGACCGAAGCCCGAGCCTCAGTTCCCAGCCCCTGCCCGCCCTGGCGGGTGAGCAGAGAAGCCTCTCAGGCTGGTGAGTGCTGTTCAGCACTGATCCTCTGTGTGGGAATCTCTCCGCTTTGCCCTCTGCACCCTGTGGCTGCGCTCTCCTCCTCGGCTCCGAAGCTTCCCCCTCTGCCACCCGCAGTCTCCGCCCGCGAAGGGGCTTCCTAGTGTGTGGAAACCTTTCCTCCCTCACAGCTCCCTCCCACTGGTGCAGGTCCTGTCCCTATTCTTTTGTCTCTGTTTTTTCTTTTGCTCTACCACAGGTATGTGGGGAGTTTCTTGCCTTTTGGGAAGTCTGAGGTCTTCTGCCAGCATTCAGTAGGTGTTCTGTAGGAGTTGTTCCACATGTAGATGTATTTCTGATGTATCTGTGGAGAGGAAGGTGATCTCCGCATCTTACTCCTCTGCCATCTTGAAGTTCTCCCCTGCAATTCACTTTAAATTCTCCTCATGATGACCCTTTGTATTATATCTGTAGTAAATATAAAGCAGTAGTTCCTGTTTTTGCTAAATTCATCAGACTTTATTTTTGTACTGGAGACAAAAATGTCCTCCATTCCTATATTTGGGTCCTTTTAGCTCTATTGTGTAGGCTCCTGAAAGACTTTCCCAAGGGTCTTGGCTCCCCAGTTGAAAGAATACCATTTCTGTGTGTGCGTCTACTATGCACCATATCGCACAGTTGTTTGATTTTCATAAGATTAAAATAACAACAATTTTGATTTTCTGATGTCTCCTACTTTTATTTCCGAGAAGTTTTCACTGTGATTTTTCTGGACTTGAGGAAACAGTAGGGGAAAGAAGTTTTGATTATGCAAATATAAAAATTATCAAAGTGGGGGTACATACCAGACAGATTTGATGAGAGCTCACAGTGCTTTTCAATATTTACTTCTTGTCACCAAATTAAATTTCAGATATATTTAGTAAGTGGATTACAACATTTAAACAAATAATAACTTTATGCAGCAAAACCTAATTATATTTGTTTAGTCTTGTACTTTGGGTCACTCACAGGAAACAGATTTGGAATCGCCAATATAAAGTTCTCAGTATTCATTATATCATACACTCTATTATTTGCTAACAGAAGCTACATTTTATAGTCTGAACTACTTTCCAAACCCAAGCTAAGATGTGACACATCTGCAAAGTCTTTTTTGTCCTGTGGCTTAGGAGAATTCATAGGTGATGTTACTCAAGTTTCTCTTATAAAAAAATCTTACAGTACAAAATTAACTTAAAGATTTTGGGGAATGTAATGTGGTTTAAATATAAATTCATTGCATGGCAATTACCTGACAGCATAGTGGAATATACCACCATAATAGGAGATTGCAATAAAAGGAAAATTGATGCTATAGAGTCTTCAAAACTTAAAGGAATAAAGAGAACTTATTAAGCAAGTGTGCCATATGTCATCCCTGTGAGCTTAATATGTGCATTAATATAAGCATAAATATATTCAACATATCTGTCAAATATTTAAAGGGTACATATCTTAGATTAAATACCTCACCATTGGTTGATTTGTTGTTAGGTATATATTTTATATACATATTTTATCTAAAGTTTAGAACACAGAACTAGTAATGTGAAACAAAAATTAAACCTCTAGTGCCTAGAAAATTAAACATACTAAAGGAGATTATGCCACGATTATTATTGGACTAAACAATAAGCATCTTAAGAATTCTTCTTTGGGGAATGTGAAATAATGTGTGGTATACTATTACTAGGGCTATAACTGCATTCTTGAGAATTGCAAAGTGTGCTGATAAAGATCTTCCATGTTTGCAAGTCAGAGAACACAAATCTATTGTCATGTTTGCTGAAAACATATTTTTAACCAAAATCTCTGAAATTGCTCACTCCCGCACATACATCTACTGAAGATTATTTTGAAAATTGTGCCACTGACTTCTTAGATAGCTCATACTACATTATGTGCAAGTGCAAGAGAAGGAAATGAAGAAAAGGAAGAATATGGAAGGTGATATTCAGTGTAAAGTTTTCTAACCCTTCTGTTCTAAATATGTAACCATCTTTTGCTCTCTGGTATGTGTAGGATCAGATAGGATCTAGAAGGTAGTAAGAGAAAATGGTAAGAAGCACAGTGAAAAGCAGCCTCTACTTAAAGAGAAAATGTCAAATGTCTAATTCTTCTGAAAATTTTGAAGGAGACAAAAAATAAATGTCTGGTCAAAGGCCAAGCTCCACAAATGTTTATTCCATTGTATATATGTTTTATTTTGTTCTGAAACTTAAAACAACTCTGTAAAAGCCACTGAATCACAAAGGGAGAACTGACAACTGCCAGAAGGTCAAAATTGATGACAAGTACTTTAGAGAAAGTAGTTTATAACTACCTATTTTTTTCCAATTTCTGAACTATTGACATTTTGTTTATGATGGAACTCCACTTAATACTATAAAGTTCAATTTTACTACTTGTGAATTCTAGATGTGATTTTAGATAAAATTTGGTGTTTGCAAAGCCCTTTTTAATGTTACTTATCAATTCTTCCCTCTTTAAAGAGGCAAGTAGAAAATAAGAACACATCTAACTAAACTAGAATCATGGGAAATAGCAGTGGTAATCAATATTCTAGCCAGCTAAGGATAAAAGTAGAAATGTTCTAACTTATCTAGGTAGGAAGCTACTGAAATTTTCACTTAGCATGTCTCGACATAGTGGTTAGGAGTAATGGCTCAGGAATTACCTGTGTGCTCTTAGATAGGTTATTTATTTTCTCTGAACTTCAGCTTCTTCATCTGTAAAATAAGGATAATAATATTGCCAACCTTATGGGGTTGTTGTGAGAATTAAGTAAAATAATGCATGTAAAATACCTAGCACCATGCCTGGTAAATAGTAATTATTCAATACACTTGTTACAGCATTTAGGAGGAAAGTTCCCAGATTAATAATATAGCTTTGGGAGTAGCACTTGTTTTCATTATTGAAAATTTGGGAGTGATCTACTATCAATAACTGTAGGTGGATATCATGAGGAGAACACCTTAGAATATTTTAGAGCAGTTGGGCACATGAAGAAGTAATACAACTGCCACATCTATATGTCCCCAATCCTAAAGTAATGAATTCTATGAGTTAGAGAATATGTATTTTTAAAAATCAGAGAAAATTATCTACTAAAATAAGGATGTCTGACAGGGTACAAAGTGGAGTTGAAGAATTTGTTTTCTTATAAAACAACATTTTTTTCTTTTTTGAATGTTTCTCACTGGGGATATAAATCACTTTCTAGACTGAGAAGTAATGATCATTCAGATATAGTGATGAGAATGGGGTCGAATCTAAACTGGTATATTTGAAAAGATTTCACTATGCTTAATTTCTTATTATTTTATTCTAATGAAGCTTTTTAACTTCTTCTACACTTGTTTTCTCCTCAACAAAGTTGAGCTACCCTTTCTTCTCTCTAATCAACAACAATCGACTTCTCAACATTAAGTCATCATTGGGTGTATTTTGTAAAGGGCAGTATGTGAAAAGGGCAGTATATTAATTTGAGTTATGCCAAGAATTGATTAGAAAAAATGTACTTGAAGAAGGGGGAGTATGTTCTAGTCCCAGCTATGCCACTAACTCATCTGTGTAAATTGAGATGAGACATTTGATCTCTTTAAACTTGAATTCCCCTATCTGTAAAATGAAGGAATTTAATATAGTCATCTTTCTGGTTTTATGATTCTAGAAGCAGAATTCAGAATTAATATTGTTCATTTTTAGATGGAATTATGTATACTACTGTTCAAACCATGTTTGTTTTAGGCCTGTTACCTAGTCCTTTAAAATCTTATTTAATGTAGCCTATTGATAGATATGGAATTTAGTTCTGTCTCCAAAATGGGAAAGTGCTACGATCTGAATGTTTATGTCCCTCCCCAATTCATATGTTGAAAACCTAATGCCCAAGGTAATGGTATCAGAAGGTAGAGTCTTTGGGAGGTGATTAGGTCATCATGAGTGAGATTCGTGCCCTTATAAAAGAGGCCCCAGAGAACTAGCTCATCCCTTACACCATATGAGGACATAGTGAAAACTTGGCAGTCTGCATCTTAGAAGAGCAGCTTCTTCAGAACTCCATCATACTTGGCACCTTGATTTTGGACTTCCAGCCTCCAAAACTGTGAGAAATAAATGTTTGCTATTTATAAGCCACACAATCTGTGGTATTTTGTTATAGCAGCCTGAATGGACTGAAATAAAAAGATATAATATATGCCCCTCTATTATCAAGAGAGAAAAAACAAACAGCTAATTATTATCACAGTCCTAGTGTATGAACATAGTCTTTCATCTTCCCCATAAACTCCTCATATGAAAGTTTTCATGAACACACTTAAACTAAATATAGTACCTAGTGAATAATCTTTTGCCAATAGAACTGCTAAATAGTACATTCTGATGGGTAGGACTTGGTTCATGCCAGTAAGTTAACTCTTTCGAACCCAGTGGGTACAGCCCTCTCTGAATGGACTCAGGCAACAGATTAATATTTTTCTCACAGATGAACAATTCGTTTGTCCACACATAATTAAAGTGTTATTTTACTAGTCATCTCACCAAAAATATGTCTATCTGCTCCTTGACAAATTGCTTACCTGATTCTTTGGCTAATATCTTACATAAGAAACAGTTTAACTCTTTCTCTTTCTTCCTTTCTTCCTTTCTTCCTTTCTTCCTTCTTTCCTTCCTTCCTTCCTTCCTGCCTGCCTGCCTTCCTTTCTTTTTCTCTTTCTTTCTTATTTTCTCTTACAGCATGCCTATTTCACTATTTACCTTACACATTTAGGAAATGCACAAATATATTTACAGGACCTGAACTTTTTTTTTTTCTTAACATCTTTATTGGGGTATAATTGCTTTACAATGATGTGTTAGTTTCTGCTTTATAACAAAGTGAATCAGTTATACATATGTTCCCATAACTCTTCCCTCTTGTGTTTCCCTCCCTGCCACCCTCCCTGTCCCACCCCTCCAGGCGGTCACAAAGCACCGAGCTTATCTCCCTGTGCTATGCGGCTGCTTCCCACTAGCTATCTACCTTACGTTTGGTGGTGTATATATGTCCATGCCTCTCTCTTGCTTTGTCACAGCTTACCCTTCCCCCTCCCCATATCCTCAAGTCCGTTCTCTAGTAGGTTTGTGTCTTTATCCCTGTCTTACCCCTAGGTTCTTCATGACATTTTTTTCTTAAATTCCATATATATGGGTTAGCATACGGTATTTGTCTTTCTCTTTCTGACTTACTTCACTCTGTATGACAGACTCTAGGTCCATCTACCTCATTACAAATAGCTCAATTTCGTTTCTTTTTATGGCTGAGTAATATTCCATTGTATATGTGTGCCACATCTTCTTTATCCATTCATCCGATGATGGGCACTTAGGTTGATTCCATCTCCGGGCTATTGTAAATAGAGCTGCAATGAACATTTTGGTACATGACTCTTTTTGAATTATGGTTTTCTCAGGGTATATGCCCAGTAGTGGGATTGCTGGGTCATATGGTGGTTCTATTTGTAGTATTTTAAGGAACCTCCATACTGTTCTCCATAGTGGCTGTACCAATTCACATTCCCAGCAGCAGTGCAAGAGGGTTCCCTTTTCTCCACAACCTCTCCAGTGTTTATTGTTTCTAGATTTTTTGATGATGGCCATTCTGACTGGTGTGAGATGATATCTCATTGTAGTTTTGATTTGCATTTCTCTAATGATTAATGATGTTGAGCATTCTTTCATGTGTTTGTTGGCAGTCTGTATGTCTTCTTTGGAGAAGTGTCTATTTAGGTCTTCTGCCCATTTTTGGATTGGGTTGTTTGTTTTTTTGTTATTGAGCTGCATGAGCTGCTTGTAAATTTTGGAGATTAATCTTTTGTCAGTTTCTTCATTGGCAAATATTTTCTCCCATTCTGAGGGTTGTCTTTTGGTCTTGTTTATGGTTTCCTTTGCTGTGCAAAAGCTTTGAAGTTTCATTAGGTCCCATTTGTTTATTTTTGTTTTTATTTCCATTTCTCTAGGAGATGGGTCAAAAAGGATCTTGCTGTGATTTATGGCATAGAGTGTTCTGCCTATGTTTTCCTCTAAGAGCTTGATGGTTTCTGGCCTTACATTTAGGTCTTTAATCCATTTTGATCTTATTTTTGTGTATGGTGTTAGGGAGTGATCTAATTTCATACTTTTACATGTACCTGTCCAGTTTTCGGACCTGGACTTTTTATTGAGATCTAACCTACATACAATAAAATGCTTCTTCAGTGTTCCATCTGATGTTTAGGCAGCTGTATAAATCCATGTAATCACCATCTAAAACAAAATGCAGAAGAACATTTCCATCATTCCAGAAGTTTCTTTCATGTCCCTTTCCAGTTTATTCTCCCTGCACCGAGAGGGAGTGGCTTTCTAATTTTTATCACCATAAACTGATTTGCCAGCTCAAAAATATTATTTAAATGTAATCATTTAGTATGAGTTCATTTATGCCTAATTTCTTTTCTTTTGAGACTTATCCAAGCTAGTGCTCATTTTGTTAGTCCATTCCTTTTTACTGCTGAATAGTATCCCATTGTATAAAAGTAGCATGTGTTGTTAATCAATTCTCCTGTTGATGGACCTTGGTGTTGCTTCCATTTGGGGGCTATTATTAATAAATATGTTATGAAGATTGTTGTACAAAGCCTGTGTATTTATATATGTGTGTGTGTTTATTTTAGTATAGACTTGAAACTGCTTTTGGATGAAAAGGAAGTATGGCTCACATCATGTATAATGGTAACAATAAACGAAAAACACTAGGCTTCTTATATTAATTTCAAACAAAGCAGACTAAGAAAAAGGAAAATTACTAGGGATAAAGGTGGAATTACATGATGATGAAGTGTCAACTTGCCAAAAAATAGCAAGCCTTAATGTGTTCACATCTAACAACAGAGCACCAAAATATATAAAGCAAAAACTCATAGAAGTGTAATAAAAAATAGACAAATCCATTATTATAGCTAGGAACTTCAACAGTACTCTTTCAGTAACTGATAAATCAAGCAAGCAGAACATCAGTAAGCATATAGTTGACCTGAATAGCACTATCAATCAACTTGATCTTATTGATATTTATAGAATACGCCAACTAACAACAGCATAATAAACATTCTTTTTAAGCTCACAAGGAACATTTGCCAAGATAGATTACATTCTGGGTCATAGTACGCACTTTAGCAAATTTAACAGAATGTAAATCACAAAGTCCTCAGAGTATAATGGAATTAAATGAGAAATTGATAAAACAGAGATAAAAAGAATACTGCCAAATATTTTGAAATTAAACAACACATTAATTCAATATTTCAATCAATTTAATTAATAAATGAAATGTGTCAAGTAATGTCTCAAGAGAAATTAAAAATAATTTGAACTAGTGTACCTGAAACTGACACAACATTGTAAATCAACTATACTTCAATAATAAAAAATAATTTGAACTAAATGAAAATGTAACTTATCAAAGCTTACAGGATGCAGCAAAAGCAGTACTTAGAGATAAATTTATAGCATTGAATGTGTATATTAGAAAGGAAGAAAGACCTAAGATCAATAAACTTAGCTTATACCATAGGAGGCAAGAGAAATAAGAAAAGTTGAAGATTAAAGCAACCAAAGGAAAGAAATAATAAAAATTAGAGTATAATTTCAAAGACATTGAAAGCAGGAAAACAATAGAGGAAATCCATGAAAATAAATGCCCGTTCTTCTAAAAGATCGATTTAATTGATAAACCTCTAGCCTAACTAACCCAGAAAAAATAGTAGTCACAAAACAATGATATAAAAAAAAATAAAGTCATTACTATTACCTTAAAATGATAATAAAAGTGCTATATACAGCTCTATGCTCACAAGTTTTACAATTTGATGAAATTAACCTACTCCTTGAAAGACACAAACTACCAATACTCACAAGGAAAAAATAGAAAATCTGAACAGGTATAGGTCTATAAATAAGTTGAATTAAAAATGAAAAAATTACAAAAATGTGAAGCCCTCATCTCAGAGAAATTATATCAAATGTTATGGAAGGAATAATAACAATTCTCCACAATCTCTTCCAGATGACAGAAGGAGAGGAAACATTTCCTAACTCACTTGATATATGAAGCAGATATTACCCTATACTAAAACCAGATAAAGATGTTAAATAAAGAAATGTATAGAGTGCTATCTATCATGAGCACAGATGCAAAAATCTTCAACAAACTATCAGGAAATCGAATCCAGCAATGTATACAAATAATTTTACACCATTTCCAATAGAATTTACTGGAGTTTTTTCAGTTCATTTCAACATTTGAACATCATTCAATGTAATTCAACACAACAATATATTTAAGAATCATAATCATACAATTGATGCAGAAAAAGCATTTGACAAAATCCAACATCCATTCTGAAAAAAGTTTCAGCATACTCAGAATAGAGAGGAACTTCCTTAATTTGATTTTTAAAAAATCAACAAAAACCCTACAGCTACTTAATGGTAAGAAACTGATCTCTTAACCCTAAAACTTGGAATAGAGTATAAAAAAACATGAAACAGTTCTAAATGCACATTTCTAAGTTAAAAAAACCAGTCAAAGAAGGTTACACACTTTATTTACTTTTTTTAACATTTATATATTTAATTTCAGTGGTAGGTGCAAGGCTTTTTTTTTTTTTAACATCTTTATTGGAGTATAATTGCTTTACAATGGTGTGTTAGTCTCTGCTGTTTAACAAAGTGAATCAGCTAGACATATACATATATTCTCATATCTCCTCCATCTTGCATCTCTCTTCCATCCTCTCTATCCCACCCTTCTAGGTGGTCACAAAGCACCGAGCTGATCTCCCTGTGCTATGCGGCAGCTTTCCACTAGCTATCTACTTTACATTTGGTAGTGTAGATATGTCCATGCCACTCTCTCACTTCGTCCCAGCTTGCCCTTCCCCCTCTTTTGTCCTCAAGTCCATTCTCTACGTCTACGTCTTTATTCCTGTCCTGCCCCTAAGTTCATCAGAACCATTTTTTTTCCTTTTTTTTAGATTCTATATATATGTGTTAGCATGCGGTATTTGTTTTTCTCTTTCTAACTTACTTGACCCTGTATGACAGACTCTAGGTCCATCCGCCTCACTACAAATAACTCAATTTTGTTTCTTTTTATGGCCAAGTAATATTCCATTGTATATATGTGCCACATCTTCTTTATCCATTCATCTGTCGATGGACACTTAGGTTGCTTCCATGTCCTGGCTACTGTAAATAGAGCTGCAATGAACATGGCGGTACATGACTCTTTTTGAATTATGGTTTTCTCAGGGTATATGCCCAGTACTGGGGTTGCTGGGTGGTATGGTAGCTCTATTTTTAGTTTTTTAAGGAACCTCCATACTGTTCTCCATAGTGGCTGTATCAATTTACATTCCCACCAAAAGTGCAAGAGGGTTCCCTTTTCTCCATACCCTCTGCACCATTTATTACTTGCAGACTTTTTGACTATGGCCATTCTGACCACTGTGAGGTGATACTTCATTGTAGTTTTCATTTGCATTTCTCTAATGATTAGTGATGTTGAGCATCCTTTCATGTGTTTGATGGCAATCTGTATATCTTCTTTGCAGAAATGTTTATTTAGGTCTTCTGTCCATTTTTGGATTGGGCTGTTTGTTTTCTCTGATATTGGGTGGCATGAGCTGCTTGTATATTTTGGAGGTTAATCCTTTGTCAGTTGCTACATTTGCAAATATTTTCTCCCATTCTGAGGGATGTCTTTTCGTCTTCTTTATGGTTTCCTTTGCGGTACAAAAGCTTTTAAGTTTCATTTGGTCCCATTTGTTTATTTTTGTTTTTATCTCCCTTTCTCTAGGAGGTGGGTCAAAAAATATCTTGTTGTGATTTATGTAAGAGTGTCCTGCCTATGTTTTCTTCTAAGAGTTTTATAGTGTCTGGGCTTATATTTAGGTCTTTAATCCATTTTGAGTTTATTTTTGTGTATGGTGTTAGGGAGTGTTCTAATTTCATTCATTTACATGGAGCTGTCCAGTTAACCCAGCACCACTTATTGAAGAGGCTGTCTTTTCTCCTTTGTATATTCTTGCCTCCTTTATCAAAGATAAGGGGACCATATGTGCATGGGTTTATCTCTGGGCTTTCTATCCTGTTCCATTGATTTATATTTCTGTTTTTGTGCAGGTACCATACTGTTTTGATGACTGTAGCTTGTAGTATAGTCTGGAGTCAGAGAGCCTGATTCCTCCAGCTCCGTTTTTCTTTCTCAAGACTGCTTTGGCTATTTGGGATCTTTTGTGTTTCCATACAAATTGTGAAAATTTTTATTCTAGTTCTGTGAAAAATACCAGTGGTATTTTGATAGGGATTGCATTGAATCTATAGATTGCTTTGGGTACTAGAGTTATTTTCACAATGTTGATTCTTCCAATCCAAGAACATGGTATATCTCTCCATCTGTTTGTATCATCTTTAATTTCTTTCATCAGTGTCTTATAGTTTTCTCCATACAGGGCTTTTGTCTCCTTAGGTAGGTTTATCCTAGGTATTTTATTCTTTTTGTTGCAATGGTAAATGGGAGTGTTTCCTTAATTTCTCTTTCAGCTTTTTCATCATTAGTGTATAGGAATGCAAGAGATTTCTGTGAATTAATTTTGTATCCTGCTACTTTACCAAATTCATTGATTAGCTCTAGTAGTTTTCTGGTAGCACCTTTAGGATTTTATATGTATAGTATCATGTCATCTGCAAACAGTGACTGCTTTATTTCTTTTCCAATTTGGATTCCTTTTATTTCTTTTTCTTCTCTGATTGCTGTGGCTAAAACTTCCAAAACTATTTTGAATAATAGTGGTGAGAGTGGGTAACCTTGTCTTGTTCCTGATCGTAGTGGAAATGGTTTCAGTTTTTCACCATTAAGGACAATGTTGGCTGTGGGTTTGTCATTTATGGCCTTTATTATGTTGTGGTAAGTTCCCTCTATGCCTACTTTCTGGAGGGTTTTTATCATAAATCGGTGTTAAATTTTGTTTTAAGCTTTATCTGCATCTATTGAGATGGTGATATGCTTTTTATCCTTCAATTTGTTAATATAGCTTATCACATCGATTGATTTACATATATTGAAAAATCCTTGCATTCCTGGGATAAGCCACACTTGATCATGGTGTATGATTCTTTTGATGTGCTGTAGATTCTGTTTGCTAGAATTTTGTTGAGGATTTTTGCATCTAAGTTCATCAGTGATATTGGCCTGTAGTTTTCTTTTTTGGTGACATCTTTGTCTGGTTTTAGTATCAGGGAGATGGTGGACTTGTACAATGAGTTTGGGAATGTTCCTCCCTCTGCTATATTTTGGAAGAGTTTGAGAAGGATAGGTGTTTGCTCTTCTCTAAATGTTTGATAGAATTCGCCTGTGAAGCCATCTGGTCTTGGGCTTTTGTTTGTTGGAAGATTTTAAATCACAGTTTCAATTTCAGGGCTTGTGATTTGTCTGTTTATATTTTCTATTTCTTCCTGGTTCAGTCTCAGAAGGCTGTACTTTTCTAAGAATTTGTCCTTTTCTTCCAGGTTGTCCATTTTATTGGCATATAGTTGCTTATAGTAATCTCTCATGACCCTTTGTATTTCTGCAGTGTCAGTTGTTACTTCTCCTTTTTCATTTCTAATTCTATTGATTTGAGTCTTTTCCCTTTCTTTCTTGGTGAGTCTGGCTAATGGTTTATCAATTTTTTTTATCTTCTCAAAGAACCAGCTTTTAGTTTTATTGATCTTTGCTATCGTTTCCTTCATTTCTTTTTCATTTATTTCTGATCTGATCTTTATGATTTCTTTCCTTCTGTTAAGTTTGGCGGGGTTTTTTTGTTCTTCTTTCTCTAATTGCTTTAGGTGTAATTTTTGGTCGTTTATATGAGATTTTTCTTGTTTCTTGAGGTAGCATTGTATCAGTATAAACTTCCCTCTTAGAACTGCTTTTGCTGCATCCCATAGGTTTTGGGTCATTGTGTTTTCATTGTCATTTGTCTCTAGGTGTTTCTTGAGTTCCACTTTGATTTCTTCAGTGATCTCTTGGTTATTTAGTAGTGTATTGTTTAGCCTCCATGTGTTTTAATATTTTACAGTTTTTTTCTTCTGTAATTGAAATTTAGTCTCATAGAGTTGTGGTCAGAAAAGGTGATTGATATGATTTCAGTTTTCCTAAATTTACCAAGGCTTGATTTGTGACCCACGATATATTCTATTTTGGAGAATGTTCCAAGAGCACTTGAGAAGAAAGTGTATTCTGTTGTTTTTGGATGGAATGTCCTATAAATATCAATTAAGTCCATGTTTTTAATGTATCATTTAAAGCTTGAATTTCCTTATTTATTTTCATTTTGGATGATCTGTCCATTGGTGAAAGTGTTAAAATCCCCTACTATGATTGTGTTCCTGTCAATTTCCCCTTTTATGGCTGTTAGCATTTGCCTTATGTATTGAGGTGCTCCTATGTTGGGTACACAAATACTTACAATTGTTATATCTTCTTCTTGGATTGATCCCTTGGTTATTACGTAGTGTCCTTCTTGATCTCTTGTAACAGTCTTTGTTTTAAAGTCTATTTTGTCTGATATGAGAATTGCTACTCCAGCTTTCTTTTGATTTCCATTTGCATGGAATATCTTTTTCCATCTCCTCACTTTCAGTCTGTATGTGTCCCTAGGTCTGAAGTGGGTCTCTTGTAGACACCATATACATGGGTCTTGTTTTCTTATCCATTCAGCCAGTCTATGTGTTTTGGTTGGAGCATTTAATCCATTTACCTTTAAGGTAATTATTGATATGTATGTTCCTATTACCATTCTCTTAATTGTTTGGGGTTTGTTATTATAGGTCTTTTCCTTCTCTTGTGTTTCTTGCCTAGAGAAGTTTCTTTAGCATTTGTTGTAAAGCTGGTTTGGTGGTGCTGAATTCTCTTAGCTTTTGCTTGTCTGTAAAGGTTTTAATTTCTCTGTCGAATCTGAATTAGATCCTTGCTGGGTAGAGTAATCTTGGTTGTAGGTTTTTTCCTTTCATCACTTTAAATATGTTCTTCCACACCCTTCTGGCTTGCAGAGTTTCTGCTGAAAGATCAGCTGTTAACCTTATGGGGATTCCCTTGTATGTTATTTGTTGCTTTTACCTTGCTGCTTTTAAGATTTTTTGTTTATATTTAATTTTTGATAGTTTGACTAATATGTGTCTTGGTGTGTTTCTCCTTGGATTTCTCCTGCATAGGACTCTCTGTGCTTCCTGGACTTGATTGACTTTTTCCTTTCCCTTTATTAGGGAAGTTTTCAACTACAATCTCTTCAAATGTTTTCTCAGTCCCTTTCTTTTTCTCTTCTTTTTCTGGGATCCCTATATGTTGGTGTGTTTAATGTTGTCCCAGAGGTCTCTGAGACTGTCTTCAATTCTTTCATTCTTTTTTCTTTATTCTGCTCTGCAGTAGTTATTTCCACTATTTTATCTCCTAGGTCACTTATCCATTCTTCTGGCTCAGTTATTCTGCTATTGATTCCTTCTAGAGAATTTTTAATTTCATTTATTGTGTTGTTCATCATTGTCTGTTTGCTCCTTAGTTCTTCTAGGTTGTTGTTAAACGTTTCTTGTATTTTCTTCATCCTGTTTCTAAGATTTTGGATCATCTTTACTATAATTACTCTGAATTCTTTTTCAGGTAGATTGCCTGTTTCCTCTTCATTTGTTAGGTCTGGTGGGTTTTTACCTTGCTCCTTCATCTGCTGTGCATTTCTTTGTCTTCTCATTTTGCTTAACTTACTGTGTTTGCGGTCTCCTTTTCACAGGCTGCAGGTTTGGAGTTCCCATTGTTTTTAGTGTCTGACCCCAGTGGGTAAAGTTGGTTCAGTGGCTTGTGTGTGTTTCCTGGTGGATGGGACTGGTGCCTGTGTTTTGGTGAATGAAGCTGGATCTAGTATTTCTGGTGGTCAGGACTGCATCCTTTGGTGTGTTCTGGGGTGTCTGTGAACTTATGATTTCAGGCAGCCTCTCTACTAATGTGTGGGATTGTGTTCCTGTCTTTCTAGTTGTTTGGCATGGGGTGTCCAGTACTGGAGCTTGCTGGTCATTGAGTGGAGCTTGGTCTTAGCGTTGAGACGGAGATCTCTGGGAGAGCTCTCGCTGATTGATATTATGAGGGGCCAGGAGATATTTGGTGTACCAATGTGTTGAAATCAGCTCTCCCACCTCAGAGGCTCAGGCGTGACCCCCGGCTGGAGCACCAAGACCCTGCCAGCCACACGGCTTTGACGTTTTTAGCACAGTCAAGGAAGGAACCAATGATCTTGAAGATAGGTGAGTAGAAGCTGCCCAAACAATCGTACATGGGTCGCAGTCCTTCACATGGGGAGTGCACTAGGAAATTAAGAATGTGTAGAGTATAGTTTAGCAGTTGAGAAAGCCAAGCTCATTTTGTGAAATTCCTTGGATTCAAATTTCAGCTCTGCCACTTGTTAGCTCCAAAACCTTAAATGAGATTCTAAATCCATCTGTCTCTTCTTGAGGCTTATTTTAG
This sequence comes from Leucopleurus acutus, assembly GCF_964270905.1. Lineage (NCBI taxonomy): Eukaryota > Metazoa > Chordata > Mammalia > Artiodactyla > Delphinidae > Leucopleurus > Leucopleurus acutus. Next base: position 109,011,980 of record NC_139148.1, on the reverse strand, counting down.
ACAGGCAAAGGCGAGTGTATCTTCATACCTCCTGCCAGAATCTTGTTTCTATAGATGACTTAACGGGGTTCACCCACAAATTCAGTTCAGATAGTCTTAACACACTGCTCTCTCAAGGTTGTGTCCTTTAAAATGGCTGGTTACATACTTTATGATTCCCATTATATGACATATAGAGGTAGTAAAAATCAGTGGTTACCAGAGGACTGCAGGGAGGTGAGAAGGATTGAATAGGTGAAGCACAGGGAATTATTGAGAATAGAACTATTGGATATGATACTGTAAGTGTGAATACATGACACTTTTTTTGTCAAAACCCATTGAACTTCTAAGCACAGGAGGTAACCTTAATGTATGCAAATTAAAAAACATCCTTTGTGAGCTCAGGGAAATCCCAGGGTGGAAGGCAGAATGTGACAAAACCAGCTAACTATATTACAAATATATAAAACAACCTCACTGAAGGAGGTGGGGGAATAGTTGCAGAACTAAGCAAATTTGGAAATGAGTGGTATCTGTACACTAAAGGCAAAAGAAGCTGTACAGAAACACTAAGCTCTAGTTGATAAAATTCTTTCCTGTGGGGGTATGGGTTAACAACTATGATATTTTTATATGTGTACACAGGAAATGAACCATTAAATAGAGAACGAATGGGGAGAGCCAGGATTGTCACTATTGGAGTGGAAGTTCATAGTTAAGCAAGGTAAGGAAGCCCGAATGATGCATGTGGTGATGGATTAGAGTTGGACACGTCAGTATGAACTCATGTTTAGCTTACTATATAGATACAGATGACTGCATATAGAAATATTTTTATACATTTGTATACACATTGTTTATTATGCAAACCTACAGCCCTTTGCTTTGTTAACTTAATGATCTCAAGGAGGCAGCAGCGAGCAGTGTCTTGAAGCAAGATCTTAGTTCCCTGCCCAGGAATTGAACCTGGGAAGCCTGGGTGAAAACCAGGAACCTTAGCCTCTAGACCACCAGGGCCTAGAGGCTAGCAGCAAAGTTTCCCTGGCTCTTGCCCCCAGTGAAAAATGAATTTCTCAAGGAGGCAAAAACTGTAAAAACAGGTACAAAGTTTATTGTTAGAGACATAGCACAACAAGTGGGAGAGCACAGAGAGAAACTGTTTGTTTATTTAAGACAGAAGCAAGGCAGAGATACACACCTGGAGAGAAAGGGTGTGGGCATCCTCCCTAATGAGGAGGAGTGCAATAATGAGGCGGTTAAATCATTTATATAGGGCAGTTCTTCTGGGTCTTTGTTTACCTTTGGCCAGTTATCTGGTTTCTTTTTCCACACCTTACCTGTCCTAGGTCCCTCCCGACATGCGTGCACATATTTTAGCCAAGATGGATTCCAATGCAGAGGCCTATAGGAAGGTCAACAACACACATTATGGGGTGGCACCCCCTCACTTTTGACCCCCAAGGAGCTTTCTTGTGCATGTGTTGTCTGGGAGGTCTCCCTGATCTCAAAAATGAGAAATATGTGGTCTTTTTATCTTCTATCCAAGTAGGACTCAGCTCTTCCTTGCTCCTGCCATTATCTTTATCTTGGAGAATCTGTCCACAGGGGACAGATTCCAGCAGCTCAGCCTGGGGAACATCTACCTCCTGCCTCGGGAGGAGGTCAAGAAGCAACAGCACCCTAGTAGCAATGAGCACACATACTATCCAGAGCTTGTTTTCTAACATCATTCTCCAATGAGGGAACCAGGGCCCCTTGAAGATATAATTGAGTGGAGACTGGGACAAGAAATGTTCAAGATCAGACTGGATCATCTTACAGTGCCATAAATAAAGGAAAGGCCAAAAGTAAAAAGAAGAGAAAACTAAAAACATTACATGATGCCATCATGATAGCTCACATTTTCCCCACTCAAGGTAACAATAGCAAGATCACAGCTTCAGTCTTAGTTTGCAACAATTAGTTTTGTATTATTTTACTGAGTACTTCTCCATTGCATAAAAGGAATGTGGAGAAGGAAGCATGTTGTAACCTTCTACTACAAAAGCAAATCCAACATCTTCCTAAGCACATGTGGGTCAGTGATTTTGTCAAGTAGTATCGTGGGTTTAATATCATCATGTTAATTATAATTGCATTATTATTATCTTCACTTTAGCATTTATGAATAGATATTGTCCAATATTTTCATTTGGGATGTGAAACACCTTGACTATGAAGAGAAAATCTGAGAAAGGGAAAAATGCCAAAAATATATTTAAATGTAATGTCTTAAGAATACAAAGAATCTCTTCTATCTTACTCTTGGTCCCGGAGGAACAGCAAGAATTGGGAAAGGATGACAAGGCTTAAAGCACACGAGCTGCACAAGCAGGTGGCAATTAGGAAATAGTCCTATGTCAAGAAGCTGAAAGCCGATGGCAAAGGTGAGCAGATGTTTGGGAATGACTGTGAGACCTGCCAGAGAAACACTGAGACTTATTCAGGCAAAGTTCTTTGATACATTCTTCTTAAAGTTTTCATAAGAAATCATTTTTTCTTTGTTTCAAAAATGTCATTTTAAACATACAAATACTATTATAGACATGCCGACACTTTTAAAGACAGACCTTGGACAAGGGTGAGGCAAATGAGGCAGCTTGGGCACAAAATTTAAGGAGGTTCTTGCTCTCAGGGTCACAAAAGTGTCAAACTTTCACCGAGAATGAGTGTCTCATTGAACATATACCCTGTACACCGCATTGGCCTCACTGTAGTCTGGGTCTGGTTTTAAAAATGGACATTTATGTGCTAGATGTTATCTGACTACTTAAGAGAAGGAATATAACATTTTTTGATATTTCTAAGTCGGTTTTTGGTCACTGTGCATTTTCTGTAAAACATTCCACTAGGTGCTTCTGGAGTGTTATAAAAGAAGGAAAATGCATGCATTTGGGGGAACAAAGCATATATATGAAACATAAAGGCAACATGCAGGTAGTAACATCTAAATATCACATGAAACAAATGGAGAACAATAGCAAATTTATGTTTGGATACTGGCAAGCTAAAATTCCACACAGCAGTACTTGATAATAGAGATTCACTGAGCGAATGGCCATTTAAAATTTGTATATCAGCTGAAAATAGTGTGTATTTTATTTCTATATCAGCTCATGAATGTGTATAGAACTTCAAGTGAATTTCTTGCTTTAAGACAGCTGCGGGTTTGTTTGTTTCCTTTTTTGAAATTCCAACTTAAAATTAATACCTTCACAGCTTTGATTTGCTGTAGATAAGGATTGTTATTTAACTATGCCCCCATGAGAAACAGTAATACTACACAGAGAGTGGAGAAATATTTGTATTAGTTTCACTTGAGATGATACTCCATTATTTGGTAAACAAAACTTTAAGCTCCAGTCTTTCTTTGGACATTGCTTACTGAGCGTTTGTCACACCATTTTATAGTTTTAAGACTGAGCTTTTTTTTTTTAATCATTGTTAGACGTCCAAAGGAATATTAAGAACATTCATAGACATGTTCCTTATAGAATTGTTATAGAAAATCTAGTAACATTAAAAAAAGCAATGAGCAGTTGAACAATAGAAGGAACAGAGAAGTTAAAACTATGTATGTGTGAGAGACAGCCAGCCAGAGACACAAACAGAGACAGAAAGAGACAGAGAGAATAAATTTCATTTAAATACATCTGTCTCTTTTCTGAAGTCAGAAACCTCTTATTTTGTAATCTCTTTGGGAGCCCAGGTTTCTGAATGCTCCTTCTTTTTTTTGCCTGCCCTTTACTCATGGATAACCTCAAGCAATATTTAGCCCTTGGAGATTTGGAATTGCTCATATTTCTGGGTCTGTTATCGCTCTGGTGAAATTCTCTCTCATTAGTCTCTTCTTGTTCTTTCAATGCCAAATCTTCAATTAGATGCTAACCCTAATGCTATAGCTAACACTCTTATCTGGAAGTGCATTATGCTTGTTATGGCAAAGCTTTGCAAGACTATTTCACTTACTAAAGTATCCCTCTTGGATATGGTTGCCAGATCAAATACAGGGTACCAAGTTTTATTTGATTTTCAGATAAATTGGTCTCCTTCTGCACCCAGTATTGCAGGGGACATACTTATATTAAAAATTATTCTTTTGCTGAAATTCTAATTAAACTGGGCGTTTTTAATTTTTTAAAAAAAGTTTTGCTAGACCCACCAATCTTACTTCCAGGTAAAAGAAGAGAGAATTTATGCAGGACTTATGTGCACGCCCTACTTTCACAAATCTTGTTCTATTTAATCCTCATAACAACCCTGTGATGTATGAATAATCATCCCCATTTCATAAATGAAATAAGCTCAGAGATTTGCACAAGGCCATAAAGCTAATAGCTGGCACATTCAGGATCAACTCCTGCTCTGATATGAAACACAATAGGCCTTTCCCTCTATAAAGCTGCCTCTCCTTCAGCCTTTCCTGTTTCCCTTGCATAATATAAAACAGATAAAAGGAAGGTTAGACCTTCTTACCTAATGTGAGTTTCAAATCCTTTTTCCCTATTTAAAATTTAAATTATGAAAAATTTCAAACATTCACACAGATAAAGAGAATAGTACAGAGAACTCCCATGAACTCATCACCCAGCCTACACAATTTTCAACATTTTTCCCAGTCTTGTTCATTGTCCCTCTGCTTTTTTCAAGCAAGTACAAGACATCATGCCACTTAAACTCTTACCCTATTATTTTCAAAAACTTGGCCCATAATTAAATAGTTGACTAAACAACCATTTTTACTCAAGTTACGCTAGCATTGTCTCTACTCCTAATTACTCTGTGTTCCCTTCTGTCAGCCTAATTACTTTCTTAATTTGAGATTGTTTGCCTTTCAAAAGTTGTACTCTTTAGCAATTTGAGCTATCTAATTTAGGATTAGGTCTCCTCCGAAACTGGTACTCTTTAGCAAAAATTTTACTAAACATAGCTTTGCTTTCTTAGAGTTTAAAAACTATTCTTAAATATACAGAATCACACACACAATAGTACCGTTTTTAAGAAATTGTTTCTAAATCATGACAAGATAACTTCTGTAGGAGTTGGTTTAGGGGTACCCAAGCACTTCCAAAACCTATTGAGCACTCTAAGTTTGACAATAAGTTTCTATTTTGGATAAAGTGGTGAAGTGAATTTCTTTCCTTCTACCTTTACAGAAATGAACTCATCAGGGAACTAAATGGTATATGGAATTTTGGCTCTAAATGTAATGTGGAAAAATTTTACCAGAAATACACAGTTAGAAGCAGTGCCTGGAAAAAAACAAAACAAAACTGGCCTCCATCCTTAGTAGAGCATAATTAGAATGATGTTAAAGTGGAATCAAGTTAGCTATCATATAACTCTTGTACTGCATAACCCACCACTGTGCTTAATCAGAAAAAAAAAGATGGGGATGCTTAGACATTCTTTAATAAATAAAGTTAATGCTGTCATTAGTGGCAGCTCTAAGCAAAACTTTTATCTTTTTTTTCCTATGGATAAGCACTCTTTGGGGAGATGAATATTGCTGCAGTCATATTGTGCTTTCAGTTAATGAGATGTGGGTTCTATTTTGTTAGAGTTTTATGGTAATGAAGCTTATAATTTACTGACAAACTGGCTTGCTTTCAAAACATTCTCTTATTGCACTTTTTTTTTTCTGTCAGAAACATTGATGTGCTAATTTGTGTGTTTATGGCAGCAGATGTGCACCTTCACTAAAAGGCTGCTGGAGTGAGGGGAAAGGACAGGAGGGAAAAGGAAGAAGGGGAGAGGTGTTCAGAGTTTTAAATTGGTAATAAAATCCATACCCAAATGAGAAAATGGCACTGTTTAGTTGAAACATCCATGAGCTCATTATGTTATCTGAAATATCAAACATTTCTCACTAAAATTTGGTTGAGTTATAGATATGCTAAGTGCCAAATCCCTTTATCCAGTGTGAAAACTGAAGGGCAAAATTTGTCATTTAAAATTCAATAGCTGTAATAGGAAGTCATTAAATTTAAACTAGGTGAAAAACACTTTCCTCCCCTAAAAGGGCAGAAGAAATTTTCTTTCTAAGTAAGGCACACTGAAATTATTACCAGTGGCTTTACAGTACAGACTTTCTGAGTTCTGTTTTTTTTTTCTCCAGCTCTGAAATTTTATGACTCGTAGGGGTAAAAACATTACTCCCAACTTTCAACCCCACTTCTGTTACTGCCAGCTAAGTGAGGTGTGTAACAGAAATCATGGCATCTTGAGGTTTCCTTTGGTAGAAAATTGAAATATTCTAATCACATGTTTATAATTTGTAATAGAGGACATAAAACCATGATGATTTTGCAAACACCCTCATTAAACACAAAACGAAGCACAAATCTCTGTGTAACACATATAATGAGAAACAAATGAAGAGAGAGTAGGCTGTTTATAGTGCTTTCCATCTTCGTGGGGGTTAGGAAACAAGGAGGAGACTGAAGTGGAAAACATGGATTCAGTGAGGGCTAAAAACTACCGGTTGAGAGGTAGTTGTTGAAAATCCCAATCAGTTGAAAAAGTAGCTCCCGGAAGGTTCATTATAGTTACTTGAGGAAACTGAACACAAGAATCTCAGAAAAAACACTCACTCTCTTCTACCTTTATGCTGAGATGCTTTGGGGTACGTGTGCAACCAAATAATAAACTCTTATTTTCAGTCAATTCCTGGACATTTAAAATCCATAGGAAACAGAGTGGTTGAAAATTTCCAAAACATTTACAACAGGTAGAGTCCTTGCCCTCAAAGACCTTGTAATCTATCTGGAGAGACAAAATAATTGTATAACAAGTACACATGAGTATAGCAATAAATGTCAAGGATTTGAACAAAGAATTGCTTACATAAGAATACATTTTAACCAAAGTAGGGCATTTAATGATATGAACAGCCCTCATTTTTTTGTTGTTCTTAATCATCAGCTGCTTATGAAGACCCCGTCCAAACATTATGTATTCACTGAGCTTTTTTGAGATCCTGTTTTATGTCATCTCTGTCAGAGAGTAAGCACTCAACATTTATTTCTTAAATGCATCACATTATTCCAGAATTTGAGAGCTATTCAAAAGAGCAGGCACCATTTCAACAATTAACACACCTTAGCTCTCTACAAAAATTGAAGGAAAAAATGTTTCTGCCTTCACAAACTCTGGCTAGTTGAAACTCTTTGAATGGGGTGCCTCTTTGCAGCTAATGTTGTAAAGGGTTCTCCTCCTCTTTTTACTCCCCCTTTCCTTCCCTCTACTTTTTTAAAGAGTTCACCTTATCCACTTGAGCAGGAATGAAGATCTTCTCCACTCCCATCCTCCCCATTTAAAGCTATTGATTACGAGAGAAAAGCAGGCATAAGGAGTAATTAGTTTAATGTTGTTTTTATTATTTTTTTAATTACATATTGAGAATTCAACATATGGCATTTTAGAATTAAAAATAGAATCCTGAACTTAAATGTAATGGGTAAAATAAAAATAAAATCTATCTCTCTGTTCTATATTATGCTCAATTAGGAGTTTCTGGGAAATAATAATCATAGTAATAATAATAATGTTAGTGATGATGGCAAAATGAATAATAGTTAATGTTTATCAAAAACTTACTATATGTCAGGCATTGTTCCATGTGATTTATGTTCAATCCTCATATCAACTCTATGGATTAGATGTTGTTATTGTCATCCCCGTTTTATAGACGAGAAAGCTGAGGTACAGAGAAGTTAAGTAATATACTCAGAATTGTTGAGGAAGACAAAGAAGAGAAATACTTTAGGGATTGGGTAGTATATGCAAGGAAGAAGGCAGAGGGGAGATCACTGGGGTTTAAGGTGAGTATCGTGGGTGTTTACTTTGAGAGATTCGTAGTGCTGTCACCCAATGACCTGTATTTGTCTTAAAAATATTAAGAACTAGAGATATTCTTTGAATGCTCTTAATGGTTCCCCTTAGCTATCTGAGATAGCCTGAGGCCACTTCAGGGATAGCCAGGAAGCCCAATACTCCTTATTTGTGGATAGAGGCACCCTCCCCTGGACAGTGCTGGAAATGCACTAGGCTTTATGACGTTCAAGCAGGAGAAAACTGGAGAAGGACAAGTAGGGACAAATTATGGAGGCATTTGAATTTAGGTATTGAGCAGAGATTAAAAGTAGTATCCTAAAAACTGGGCTTTAGACAATTAATCTGACAGCTGAATTCAGAATTAAAAGGGGAGAAATGAGAGGCAGTGAGATTAGTTACAAAACTCTTGGATTGCAATGAGAAAAATCTATAAAAGGAGAATAGGAGCAAGAACTTGGGGAATATTTTTGATATTGCCTAGACATCTTATCTCATGTTAAATGTCTGAAGCCCTGATGTCTCTGTTTTGTAGCCTATGAACAAATGCAAAGTATAAGTGTCAATATTTTTTTTCTTTTCGCTGTGTTGTGTTCTACATATAATACTTTCATGAGATGAAAGATAAGTTAATTATCTTTGATTCATATCACACAGTGTGACTGCACTAAGAAAACATAAAAATGTTCTACCCAGTCAGAAGATGGGTACCAGTCTTCATTCAGTGCAGAACATCTCATCTTAAAAAAAATAATAGTCTTAAAATAAGAATAGTCATAAATGTTAAACTTGTAGGTCATATGTACACAAGATTTTTATTCATGTAATTATTGGGAAATAGCTCCATATTGACATGTTCTGAAAGCCCTGAGGCTTTTATATCAAATACATTAACCTAACACTGATACAGAATTAGAAAACATAATAATGTAATTTGTAATAAAATAATGTTATTTTTACTAGTGGAAAACATAGAGAATTCATATTATTAAACATAAGATAAAGTCATTTTATTTGAGTACTGTTTTTTTTTTTCTTTTTTAATTAATTAATTTATTTATTTTTGGCTGCATTGGTCTCTGCCACTGCGCACAGGTTTTCTCCAGTTGCGGCGAGCGGGGGCCACCCTTTGCTGCGGTGCCAGGGCTTCTCATTGCAGTGTCTTCCCTTGTTGGAGCATGGGCTCTAAATGCGGGCTTCAGTAGTTGTGGCTTGTGGGCTCCAGAGCGCAGGCTCAGTAGTTGTGGCGCACGGGCCCAGCTGCTCCGCGGCATGTGGGCTTCTCCCTGACCAGGGCTCAAACCCGTGTCCCCTGCATTGGCAGGCAGACTCTCAACCACTGCGCCACCAGGGAAACCCTGAGTACTGATTTTTATGCAACTACTGTTATACTAATATTAAAAATAATTAATATATATTTTATTCAAACCTACATTTTGCAGTAGAGTGAGGAGAGATTTAGGAGATGTGATGGAAAGAGATTTAAGTGGGACACAAGAAAGCAGGATTGTATTTCCAACTATACCACTGACTGTGAGAACTTGGGCAAGTCATAGCACTTCTGAAACTTATCTTCTTTGTTTATAAAAAGAAGGGGTTGGAGTAGATGCTGTCTAAGTTTCCTTTCAACCCTAATATTAAATAAGCATCTTGAAACTCTGCCTGGATGCATTAAATGTGTTTTTTTTTTAAACATTCTACATAGTTAGCCTGAAAGTAATAAGATTTAAATGGCACTTAAGCTTTGAAACAGAAATGAAATCTTCAGCATTGACGTATTATGAAATTTTTAAGGGTCCCTATTCCTGTCTGAGCATTGATTCTTGGGATATTTCTTTTTCACTAATAATAATTGTATGGCTACAGTAAAACCTTCTCAAGGTAATTGTTAAAGGTTTATTGACCAACAGGAGGACATGTCTTGGCAGAGAGATGTGAATTATAAATATTTAAATGAAAATGGACTTTTTGTATAATCTGTACAGACCAATCACTCACCACCTGGGCATTAGGACATGCATCATCAGTCCTTTGAAACTTGTGAAATAAAAAAGGCTAGTAAATAGACCCATGACTGGCCTGCAAAAGAGAATGGGCACCAGTTTCATGGTTTTAACCCCTTTCCACCTTCTTCTTTGGCTCTTTAAATTAGTATTTCTTAATATTGTATAGGAAAATAAGCATTAGACCTGGAGGTTGAAGGCCCAAATTCAAATTCTCTTTCTGGTAACTACTGACTAAGTCCTAATTTTCTCAACTATACAATGGACAGAGATGATGAAACCAGCTTTACCTACTTCACAAGATTGTTGCAAATAAGAAAGTTGATGGAGGAGATCATCAGTGGACACAATTATCCTTTGACCTGACAGCCGGACCCAGGCAGTCAGATGTTCTTCACCCCCTCCCCTGTCCTTGGAATGTACATTCTGCCCACAGTTTCTTCAGTAGGAGTCATTTCAAGGACGTATCCTTGAGAGAGTGAAGTGTTACTGAGACCATTTGGACTATGTATGTGACTAAACCCCTTTAAGTCCTCTATTTAAACTCAAGATTCTGGAGGGCTGGTGTGGAGATCTACTTGTCTTGCGGTAACCCAAGATAAGTCTGTATGTAATTTCCCTTGCTTATTAAAACTTCCACCTACCAAGCTGAGGTGGGCTGCCTCTTTCTTCCATTTCTCTTAGCCCTCCGTGTATGGGGGCCAGTTTCAGATTTCACCCAAGGAGCTCTTGAAATCTCGAACCAACAGGAGGGTTTTATAAACTGTGAAAAAATATCATAATGCAATATATTAGTAACTCTTTTTTATGTCTCAAGGGATTATGCCTTGACTATATGACAGGTCCCAAAGAGCTCCCAACAAAATGCTTTGATTTTCTTGAAAGAAACAAGATGTTGAACTATCACCATTTGATATAAAGCATCTCTGAAATAATCTTTATCTGCCCATGAATTTTCTAACATCCTAATATACCAGACTTCACTTGGAGATTTTAGAGTTTATAAAACATGATCCTGAAACAATGCAGAGTTAAAATTTTCGATCAAATATTTACTTTTTCCAGTCAATCTAGGATCATGTATTCAAGAAAGGCTTCACTTCTCTGGTCAAGGAGATATCTATGAATGAGCATGCAATAGCACTCATGTTAGAAAAAAATATGAGTAGTCAGGATTATTTACATTCTTCGTTAGTTTTCCAACCTCAGGCTAGGTTACAGATGAACAGAACATTATTGGTTTGGAAAAATATATATTGATGCATTCAAATAAAGACAGAGTGTGTGTTTTTACAAAGCACAATATTATGATATGAGAGAACTTTTTAATTGTAATTACGAACTTAGCACCCTCTAGGACAAACATCTCCCAATTATCTCATTTTGTGCTTCATCCATTATGCAACTCTGTCAAAAGAGCTCTGTGTTCCTCCAAGGCAATTGATTAACATTGACCAGTTTTTCCTCACTTTTGGTTCAAAGTAATGTAGTGAGATTAACAACACAATTATTTGCAGCGGCTTGAGTCTGTTATTTAATTAAAATAAAAGCTTTCCATGAAAAGCAGCTTGTTTGCACAAAAACAACAGAGTAGAACTGATTCTCGCATTTTAATTTATGGAGAAGTGATTTTATTCCTTTATATACAAGATAAGAGAATGTTCCTTTTGCCATCAATGTGGGGTTTTTTGTGTGTGTGGTGGTGGAATCAGACGAAGATAGAGTAGTTTTGCTTCACAAACTTTTTTGTAACAGAGAGAATTTGCTAATTTGACATGGTAGTAAAAGCTTGAAATTGTCTTAAATTGTTGTGATGTGAGCCTGCAGTGCCTAATTATTTCTTTAATCATTATGCTAGTAATTGCATTCTGTATTTCTTGAGGAAAAAGAGGGGGCAACAGAAAGATAAAATAAGAATGAAATCACTAAAAAGAAATAACTTTTTTTATTACATATATTTAATCTATGATAAAGGTCTATATATTTAGTTTATGATATAAAGGTTAACTTTAAGATCATTGAGGAAAATGTAGATCAGTCAATAAATTTTGGAGCAATTGGATATATATTCAGAAAAAAATGTCAATTTTGTAGTAAGGAAAACTTTACTGAGCAATAGACAAAACCATGAAAAGATGTTTAAATGTGACTTCATAACACTTTTTAAATGTCTTTTTTTTTACATCTTTATTGGAGTATAATTGCTTTACAATGGTGTGTTAGTTTCTGCTTTATAACAAAGTGAATCAGTTATACATATACATATGTTCCTATATCTCTTCCCTTTTGCATCTCCCTCCCTCCCACCCTCCCTATCCCAACCCTCTAGGTGGTCACAAAGCACCGAACTGATCTCCCTGTGCTATGCAGCTGCTTCCCATTAGCTATCTATTTTACGTTTGGTAGTGTATATATGTCCATGCCACTCTCTCACTATGTCCCAGCTTACCCTTCCCCCTCCCCATATCCTCAAGTCCATTCTCTAGTAGGTCTGTGTCTTTATTCCTGTCTTACCCCTAGGTTCTTCATGACATTTTTTTTTCACTTAAATTCCATATATATGTGTCAGCATATGGTATTTGTCTTTCTCTTTCTGACTTACTTCACTCTGTATGACAGACTCTAGGTCCATCCACTTCATTACAAATACCTCAATTTCGTTTCCTTTTATGGCTGAGTAATATTCCATTGTATATATGTGCCACATCTTCTTTATCCATTCATCCAGTGATGGACCCTTAGGTTGTTTCCATCTCTGGGCTATTGTAAATAGAGCTGCAATGAACACTGTGGTATATGACTCTTTTTGAATTATGGTTTTCTCAGGGTATATGCCCAGTAGTGGGATTGCTGGGTCATATGGTAGTTCTATTTGTAGTTTTTTAAGGAACCTCCATACTGCTCTTCATAGTGGCTGTACCAATTCACATTCCCACCATCAGTGCAAGACTGTTCCCTTTTCTCCACACCCTCTCCAGCATTTATTGTTTCTAGATGTTTTGATGATGGCCATTCTGACTGGTGTGAGGTGACATCTCATTGTAGTTTTGATTTGCATTTCTCTAATGATTAATGATGTTGAGCATTCTTTCATGTGTTTGTTGGCAATCTGTATATCTTCTTTGGAGAAATGTCTATTTAGGTCTTCTGCCCATTTTTGGATTGGGTTGTTTGTTTTTTTGTTATTGAGTTACATGAGCTGCTTGTAAATTTTGGAGATTAATCCTTTGTCACTTGCTTCATTTGCAAATATTTTCTCCCATTCTGAGGGTTGTCTTTTGGTCTCATTTATGGTTTCCTTTGCTGTGCAAAAGCTTTGAAGTTTCATTAGGTCCCATTTGTTTATTTTTGTTTTTATTTCCATTTCTCTAGGAGGTGGGTCAAAAAGGATCTTGCTGTGATTTATGTCATAGAGTGTTTGGCCTATGATTTCCTCTAAGAGTTTGATAGTTTCTGGCCTTACATTTAGGTCTTTAATCCACTTTGAGCTTATTTTTGTGTATGGTGTTAGGGAGTGATCTAATCTCATACTTTTACATGTACCTGTCCAGTTTTCCCAGCACAACTTATTGAAGAGGCTGTCCTTTCTCCACTGAACCTTCCTACCTCCTTTATCAAAGAAAAGGTGACCATATGTGTGTGGGTTTATCTCTGGGCTTTCTATCCTGTTCCATTGATCTATATTTCTGTTTTTGTGCCAGTACCATACTGTCTTCATTACTGTAGCTTTGGAGTATAGTCTGAAGTCAGGGAGCCTGATTCCTCCAGCTCCGTTTTTCGTTCTCAAGATTGCTTTAGCTATTCGGGGTCTTCGGTGTTTCCATACAAATTGTGAAATTTTTTGTTCTAGTTCTGTGAAAAATGCCAGTGGTAGATTGATAGGGATTGCATTGAGTCTGTAGATTGCTTTGGGTAGTAGAGTCATTTTCACAATGTTGATTCTTCCAATCCAAGAACATGGTATATCTCTCCATCTATTTGTATCATCTTTAATTTCTTTCATCAGTGTCTTATAATTTTCTGCATACAGGTCTTTTGTTTCCTTAGGTAGGTTTATACCTAGATATTTTATTCTTTTTGATGCAATGGTAAATGGGAGTGTTTTCTTCATTTCACCTTCAGATTATTCATCATTAGTGTATAGGAATGCCAGAGATTTTTGTGCATTAATTTTGTATCCTGCTACTTTACCAAATTCATTCGTTAGCTCTAGTAGTTTTCTGGTAGCATCTTTAGGATTCTCTATGTATAGGATCATGTCATCTGCAAACAGTGACAGCTTTACTTCTTCTTTTCCGATTTGGATTCCTTTTATTTCTTTTTCGTCTCTGACTGCTATGGCTAAAACTTCCAAAATTATGTTGAATAAGACTGGTGAGAGTGGGCAACCTTGTCTTGTTCCTGATCTTAGTGGAAATGCTTTCAGGTTTTCACCATTGACCACAATGTTGGCTGTGGGTTTCTCATATATGGCCTTTATTATATTGAGGAAAGTTCCCTCTATGCCTACTTTCTGCAGGGTTTTTATCATAAATGGGTGTTGAATTTTGTCGAAAGCTTTCTCTGCATCTATTGAGGTGACCATATGGTTTTTCTCCTTCATTTTGTTAATATGTTGTATCACATTGATTGATTTGCATATATTGAAGAATCCTTGCATTCCTAGAATAAAACCCACTTGATCATGGTGTATGATCCTTTTAATGTGCTGTTGGATTCTGTTTGCTAGTATTTTGCTGAGGATTTTTGCATCTATGTTCATCAGTGATATTGGCCTGTAGTTTTCTTTCTTTGTGACATCCTTGTCTGGTTTTGGTATCAGGGTGATGGTAGCCTCGTAGAATGAGTTTGGGAGTGTTCCTCCATCTGCTATATTTTGGAAGAGTTTGAGAAGGATAGGTGTTATCTCTTCTCTAAATGTTTGAAAGAATTTGCCTGTGAAGCCAACTGGTCCTGGGCTTTTGTTTGTTGGAAGATTTTTAATCCCAGTTTCAATTTCAGTGCTTGTGATTGGTCTGTTCATCTTTTCTATTTCTTCCTGATTCAGTCTGGGGAGGTTGTGCATTTCCAAGAATTTGTTCATTTCTTCCAGGTTGTCCATTTTATTGGAATAGAGTTGCTTGTAGTAACCTCTCATGATCTTTTGTATTTTTGTAGTGTCCGTTGTTACTTCTCCTTTTTCATTTCTAATTCTATGATTTGAGTCTTCTCCCTTTTTTTCCTGATGAGTCTGGCTAATGGTTTATCAATTTTGTTTATCTTCTCAAAGAATCAGCATTTAGTTTTATTGATGTTTGCAATTTTTTCCTTCATTTCTTTTTCATTTATTTCTGATTTGATCTTTATGATTTCTTTCCTTCTGCTAACTTTGGGGAGTTTTTGTTCTTCGTTCTCCAATTGCTTTAGGTGTAAGTTTAGATTGTTTATTTCATATGTTTCTTGTTTCTTCATTAGGCTTGTATTGCTGTAAAGTTTCCTCTTAAAACTGATTTTGCTGCATCCCATAGGTTTTGGATCGTCGTGTCTCCACTGTCATTTGTTTGTAGTACTTTTTGATTTCCTCTTTGATTTCTTCAGTGATCACTTCGTTATTAAGTAGTGTATTGTTTAGCCTCCATGTGTTTGTATTTTTTACAGATCTTTTCCTGTAATTGATATCTCATCTCATAGCGTTGTGGTTGGAAAAGATACTTGATGCAATTTCAATTTTCTTAAATTTACCAAGGCTTGATTTGTGACCCAAGATATGATCTATCCTGGAGAATGTTCCATGAGCATGAGCACTTGAGAAAAATGTGTATTCTGTTATTTTTGGATGGAGTGTCCTCTAAATATCAATTAAGTCTATCTTGTTTAATGTATCATTTAAAGCTTGTGTTTCCTTATTTATTTTCATTTTGGATGATCTGTCCATTGGTGAAAGTGGGGTGTTAAAGTCCCCTACTATGAATGTGTTACTGTCAATTTCCCCTTTTATGGCTGTTAGTATTTGCCTTATGTATTGAGGTGCTCCTATGTTGGGTGCATAAATATTTACAATTGTTATATCTTCTTCTTGGATCGATCCCTTGATTGTTATGTAGTGTCCTTCTTTGTCTCTTCTAATAGTCTTTATTTTAAAGTCTATTTTGTCTCATATGAGAATTGCTACTCCAGCTTTCTTTTGGTTTCCATTTGCATGGAATACCTTCTTCCATCCCCTCACTTTCAGTCTGTATGTGTCCCTAGGTCTGATGTGGGTCTCTTGTAGACAGCATATATACGGGTCTTGTTTTTGTATCCATTCAGCCAGTCTGTGTCTTTTGGTGGGAGCATTTAATCCATTTACATTTAAGGTAATTATCAATATGTATGTTCCTATTCCCATTTTCTTAATTGTTTTGGGTTTGTTATTGTAGGTCTTTTCCTTCTCTTGTGTTTCTTGCCTAGAGAAGATCCTTTAGCATTTGTTATAAAGCTGGTTTGGTGGTGCTGAACTCTCTCAGCTTTTGCTTGACTGTAAAGGTTTTAATTTCTCCATCAAATCTGAATGAGATCCTTGCTGGGTGGAGTAATCTTGGTTGCAGGCTTTTCTCCTTCATCACTTTAAATATGTCCTGCCAGTCCCTTCTGGCTTGCAGAGTTTCTGCTGAAAGATCAGCTGTTAACTTTATGGGGATTCCCTTGTGTGTTATTTGTTGTTTTTCCCTTGCTGCTTTTAATATGTTTTCTTTGTATTTAATTTTTGACAGTTTGATTAATCTGTGTCTTGGTGTATTTCTCCTTGGATTTATCCTGTATGGGACTCTCTGTGCTTCCTGGACTTGATTAACTATTTCCTTTCCCATATTAGGAATGTTTTCAACTATAATCTCTTCAAATAGTTTCTCAGTCCCTTTTGTTTCTTCTTCTTCTTCTGGAACCCCTATAATTCGAATGTTGGTGCATTTAATGTTGTCCCAGAGGTCTCTGAGACTGTCCTCAGTTCTTTTCATTCTTTTTTCTATATTCTGCTCTGCAGTAGTTATTTCCACTACTTTATCTTCCAGGTCACTTGTCCGTTCTTCTGCCTCAGTTATTCTGCTATTGATCCCTTCTAGAGTATTTTTAATTTCATTTATTGTGTTGTTCATGGTTGCTTGGTTCCCCTTTAGTTCTTTTAGGTCCTTGTTAAATGTTTCTTGCATTTTCTCTATTCTATTTCCAAGATTTTGGATCATCTTTACTATCATTATTCTGAATTCTTTTTCAGGTAGACTGCCTATTTCCTCTTCATTTATTAGGTCTGGTGGGTTTTTATCTTGCTCCTTCATCTGCCGTGTGGTTTTCTGTCTTCTCATTTTGCTTATCTCAGTGTGTTTGGGTTCTCCTTTTTGCAGGCTGCAGGTTCGTAGTTCCCGTTGTTTTTGGTGTCTGTCCCCAGTGGCTAAAGTTGGTTCAGTGGCTTGTGTTGGCTTCCTGGTGGAGGGGACTAGTGCCTGTGTTCTGGTGGATGAGGCTGGATCTTGTCTTTCTGGTGGGCAGGTCCACGTGTGGTGGTGTGTTTTGGGGTGTCTGTGGCCTTATTATGATTTTAGGCAGCCCCTCTGCTAATGGGTGGGTTTGTGTTCCTGTCTTGCTAGTTGTTTGGCAAAGGGTGTCCAGCACTGTAGCTTGCTGGTCATTGAGTGAAGCTGGGTGTTGGTGTTGAGATGGAGATCTCTGGTAGATTTTCGCCGTTTGATATTACGTGGAGCTGGGAGGTCTCTTGTGGACCAGTGTCCTGAAGTTGGCTCTCCCACCTCAGGGGCACAGCACTGACTCCTGGCTGGAGCACCAAGAGCCTTTCATCCACATGGCTCAGAATAAAAGTAAGAAAAAGTAGAAAGAAAAAAACAAAGAAAGAAAGATGATAAAAGAAAGTAAAATAAATTAAGGTAAAATAAAATAAAGTTATTAAAATAATTATTAAGAAAAAAATTTTTAAGTTAAAAAAAACCAAAAATGGACGGATAGAATTGTAGGACAAGTGGTGAAAGCAAAGCTATACAGACAAAATCTCACACAGAAGCATACACATACACACTCACAAAAAGAGGAAAAGCGGAAAAAATCATAAATCTTGCTCTAAAAGTCCACCTCCTCAATTTGGGATGATTCATTGTCTATTCATGTATTCCACAGATGCAGGGTACATCAAGTTGAATGTGGAGCTTTAATCCGCTGCTCCTGAGGCTGCTGGGAGAGATTTCACTTTCTCTTCTTTGTTCGCACAGCTCCCAGGGGCTCAGCTTTGGATTTGGCCCCGCCTCTGCGTGTAGGTCGCCGGAGGGTGTCTGTTCTTCGCTCAGACAGGACGGGGTTAAAGGAGCCGCTGATTCAGGGCCTGGGGGGAGGGAGGGGCATTGAGGGCGGGGCGGGCCTGCGGTGGCAGAGGCCGGAGTGACGTTGCACCAGCGTGAGGCGCGCCATACGTTCTTCCGGGAGAGTTGTCCGTGGATCCCGGGACCCTGGCAGTGGTGGGCTGCACAGGCTCCCGAGTAGTGGGGTGTGGATGGTGACCTGTGCTTGCGCACAGGCTTCTTGGTGGCGGCAGCAGCAGCCTTAGCGTCTCATGCCCGTTTCTGGGGTCCGCGCTTTTAGCCGCGGCTTGCGCCTGTCTCTGGAGCTCCTTTAAGCAGCGCTCTTAATCCCCTCTCCTCGCGCACCAGGAAACAAAGAGGGAAGAAAAATCTCCTGCCTCTTAAAGGCAGGTCCAGACTTTTCCCCGGACTCCCTCCCAGCTAGCTGTGGCGCACTAACCCCCTGCAGGCTGTGTTCACGCTGCCAGTCCTCTCCCTGCGCTCCGACCGAAGCCCGAGCCTCAGCTCCCAGCCCCACTCTGCCTGTCGGGTGAGTAAACAAGCCTCTTGGGCTGGTGAGTGCCGGTCGGCACTGATCCTCTGTGCGGGAATCTCTCCGCTTTGCCCTCCGCACCCCTGTTGCTGTGCTCTCCTCTGCGGCGCCGAAGCTCCCCCACTCCGCCACCCGCAGTCTCCGCCCGCGAAGGGGCTTCCTGGTGTGTGGGAACCTTTCCTCCTTCACAGCTCCCTCCCACTGCTGCAGGTACCGTCCCTGTTCTTTTGCCTCTGTTTATTCTTTTTTCTTTTGCCCTACCCAGGTACGTGGGGACTTTCTTGCCTTTTGGGAGGTCTGAGGTCTTATGCCAGCGTTCAGTAGGAGTTGTTCCACATGTAGATGTATTTCTGATGTATCTGTAGGGAGGAAGGTGATCTCTGCGTATTACTCTTCCACCATCCCCCGCTCCCCGTCCCCAGGTTCAAAGAATTATTTTTAACTACAATTTCAATTGCCATTCCATTACTCAAGTCAACACAACATTTGTGGAGAGAGTCTTTTCACCCTTCCTCTCAAGTCACCATCAAAAATTTGCCTGTTAATTGTGTTTGCACATGTTTATCTGTAAATGTTAATTGAAAGTTAGTACGTACAGCTTCTGAGAAAGTGAACAGTTTCCAGAAGTTTTGGAGATGCTTTGATGAGGTTTCCTTCCCCAAATTTAAATTTACACTTTAATTATATTTTTTCTATAAATGCCATCGCACATGAGCAATGAGAGTCTAGCTGTTTGAGGGGAAATAATGCTTTACAATAACTGCCTTTGGTTGACAAGTTAAGCAGTTGATACATTTTTAATTATAACACCTTGGAGCTTTTAAAGAAGTATCGAAGCTTTAAGCAGTGAGAACCTCTGAAGCAAGACTTTCTATTGCTTTTTGTCAGGTTGATATAAATTTGCCTCAGGCAGCGCTACTGGCCAAAAAACAATTTGAGTAGATTAAAAACCAAGGCAGATGGGCTTCTATAAATTGCGAGTGATCAATTCATAGATAGTTTTCATTGTAACTAGTTTTGACCATTATTTAAATGTAATGTATTATTTAACCAAGCTCTTTTATTAATGGCTCATTTTTATGAATTCCTTATTAATGACTCAGGAAGAGCTGAAAGATCCTATAGAGCAGCTACAATTAACAAGTGAAAATAAATCCTAAATCTCTTTCTCTCTCTCACGTATATCATCTATGGTATATTTGTGTATATTATACAGTTATCTGTATTTATAAGGTATGCATGCAGTATGCAACTATTTTTCCACTGGGCAAAGGCCACCTTATGACACAATCCTGATTGAATCTATAAACTTTCTTAAAAGCCTTGAAGATTATAAAAACGATGCAGGGAAAAGTAAGAAGCAACCCAGTGCAGTAATGAGGAGGCAGTCATGCTTCAGTGATTTTCTTAAAAGTATGGATACTCCCTGGATATACTAGAAAGAGTAGCTCCTAGGAAATATAAGAGAAAGAAAGCTGTGTCACAAGAAGTGGAATTATAATTGGAGTACCATTTAAGGCAATATATCATAATGTAAATCTCTGCCCTAATTTAATATCCCAATAGCATCCTCTTCTAGTATCTCTTCCATATTCTTCAGAACAGCCCTGTTCCCATATCCTCAATGGCTACCTAACATCTTTTACTTTTCAACCAAGTTCAACCCTTATTAAAACTTGCTATGAAGGGGAAAGCTAAGAAACCTTTTTGTTGTAAGATGCTTATTCATTCATTTTTACCCTTTCACTAAAAAAATATTTATTAAGGGCTTATGAAGTGTCAGACACTAGATGGTAAGCAGGGGTTTAGTGAGATCTAAAAGCTTACACGGGGCTTCCCTGGTGGCGCAGTGGTTGAGAGTCCGCCTGCCGATGCAGGGGACACAGGTTCGTGCCCCGGTCCGGGGAGATCCCACATGCCGCGGAGCGGCTGGGCCCGTGAGCCATGGCCGCTGAGCCTGCGCGTCCGGAGCCTGTGCTCCACAACGGGAGAGGCCACAACAGCGAGAGGCCCGTGTACCGCAAAAAAAAAAAAGCTTACACGATTTTGATAGGCCCACTTTGCAAAGAAGACTACAAAATTATAAATACAAAATTACATGCAGTGCCTTGAAAAGGGCGTATGCAAATGAGAGTCCCTGAAGTTTAAGTTTCATTAGCTTCATAGCAGTAATTCCAACTCTCGTGCTAGTGATACAAGAGTGACACAATAGACAGAAAGTTCTGCCTTCATGGAACTGGTATTCTAATAGAGGAGGTATAAAATAAACAAATAAATATATTCAACGATGTCACATATAAAGAAAAATTGATAGCGTTAAGAGGTTTGCCAGTGGTGGGTTGCTGTTTTAGATAAGATTCTCAGAAAACACATCTCAAGAAAGTGACATTTGAGCGGAAGCCTTAATGATTTAATGGAATGAGCCTTGGTTGTAGGCAGAGAGTACAGAAAGTGTAAAAGCCCAGATATGAGAGCAAGTTTGGCGTGTTCCAAGGGATATCAAAAAGACAGGGTAGGGGTGGGGCAAGTCAAGGTAAGTCTTGCAAGCTATGATCACTTTTAGGTTTGTTTCCAGTGATGGAAAGTTTCCAGTGATGAACAACCACTGGAAGTGTGGACCAAGAAATGCCCTGATTTACTTTTATGCTCTGGCTTCTTTTTGGTATGAGGCATAAATTCTGATGAGGCTTAAAGTAGTACTTATTAAGTAGTTATCCCAGTATTACCTGGACCAGAAGCCCTTTAATTGTTACAATTAGAGTCACTTTCTGAGCTGACTAAGAACAGAGTGCTTCTCCATACTTGAGACTACCCCTGTTGCCCTATCCACCTCCAGTTGCTACCATGCATTAATTGTGGATTTTGTTATCAACTCAGATCTTGGTATCTCATTTCTGGCTGTCATATCTCATTGTCTACCTATGTGCCAAGACCTTTGAACACTAACTATCCACCTAAATGTACCTTACTTTTCTTCCTGATGCTTGCATCTCCCACGGTTATTTAACTATGTGACTTGTCTTAATATGCATCCCAGTCAGTGCCCCCTTACTGTCTTTAATTCACAGCCTATGAAATTCAAATGCTGTACAGTTGTTTGAAAAACAAAAGATCTAAAAGTGATACAAGAAACGTGTGTGTGTGTGTGTGTGTGTGTTTATCTGTGTGTGTGAGAGAGAAAGAGAAAGATGTGGCTATGTAAACAGAATACTAATCAATTAGCATTATATATGCTAACTACTTACAATTTATGCCTATTTATCCTGAAAAAAATTCATGAATGCTATTAAGTATACATCAGATTAAGTTGGTTATAAGTGTCATTTGATTAACATAGTAACTGGTATATATGTATAGTCAGACTTCTTAGTTTCTTATTCATGTACTAAAGTTGCTTTTCCATGAGTTAAACAAAATAAAGGAATTAATGGTCTAAAATGGTATCAACATATCTGAAGGGCAGCATGTTTTCTTTTGGGAACCCAAACTGGATTATGTTGATTCTTTAAGTGACTAGAGTGAGTTCCTTGATTTGGTTGGTGCTAGTCTATCCTTACTTACAAAATCTTAAAGAAAACCAGTTGTATAAAAGGTACACTATTTTCTTTTTCTAGGGAGTGGTTTTCTGGAATTTGTTTTGTGATTTTGTTTCGAGCTATTTTACATTTTATGTGGCAATTCTTTACTTTATAAAGGCAATAATTAGATAGCTCTGGGGAGCTTGTTATGTTAATTGCATTATTGATTTGTAATGAAAAGAAAATAGAAATGCAGTTATTACCTGAAGTGACAGAATAGAGTACCAATTTCTACTGTCATCACTAAAGCAAAATCTAAATTACCAAAAAAGGTGAATGTTACCATACAATGGAGTGATAGTCTCCTCAACAAATGGTGCTGAAACAACTAGACATATACATGCAAAAAAATAAAATCTAGATACAGGCCTTAAACATTTCACAAAATTACCTCAAAACGGATCATAGACCTAAATGTACAATACAAAACTATAAAACTCTTGGGAGATATAACATAGGAGAAAACCTAGATGACCGTAGGTATGGTGTTACCTTTTTAGGTACAACACCAAAGACATGGCCCATGAAATAAATGATTGATGAGCTAGCTGGGCTTCATTACAATTAAGAACTTCTGATCTGTGAAAGACAATAGCAAGAGAATTAAAAGACAACCATAGACTAGGAGAAAATATTTGTAAAAGACACATCTGATAAAGGACTGCTATCCATGATATACAAAGAACACTTAAAACTCAAAAATAAGAAAACAAACAACGTGATTAAAAAAATGGTCATAAGCCTTTAACAGACACCTCATGGAAGAAGATACACAGATGGCAAATAAGCACATGAAAAGATGTTCCACATCATTTGTTATTAGGAAAACACAAATTAAAACAATGAGATATCACTACACATCTATTAGAATGGTCGAAGTCCAGAACACTGAGAACACCAAATGCTGACAAAGAAGTGGAGCAACAGGAACATTCCTACATTCCTCCTGGGAGTGCAAAATCATGCGGCCACTTTGGAAGACAGTTTCTTACAAAACTAAACATACTCTTACCATAAGATCTAGAAATCACACTCCTTGGTATTTACCCAATGGAGATGAAAACTTATGTCCACAAAAAACCCTGCACACGGACGTTTATAGCAGCTTTTCATCATTGTCAAAGCTTGGAAGCAACCAAGATGTCCTTCAGTAGGTGAATGGATAAATAAACTGAGGTACACTCAGACAATGGAATTTCATTCAGCGCTAAAAAGCAATGAACTATCAAACCATGAAAAGACATGGAGACATGGAGGAAAGTTAAATTGCATATTACTAAGTGAAAGATGCCAACCTGAAAATGCTACATACTGTGTGATTCCAACAAGGTGACATTCTGAAAAAGGCAAAACTATTGAGACAGTAAAACGATCCATTGTTGCCATGGGTTAGTGGGTTGTGAGGGATGAATGGGTGGAGGACAGAGGGTTCTTAGGGCAGTGGAAATACTCTGTATGATATTATTATAATGGATATGTCATAATACTTTTATCAAAACTCAGAGAATGCACAACACCAAGAGTGAACCCTAAGGTAAACTATGGACATTGGGTGATTAGGATGTAGCATCCTTAGTAAAAAATGTACTATTTTGGTGAGTAATGTTGATAATGAAGGGAGCTGTGCATGCATGATGGTAGGGCGTATGTGAGAATTCTCTGTACTTTCCTCTCAATTTTGTTCTAAACATAAAACTGCCCTAAAAAAAACTAGTCTTTTTAAAAAAGGTGAGTGTTACATTGATTCAAATAATGTGAAATGAATGTGATAGTATTCTGCTTTCATGCATGATATAGCTACAAAAAATCTTATGGAACCCATTTAAAATTTTTTTTTTTTTACTATTCTAGCCTTAAATTATTAAATTGGATAAGTTTCTTTAAATTTTTCTCAATGTGTGGAACAGTCTCAATCAACCAGTGTATTGGTTTCCTGTAGAAGTAGACATCCATTTGGTATGGGCCAGGAAGTATGCACTTGGACATATAAGTCTTTTCTAAGTCTGATGGGGGAACAATAGATTGCTTTTCAGATCTAAGCTGTCATAAATTTTAATTAAGAATGGAATCAGGGCTTCCCTGGTGGCGCAGTGGTTGAGAGTCCACCTGCCGATGCAGGGGACACGGGTTCGTGCCCCGGTCCGGGAAGATCCCACATGCCGCGGAGCGACTGGGCCCGTGAGCCATGGCCGCTGGGCCTGTGCGTCCGGAGCCTGTGCTCCGCAACGGGAGAGGCCACAACAGTGAGAGGCCCACGTACCGCAAAAAAAAAAAAAAAAAAAAAAAAAAGAATGGAATCAGTTATATCAAGGTAAGAGCTACAAGTGCTGCCCTGTGAGCTATCTAAAGTTAGCTAAATAAAGTATTTAACATAAGATTAGTCAAAGCAGATAAAAACATTTTGCTAGAAAAACACAATACCAAGGTCTCAGTTCTGGTTTCTAACTCTGAGTTGGCACATGACTTATTCTACTGATAAGCATCTAGATTAAAAAGGCAGTAGGAATGCAGAACTGAGAAACTCAGCCTACCAGTGCATTTAGTTCTATGTATTAGGAATGTGCATAATAATGCCAGAAAGAGTACTAATTATAACACTCAAAATTTCAAACTGTTGTGATTCCAGTAAGTGTTTAATGCTCTATTATCTTAACATTCATACCATCTACACAGATTATTTTAATGTATTGAAATGACCAGTCAGTTCAATTTCTTACATCCCACTCCAAAAGATATTCAATTAAAACATCTGTAAAACCAATTTGAGGAATATCTCCCTCTGCTATGTAACTTAATTTTATAATTTAATAAAAATTATCAATTTAGTAGCCCAATATAGAGATAGCTTGAAAAGTGATAATTTAATAAAATACTGCCTACTTTCCTACAGCATGCATTTCAAGTATATCCAGCTGCTGATACAGTTGTCTCAAATGTTTTTTTCCATCAAAATTCTTCTAAGTAGAAGAGGAGGATTTATATATTCAGTGATCTGGCAGCATAATTAAAACTATCTCTAAGGCAGGGTTCTATGGATGGATTTTTGACAGGATGTCTATTTTCAATCAGTACATACCATATAAATGTGAATATCTCCTTGTATGCAGCTATATTCATAACTATAGTAATAACACATCTTGGGACTGTAAATTTGAGGCTGAGGTATGGCCAGCTAAGTTTTTATGAGTATCCTTTGTGTTTGGCCATCTAACTCTATTGTCTTGTTATAACCAGTTAGCAACAAAATTGATCATGTGCTAATATAAGATGTGATTTGTTACGAGAAATGTGAAAAGTAATTTTTCAAGAGAAACCTGAAATTTGACTTTTCAAGGTAAACTAAAAGAGGAATGGTTAAAAGTATTGTGAAGCTCTACTGATTATTCTGTATGTTTGAATCACAGTTGAGCTTGATTTTATTCAAATTTCTCGTTTAAGATAAAGCCACTGTTTGGTGTTGCTTCATGTTAGTGCCAGTCTAATGAGCAATTACAGAAAATGAAGTGGCAATAGTAGTGCGTCCTGTAGGAGACAAGTCAGAGTCTCACACGTGAGAATGTCAGGCAGTGAAACCAAGTGCCTCATTATTAGTAAGCCTGAAGTTGAATACCTAGTACTTTTCCTGATGTTCTGTTTGACCTTTGGCAAGTTGTTTTTATCTCTCTGCCTTATATCCAGTGTTGGAAAACAAGGACAGCAAATAGTCCCTTCTGATGTGAAGGGCTGAAAAAAAGTAAGATGACTTTCAAACTTAGCATTATATGCCAAACTAAGCAGCCTGAAAGCTTTGTCATGTTGTTATTAATTATAATGAGTAATTATTTTTACTAACCACTGTCACTAACCCATGGTCATAGGATATGCTTGTGTAGTCAGCATGCCAAGGATTGCAGTTCAACTAAAATATGAAGGGGTTTCAAATCTGGCAATAGAAAGTGCATGTATCATAGCCCTTCAGTGGGAAATGACCTATTTGTTCACAGACTTGCCGATCAGTCTGGTCTAAATGAAGAGAGAGTTTTAGGGTCACACTAAACCATTTATTACTGCTGGCTCTAATATTAAATGAGCAAGGAAAACAAACCCCATCCAGGTGGAAATTAGTTTCACACTCTTCCTCTGCTTTTCAAATCATCAAAACCAAGTGAGTCCTCAAAGCCTGACTGTTTCACAAGCACTTTCTAATGGATTTCAGTATTTTTTTTGGTTCTGTTTCTTGGAAGTATAGCTTCACATTTGTAAGACAAAATGTGTTGGCAATTCAGGTGGCCTTAAAATGAGTATTTGCCTATGAGGTTTTTTTTTTTTGTCCCCCATCAACCCATGTCATCCTAAAACGCACAGTAGCAGTCTCAGACACTGACTTTTCCACACTGAGGTTCTTTAAAGATTCCTAGCAAAATGTGTGGTTTTTGCAAATGTATATCATACCAATACATCAAATTTAGCCAGGCTAGAATGCCCTTATGCTTATAACGCTGACTATTTATTCCTACTTTCCCTCCTCTTCTGATCTCACCAACTCTTAGCAATACTCTGCATGGGGAGGAAAGAAATTAAAGGACATTTATGTAAATGTGGGGATAGCCATGGAAGATATTTGAAAAATTTGTACCTCTGGAGTGGCTGCAATGGTACTAAAGCCTTCCAAAAATTCCATTATTATTGCAAGCACTTGTGTAATTTTCATTCCTTGGATGTCATAAATGAACCTTTTCCATATCAGTTTTCACCAAAAGTTAAACTAATTATATCCACCATTGGTAGTTTTACTGGTTTAAGGTCGAAAAGGTACAAAGGAAAAGGATGGGATAAGGAGAGCCTTGCATATAAGTCTAAACTTCCTCAACCAAGAATTTTCTAACGCACCTATATAATGAGAAATAGGAAATAGAAGTTGAGCATGCTATACAATTGGATCTTAAAATGACTAGTCTTCATGGTAGTTTTTCTGGAGAAGAAATATTTAGTGTATGTTCAAAAATTCTAATTAGGTGCTTGGGTTTGGCAAGGACAGATTGACTCTTGGAGCCCTTCCAAATTTGGGGGCTTCTGAGAACATTAATATTGAAGCTGAAGGAGATATGCAAGGCAGTCAATTTGATGGAGAGGACTTTGTCATCATTTAAGAAGGGAGGTAAAAATGATGTCTCATGGCTCGCTCTCCAAATTTAAAATTTCAAGCATTAAGTATGACAGCTAATTCTGTAGTTTCCTTCTGTACTGTGGATTACAGGAAAATATGAATATTTTCAACTTGTTATTCTCACATTTCACAATCAATTATTAAACACATTTAAAAAAATTATTTATTTATTTATTATTTTTGGCTGTGTTGGGTCTTCGTTGCTGCACATGGGCCTCCTCTAGTTGCAGGGAGCGGGGACAACTCTTCATTGCAGTGCACGGACTTCTCATTGTGGTGGCTTTTCTTGTTGTGGAGCATGGGCTCTAGGCACGCAGGCTTCAGTAGTTGCAGCACTTGGGCTCAGTAGTTGTGGCTCACAGGCTCTAGAGTGCAGGCTCAGCAGTTGTGGCGCACTGGCTTAGTTGCTCTGCGGCATGTGGGATCTTCCTGGACCAGGGATTGAACCGGTGCCCCCTGCATTGGCAGGTGGATTCTTAACCACTGTACCACCAGGGAAGCCCCGTTAAACACATTTTAACTAAAGCTTTTAACTATTTATTCTGTTTTTTAGTTCACACTTACATGGATCCTTAACAAATTGATATTTCTTTTGGCATAGAAAGAAGTTTTATACACAGACTGTGATATTTGACTTCTGAAACCCTTATAGTTTCCATTATCATTTGCCCTGGTATCATCTCATCATCACTATTATAGTTGTTGAGAAGAACACCATGCATTGGTCACCAATGCCAAGGAAGGAGTTTGATTACATGAAGGATTAGCAAAGGTCATTACAACGCCAGCCACCAGGTTATAGAAGCCCAAATGTTTCTGCCCACTGCATCTTGGTATCAGAGTTGCCAAGGAAAACACAGCACAGTCAAGCACTGGATGGACTAAGCTTTTATTCACCTAGAGAAGAGACAGAGCAAGCTCAGCTCAACAGTGGACATCGGTCCCAATGTGTAGCACGTGGCCCAGGCAGCCAGTGAAAAGCAATGGATCTACTGGCAACCTCATTCCTCAGCAGAAGGACCTCTCTCCCTCCCAAAGGAGTCCGAAGTACTGAAAGCTGAGAGTGTGCCTGAAGTCCACTGTACTGTACTGTACTCACTTAAGCAGAACAAGGGAACAATTAGGTGTTCCCACACAAGGAGATAAGCCCAGCAGAGGCTTTGTGGGCTCTTTATCTGTTGGTTAGGCAGTGTTCCAGGCCAAGGGGTCAAAACGCTGTGCACATGAGACTGCCTTTTCCAACCATAATCAACCTCTCTTCAACATGTGAGATTCAGTGCTGCATATTTATAGAATCGCACAAATTCAAACACTTCTATTATAAGTTATTAATAACTCACACATAGGTTAGCTAGATTACCTTTTTAACCACCCATGTAGAAAAAATATTTTCTAAGTAAATTAACTATGTTAATTTCTAAGGTAATTAACTAGATTTACTCGAGTATGTCTAAAATAGTCAAGAAACTTCCCAAAGATTCTTGGGTATGTCAATGCGCTTTTGGATACCTAACATATTAACTACAAACAATTCTTATATATTGACTAAAACCCAGAATCGTATGTAAATACCCTTTTTTTTTTTTTTACTAGCTTTGGATCCTGAAAATGCAAGTGCTGCTTTATTGATTAACATGACAGCTTAATGCCAACAGTTTATGAGACTATGTTAGATACTCCATAAGAGACTCTAGGGTGACACAAAAATGAGTAACACATAACCTCTAGACTCAAAGAACTTGTGGCCCAAAGTGAGATCGTGACAAAAACAGGCACACCAGGCTTCTTTCAATACAGACTTCATATTGTAATCTCCCTCTTGTTGCAGATGCTACATGACTCATTTGTTTTACAGCTGAAGACTAAAATCAATTAATATTTACAATAATGGAAGAACAAAGGACAAGTCCATGCTGTTTTCTAGTTTTCTGTTTTCAAACCCTACTTGATTCAATAAGAGCATCTACCCTAAGACCATTAGTGTATGCAGTTGAATATTTTACAATGTTTGCCTTTAGAAGTCTTCTCTGTTCAGGACCATAGTGCCAGGGTCAGCAAATGCACTATTTCTTCTGTTTAAGTGCATCCTCTTCCTCTGTGTGAATGACATTCTAATCCTCGTCTTGCTTTACTGAATTGCTGAATCTCGTCCTATTAACTGTGATTACCAGTTATCGACTGACCACAATACAACAAACTGTGTCTCTTAGTGCATGGAACAGATTACTAAAAATAGAAATCCCGTATTATTTTTTTCTTCTTCTTCTTCTTTTTCTTTTAACTTCTTTACTGGAGAATAATTGCTTTACAATGTTGTGTTGGTTTCTGCTTTATAACAAAGTGAATCAGCTATACGTATACATATATCCCCATACCCCCTGCCTCTTGTGTCTCCATCCCACCCTCCCTATCCCACCCCTCTAGGTGGTCACAAAGCACCGAGCTGATCTCCCTGTGCTATGCAGCTGCTTCCCACTAGCTAGCTATTTTACATTTGGTAGTGTGTAAATGTCCATGCCACTCTCTCACTTCATCCCAGCTTACCCTCCCCCCTCCCCGTGTCCTCAAGTCCATTCTCTACGTCTGCGTCTTTATTCCTGTCCTGTCCCTAGGTTCATCAGAACCTTTTTTTTTTTTTTAGATTCCATATATATGTGTTAACATACGGTATTGTTTTTCTCTTTCTGACTAGCACGAATAGTACAGGATTACTATTCTATTTCTTTTGATGAGCTAATTTTGCCATTAAAAAGTCATTTTATTGTGGTTCCTTACAAACGTACACTTTTTGTTGTTTGTCTTATTTTAATAAGATTTGTTGTTTTTCCTGGCTGTTGATTGAATGATAGCTTGCTCTTCCGTTTATTTTTTAACAGGACCATAGGGTTGTATTAGGGGCGGAGCCAGCGCGCAGCACTTAGATTCTGCGTGCGGCCAGTTAGAGGTCCAGCTCTGCCAAAAGTCAGCCTGGCAGGGGTCCTCACAGCAGAGACTGGTGAGAAGAGGCTGGAAGGCCTTGAGGCCTGAGGGGCTGAAGCAGGAGCCTGAGGGAGTTGAGCTTCTCCCTGGCATGATGCTCGTTTCTATCTTGGTTGGGGGCATGGCCACCACCTGAGGGGTTGGATCCACACGTGAGCTGGCTCTGGATCTCTGCCTTGTTCAGAGGTGGGGTTGAGGCCCAAGAGATGGAGCTGCACTTCTGAGGTCTTTGCCCTGGCTAGAGGCAGGGCTCTAGCCTGATCTGGCTCAGTTCCTTCCTCGGTGTACCCTTGCACAGGGTGGCAGTGGGGCCCACGCGGGCTTCACTTCTTCGCCGGTGTGTGTGTGTGTGTGTGTGTGTGTGTACAAAGCCGGTGGTGATCTCTCTTCTGGCTAGAGGCTTGGCCGGGACCTAGCTGGATCCACCTTAAGAGGAATGATTACTGGAGCAGGGGCCTGGTGTGGGCTGGCATGCATGCTGGGGTGATCCTGGCAAGCTGGCCAGGGCACCAGGTGGTTTTCAATCTGCTGCCTCTGTGCTGGGACTGGGAACAAACGAGCCTGCGCGCACTTTTCAAGAGCAGAGTCTTGGTTTCTTATGCTCTCCGGTAAGCCCCACTGGTTTCAGGCCAGCTAATGGGTCTTGTTTTTTTTGGTGTCTGGCCTCAGGGTTGGGGTGCTAAGTTGGGGCTCGAACCCCTCACTCCTTAGGGACTATCCCTGAGCTTGTGATATCCCCCTCCTCTTCTGTGTCCCCCGCTAGGGTACGGGTTCCAACCAGATGGCTTTTCCTCCCTTCCTACCAAACTTTGTGTGTACCTTTCTTTGCAGCCTTGGTTGTGGAAGAGCTGTTCTGCTAGTCCCCCGCGTCAATTTCAGTGAGCATCGCTCTCTTTGTCGTTGTAGTTTTGGTTTGTCTGTGGGAGAACATGAGCTCAGAGTCTTCCTATTCCACCACTGTGATCCCACCCCCTCCGGAGGGCATTTTAGAAAGGTACTGAAAAAAATATATTAAGAGTTTGACAAGAATCTAAGCCTAAGGTGGATGGTATACGGTTTCATTTTTTTGTCCCTTTTATTTACACACCACAGAAATTAGGTGTGGTTAGTTCTGTAATTCTGTGCAAAGGGCAATTTAACCTCCTTGCTTATTGCTACCCTAGCTGTTACACATTCTAATTTCCATAGCCCATTCCATTTTCCTATAAACTGCTACTGATATTATTAGACAGCTCTGGCTGTGCAGTAGGATCCTTGGAAATCTGTTCAATGAACTATTTCCAAATGCAAGTCCAGGGACCTGCCTCCCCTACCAACAGAATTTCTAATGAGCTACGGCTAATCTTTGAACCACTTAAATTAAAATAGGTGCTTCAAGGCAATGACACAATTTTTTCATGAGGTATTTTAGGGTCCGATTATGATCATAAAGCCTTTCTTAGATATGCTGTACTAAAATAAAGTCTGCCACTTAACCATCAGAACGCTACAAATTCTTTTCTCAATTACCACCCATTGCCCCCCTTCCCTTCCTCACTACTAGCACTTTCAAATTGTATCCCACACACTACCAAACCTCCTTTCACCCAGAAACTCTTCTTTAGATAGCTTTGGGCTGTACTAATATGCATTGTCCGAGAGCCTGCCACTTTGCTGTCTTTACTGATATTCTGCTTCCAGCGAAAATCTACTATGAAGTATTTCATTTTGTAATTTTCAAAGTACTAGGAGCTCTTAAGCTCTTCACAAGGAAAAAAAAACGCCTCAGTGGTTTGTGTAGGGCAAACCAAGAGAACTGCTGACCAATTTTCACACATCTCTATAGAACAGGTAGCTGAACAATAGTCTTCTCTGTTGTGCAGGTTGAAAGAATGGGGCTATCAACATTAATGTGAATTATTCTAGTGTCCTAGAGAGAACTAGAGGCCAGCTGATGAAATGAAATCTTCTGACTTTCCCAAGACTCAGATTAGCCTGGTGTGAGTTTTACCTAAATTAGGTATTTCTTGGGATCATCTTTTTGCTATGCTGTACCCTTAATAGACAAGCTAAGGCTTGACTATCACCCTTTCTGGGTTTGAAATGGAAAATGGAGTATAAAGATTGCAGTCGTTGAGATCTAGTCATTCTCTCCCTCTCTGTTCCCCTTCCTGACTTGTTTTCCCTTTGGAGAACAAATGAGAAATTTAATGCAGTTGACCAAACAAAGCTGGGCTGAGAAATGAGAGAAAGAATGGAATTGGGAGAGGTTGGGGGTAAATGACATTACAGCCAGAAAAAGTATAGATAAGAAAAGGAAAAGCTCCTCTCGGTCACGAAGGAGGAGACCTCATGTAGCAATCTAGCTTCCCTAGTCTCTACACTGACATTAGCATCAGGAAGTGTGCTGTAGGACAGGGGTGCTGTGCCTTCATATATGGATTCATAACACTTTTGTGCTCAAGGCTCTGGTCCATATTTAAATCCCTAACATGAATCAAGGATGTAGCATCCTGAGCAAGCTGGAAATTTTTACAGAAAAGCAGAGGCTCAAGTCTTTTATATTAAAGATTTGGTAGTAATCGGCCTTGTATGCAGTTATCATCTCTATAATTTTCATTTCAGAAGGAAACATAGGAAATAAATTATCTCTTTTTTTGAGTGATAGATGTATTTAAAAAATTATAGTATACTTAGAGCAAGAAACCTGCTTGGGTTTGGAGCTTTAATTCTAGCTCCAACATTTATTAACTAAATGGCCTTGGACAAACCATTTAAGTTTCTGAACCTAAATTTTCTTATTTGTCAAAGGAGAATCTATTTTGTAGTAATCAATGGGCATGATGTTGCTATGTGAACTGAAAAATAATAGGAAAATAACAGGGATGGTGTATAAGATAGACACCTTTCTGAGACCCTCAAATATTCCACATATATGGTCACTTACTCTGCTGGCTCTGGCAGCACTCAGATGGAAAAAACAACAACAACAAAAAACATACTGCCAGAGGTGAGGTTGAATGAACTGGAAATACAGGAAGAGAACCAGGATGTAATTATACCATGGGCAGAGAGATACTCAAAAATTCCTTCACAATAACCTACAGCAGCACTGACTGAGGACTTATTGTCGGAAGTGTACTATATGTAGTGTTCTGCAGAGTAGCATTGGAATCAGGGATTGTGGTCCTAACAAACTTAAAGGGTACTGAAAACAAACAGTAATCCAAATAAGAAAAAAAACCTAAATATAAATAATAGATAACAGTAAATAAAGAATATGTAATTAATTATTCTGGGAAGGACTAATAGCAAATTCATTGAGCACATACTATAGGCTGGGCACTGAGCTATATTGTTATCTTCCAGATGTCTCTTACATACGTCTAGATAAGACTTTTTAAGGATTCAACCAACAGTAGTGGGCCTAAGCCATCTCTTCTTTTTTGTGTAGGTCCTTTAAAGGCAGCTCTTTTCTTTTCATCTAATATGAGTCCCACTATCAAGTACATGAACAATAAATAAATATTGAATTGGATCATCAGGGACCTTGCCAAATACAAGTCCAAGAGAAGGGAGAAGACATAAAAGTATCAGAGAAGGTCATAAAGTAGAAGTAAGAAAGCATACAAGACACTCTGTCTATGTGGGGAAAGAATGCAATATTGCAGGTGGATGAAAGGAAGGTTTTACAAATGCAAGGATTTTACATTATAGCTGCATTTTTCTTCAAAGTGTTTAAAAAAGGCGTAACAACTCTAGACACAATGACTTTAAAATGCATCACAGTTGTAGAGTAAGATTGGAAGGACGTGATGGAGGGACTCTCACTTGGAGAGTTTCAGATATTAAGACTCACTTTGAAATACAGACCAAACTTAGGTAAGAAGCTGCAGCCCATATAAATGCAATCCATTTTTTACCATATAAAAAGTTTTATGGTAGGTTCCTATCAGTAATGAATATGTGTCAAGATGTGCTGATTATCTGTTGCTATATATTTTAAAGTATTTTCCTATATGATGTTTGGTAATGTTAAAAACTTCAAGATTTCAATCACTGTATTTTCCTCCTGTGTACTCTCTAGGAAAGGGGCTATTTAAATGCAAAATAGTATCCCCAGCATTTTCCTAAACTTTTAAAGGAGAGAAGTAAGGATTTAGGAAATAGCATCCTTGTAGTGACTACAGGCTAAATAACTTGTAGAAAATAAGTCACTCATAAGAATAAATCTCAAGTTGGAGGGATTTTAAGAAGGAACTAAGAAACAACATTGCATGAACTCTGTGTCATGTAGTGCATTGAACACCTTACATATATTATCTCATGTAATCCTTACACTAACTCTGTGATGTAGATAATATTCCATCCTCCATTATACAGATGAAATGGAGCTTAAGTCACTTATCCAAGATTATAGAGTTTGTTAGTGACCAAACTGTACTATGTCCACTACATTTGCTGCTGAAACTCTACAAAACAGTTTTGTTAGAATGGATACAGGAGCGCCACATTAATCTCAAAAGGATGCCAGTTTCCTCACTCCAGGCTGTTTTTTATACCATCCCTTCCCACAGGCTATACATGAAGAATTCTCACATTATCACACATAGGAGATCCTAACTCCCCTCTCTGTATAAAGTTTTAATCAGAGCTGGATTATAGTTAGTATTTTTTATTGGAATAGTGTTTTTCTTAGGAAGGTTAGTAAGAAATTTTCAGTGGTAGAGGTGCCACACATCTACTTAGGCTAACCAAGAGCAGAGAGTTTTTATGGGAGGCACAATAGGAAGATTTCTCAAAAGGACATTTCTGAAGCTAAAAGTCCAGTGCTTACTTTTGCAACTCAAAATTATTTAGGACCTTTCTATATCACTGGTATTCAACTAGCATAAAATCTCACTTTAGTGAGTAAAGCATTAAAAACCTGCTGGATTATTCTGGGAAGGTTTATATCAATAAAAGCTGGCTGGGTTCTTCATATCAATCATATAGTTACCTTAAGACTGGGACGACTTGACGTTGAGGCTCAAAACTAAACTCCCCTTTGAAGTCATAATATTTCTTTTTTATGTAGTTTTTATTTTTTATAAATAATACATGACCATTCCTTAAAAAGTGAAAGAAAGAAAAAAGCAGTCTACCTCTCCACCCCATCTCCACCCTCAAGTACCATTCCCCAAGCTACTAGCTTTCAACTCTTTTAGATGTTTCTTTTGATATTTATCTTGCTATTTCTAAATAACATGCTAATACTTGCATTTTTTAATTTTTAGCTTTAGATATTATCTCTTGACTTAGTTTGGGATATGACGAATTCTCTTAAGCATCATCTCAAGCATTACTTTTCACTTGTTTGATGCTTTAGTGAGATACAATTTTTAGGTTGAAAATTATTTGTCTTTTGGATTTCGAAAACACTTCTCCAGTATCATCTACCATCCAGCTGTTCCTGTTGAGAAAACTTATTCTTGTTTCATCTTTTGTGTGTTACTTTGTTTTTCTGTTTGTTTGTTTTGTTTCCTCTAGGGAAGCTTTTAGGATCTTCTCATCACCTCAGCCCTCTGAAGTTTCACAGTAATGTGACTTTGTGTAAGTTTTCTTTCATTTATTATATTTGGTTGGCACCTTCATTCTGGAAGCTCATGTCCTTCTGTTATGGGAAATTCCATTTTATTGTTTTATTAATAATTTCCTCCCCTGTGATTACTTTTCAGGCTTTTGTGGAAATTCAATTATGAAGTAGGACCTCCAGAACTGATCTATTTTTCCATATTTTCTGTTGTTTCCAAAGTCTGACATTTTACTTGCTTTCTGTGCAGTTTCAACAACTTCTTCCATCCATTCTATGGAGTTTTTTCATTGTTCTGTTCATGGTGTTGATGATGATGATGATGACATCCTGTTTTGCTCCCTGTACTGTTTCCTCTAAACTCCCTTTTTTGTTTGTTTTGGTCTGTTTTTCATTTTAGAAGTTTTCATTTTAGGAGTTTTCATATTTAGGAGTGAGGCACTGAAAAGCTGATTGCAATGTGTGCATGTGTGTTATCTTTCCTGGGTCAGTCAACCAGCCCAGGCAGAAATCCACCCACCAATCCCTTTCCTGGTAGTTTAGTCTTGGTTGCCAGTGCTCTAGAAGTTGAGAGAGAGAAAGGGCTGAGAGCATCCCATCACTCAGAATGTAGATTCCCAGATAATATCCTAGTTTCAGTTGTGGCATCCTCATTCTTGGCTGTGCTGTGATCCACAGGTCTAGGATCCCCTCGTTTCAATCTTCCCTGTTTTATGTCGGAATAGGGAATAGATCTGGAAGTCTTAGTGTGCTCTTTATACAGATTACCAAACACTCTGCTTGTCTTTTTTTTTTTTTTTATTGAACCATGACCGCATCCAAACCTTCAGGACTGCCTGGTGATTGTAACTTCTGACCATTCTTAGGTTCTGAACACAAATGTACTTGTTTCATTGCTATCCTCCATCACATTCCTTCCCTCCTCTCAGAGACTTAGCTTTTAGCTTCCTAAGTTCTATTATATCTGTTACTATTCCTCTGGGTTATTTGCATTTCTCCTCTATTGTTTTTTTCTTTTTTCTTCAGTATTATGATTTTTATTTAATTTTCATTATTTTAAAATATTTAATCTGCCATGTTTAACCAGAAGTCACCATCTTTATTCTCCACTTTTGTAGAGCAAGTATCGTCACTTAGTTTGTGTTTTTTTAAAGAATAAATGTAAATCTTAGAAAAATTTTTAAAAATATTGAAGTGACTCCACTTCTACCACTTTTAAGGTGCTGTATGTTTTGTTTAAACTAAGAGGATCTATAGCCCTCTAATGCCATCCATAAGTGCATTTTCTCTCCACATTTCCCAACAAGACTACCAGAGAAAATACTGCTGGCTCATCTGATGTGGTTGTAGAACATGTAAGAAGCAGGCGCCATATAGAGCATGACATGTTCTGTTTTTAACATGCTTCACAGTTGTAGAGTAAGATTGGAGGTGCTTGCTGGAGGGACTCTGACCTAGAGGGTTTTGGATACTAAAACTCAGTTTGAAATCTCACTACAGTAATTTACATCTTACCTAGGCCAGAGGAACTTAAGAATCACCATGCATTGGCATTTATTCCAAACACGTTCTGTATGAAAGATTTCAAAGCTCTCCTCTAGAAATAGAGGCACACACACAACTGGCCATGAAGGCTCCTGCCCATGTCAAGTTGCAAATCCTTTTCTTATAAGACCTTTAGTTACACCTCAGCAAGAACTATCTGGACACTATCCTGTTAGAAGCCTGTAGTATACATAACCGGGGAGGGAACCATAGATGCATTTGGCATTCTTGTTGAGAAGACTGCACATTCAGAACCAAATTATTGCGGCAGGAAATACTTGCCTCTCAGCAGTAGCAGAGAGGTTCTATTATACAGCTATCTGAAAGATAAGGGAATCACAAGGATATTAATAAAACACATAGAGTTTAGTGTAGCACAAGCAAGGAAGCAATGCTGAGGGACTTTTCAGAACAGGATACTTCATACCTGAGGCCATTCTCTTAGGTACAGAAAGGAGAACGCTGCCAGAAGATGTTAAAAGATGTATCTTCTATGCTAAGTATATTAAGTACGCTATACATTTATCTTAAAGTTTAGTAGCACAAGTGAATGAGAATGTATTGGGAAAGCTCATCAACTGTTGAAAAGCTTTTTAAAAAAATTTAGTGTAAGACTATTTCTATTTGTTAATGAACAAAAAACATGATTAGGAATATTGAACTATTTATGCCACCGGCCCCACCCCTTCCTGTGAACACATTTGGCTTAAAATGAAAGGACAGATGAACAGATGAATCCCTTTTTGAAAATCAGCTGTAGGCCAGAGAAAGCTTTGGTTAGAATAAATACTGACATCTGCAGATGGAATGAACTGCAGAGAGATGTTTAATATATCTCAGCTTTTCTTGTTTAACATTTATTGAGATTTGGCAATGTGCTGGCGGCTGTGCAGAATGTGAGCACAGCAGGGTCTCTTTCTTCAAGAATGGAGCGAAAAAAAATTTCCTGGTTAGTTAAGGAGAACTTTCGTATGAACATCATTTGTATGCCTTTGCCTGCTGAATTCAAGAAGCCCAGACTTTTAAGATCAAATTAAGTTAACAAGTAGATGAGCGTCCACTGCATTCTTACTGTGATGGTGGGATACAAGAAAAAAATTAGTCTTACTAAGGAAACAGTACTGGTTCATATGAAACAGTAAGAGACCAATGTATTAAATAAAATGGAAGATGGTATATCAGAGATTAAATAATAAGACAAAGGAGGTCAAAGAAGGGAGAGGTAACAGTGAGCTGGAATATACAAGAGAGAAGAGTTATGATGGAAATGAAACTAGATTGGCCTTCTAATATGCAACTATCATATGCTTAAATTCCAGGATTTAGACCATGAAAATATAGCCAAGGTATATTAAGTAAAAAAAAAAAAAAAAAAAAAAAGAAAAGTTTTCAAAGAGCATATTTACTGTCTTCTCATTCCTATAGAAATAAATAATATCTGGGAAAACTATATTCCAAAGTGTTAACAGTGATTACACCCGGAAAAAAGATTGTAAGAGACTGTAACTTTTCAAATCATGTATTTCCCTATCACTTATTTTTTTTTAAACAACCGTGATTTTCTCGAAGAATCAGAA
The DNA here is from genome assembly GCF_964270905.1 of Leucopleurus acutus. Lineage (NCBI taxonomy): Eukaryota > Metazoa > Chordata > Mammalia > Artiodactyla > Delphinidae > Leucopleurus > Leucopleurus acutus. The sequence continues at coordinate 108,972,894 of NC_139148.1, read as the reverse complement.
GAGAGTGAGGTCATTTCAGACTTCCTGGTATCTCACTTCTTCCTAAATTTCAAACATATCTACACTCCTGGTTACGGTTTTGCCTGGATATATGCTGGAAACCAGAATTCCTGGACCAGGTTTATGTCATTAGAAAATAGGAAAAGAGGGCTTCCTTGGTGGCGCAGTGGTTGGGAGTCCGCCTGCCGATGCAGGGGCCACGGGTTCGTGCCCCGGTCCGGGAGGATCCCACGTGCCGCGGAGCGGCTAGGCCCGTAGGCCATGGCCGCTGAGCCTGCGCATCTGGAGCCTGTGCTCCGCAGCGGGAGGGGCTGCGGCAGTGAGAGGCCCGCGTACCGCAAAAGAGAAAAAAAAAAAAAGAAAATAGGAGAAGATGTAATGCAGGAGATATTAAAAGATGCCTAGAGAATATTATGAATAACTTTACCCTAATAATTTTGAAAAACATGGGTGAAATAAAACTACTGAAACTGATGCAAGAAAAAAATATCTTATTGATCTTACACAATTATTAATGGAATGGAATCAGTATTTAAAAGTCGCCACACAAGAACCACTAAACTGAGGCAGTTTTATGAGTATGTTCTACAGACATTCAAGAAATGGGCAGGGGAGGGGGGATTGGAGGCAGGTGGTCAAAAGGTACAATTCCACTTTTAAGATAAATGTTAAGAGAGTAAATCCTAAGAGTCCACATCAGAAAGAGAAAGTTTTTTTCCCTTTTTTCTTTTCTTCTTTCTTTGTAAAAAAGTTATATGATGTGAGAAGATGGATATTAGCTCAACCTATTGTGGTAACGATTTCACAATATATGTAAATTAAACCATCATGCCGTATACCTTAAACATATACAGTGATGTATGTCAATTATTTCTCAATGAAACTGGGAAAAAAATAGGATATTCCAACCTTTAAAGGAACAGAAAAAGAGGAGGGAAAAGTCCAAACCAATTTTATAAAAAAGCAGTATAATTATGCCAACACAGGAAAAGGATAAAATGAGAAAAGAAAATGTATTGGTCCCCCTATTCATTAACATTAATGCAAAAATTCCCACTAAGTTATTAATGCCTGAATTCCAGACATGTATAAATTAGTCAAACCATTATAACCTAGGTGGATTTATTCCAAGAATGCTAGTTTGACTCAACATTAGAAAATCTACTAATGTAATTTGCTACATTTATGAATTATGGAGGAAAAAAACATACAATTAACTCAATAAAGACAGAAAAATGGTAGAATTCAACATCCATTCATAATTTTAACATAATTTAGCAAACTAGAAATGGAAAGGAACTTCTCTAACTTTAATAAAAGCTATTTATAAGATCTACAGCACAGCTGGTTTGGAAAGTAGTTTGCAAGTTCCTCAAAAAGTTAAATATAGAGTTGCCATATGACCTGGGTATACATCTGAGAGAATTGAAAACATATGTACACGCAAAAACCTGTACAATAATCATTCATAGCAACATTATTCAAAAAAGCCCAAAAGTAGAAACACCCCAGATGTCCATCAACTGATGATTTGACTTTAAAATAGTGGTGTATCTATATAATGAAGTAGTATTCAGCAATAAAAGCTAATAAATTACTGATACTTGCTACAACATGGATAAGCTTTAAAACATTAAGTGAAAGAAGCCAGAAACAAAATGCCCCATATTTTATGATTCTATTTATATGAAATGTACAGAGTAGTCAAATCTATATAGACAGAAAATAGATTAGTGATTTCCAGGGACGGGGGTTGGGGAGAATGTGTAGTGAATAAGGGGTTTATGTTTGAGTGATGAAAATATTCTTGAGTTAGATAGTGACGATGGTTGTACTCTCTGAATATACTAAAAGGCACTAAAATATATACTTTAAAAGAGTTAATTTTATGTTACATGAATTATATACGAATGAAATGTTTGAAAAATCTGCAACAAACATCATAATCTACAGTGAAGTGTTAAAAGCATTCCTTTTAAAACTAGGAATAAAGTAGCATACATCTTATCACCATATCAATTTAACATAGTACTGGAGGCCCTAGCCAGTGCATTTGGAAAAGATATAGAAAGAACATATAAAGTTAAAAGAGAAGAAACAAAGTCTCATTATTGCCAGATACTATGAATGTTTATATAGAAAACTTAAAAGATTCACAATAATAATCAGAAAAATTAAAATTATTAAAATGTAAAGAAAAATGTTCAACAATTGGTGCCAGAACAACTGGACATCCATATGCAAGAAAAAAAAAAACAGAGAGAAAGAAAGAGAGACAGATAGAAGGAAATGAATCTGAAGACAAACCTTATACCTTTCATAAAAATTAACTCAAAATGAATCATAGGCCTATCTGTAAAATACAGAACTATAAAACTCCAGAAGATGATGTAGGAGAGAATATAGGTGACCTTGGGTTTATCAATGACTTTTTAGATACAGTACAAGAGCACGATCCGTGAAAGAAAAATAATTGATAATTTGGATTCATCAAAATTAAAAACTTCTGCTCTGCTACAGACAACGTCACGAGAATTAAAAGACAAGCTGCAGACTAGGAGAAAACATTTGAAAAAGACACATACGATAAAGGACCTTTATCCAAAATATAAAATCTCAAAATTCAACAGTGAAACTAACAACCCAATTTAAAAATGCGCCAAATACCTTAATAGACACCTCACCAAAGAAGAAATACAGATGACAAATAAGTATATGAAAAGATGTTCCATATCCTACATCATTAGGGAAATGCAGATTAAACAATGAGATACCACTACACGCCTATTAGAATGGTTATAATCCAAAAGTACAAAAACACCAATTGCTGGTAAGGATACTGAGCATCAAGAACTTCCATTTATTGATGGTAGGAATGAAAAATGGTACAGCCACTTTGGGAGACAGTTTGGCAATTTCTCACAAAACTAAACATACTCTTACCATAGGATGTAGCAATCATACTCCTTTGTATTTACCCAAAGGAGTCGAAAACTTATGTACACACAAAAACCTGTACATGGATGTTTATAGAAGCTTTATTCATAATTGCTAAATCTTAGAAGCAACCAAGATGTCCTTTAGTAGGTGAATGGATAAATAATCTGTGGTACATCCAGGCAATGGAATCCTATTCAGCACTAATGAGAAGTGAGCTATCAAGCCACAAAAAGACATGAAGGAAATTTAAATACATATTGCTAAGTGGAAGAAGCCAATTTGAAAAGACTGTTTACCATGTGATTCCAACTATATGACATTATGGAAAAGACAAAACTGGACATAGTAAAAATATCAGTTGTTACTAGGGCTTCAGGGGAAGGCGGGAAGAATACATGGGGTTCAGGGAATTTTAGGGCAGTGAAACTCTTCTGCATGATTCTGTAATGGTGTATACACATCATTATACATTTGCCAAAACTCATGTAATGTACAACACACAGCGAATCCTAATGTAAACTATGGCACTTTGTTAATAGTAATGCATCAGTGTTGGCTCATCAATTGTAATAAGTGTACCACACTAACGCAAGATGTTAAAAATAGGGGAAACTGTGTGTATGTAATTGGGGGCAGGGCAATATGGGAACTCTCTGTACTTTCCACTCAGTTTTTCTGTATATCAAAAACCACTCTAAAAAGAAAGTATATTAAATTTCAAAATGCTCTGGCATTAAAAAATATATAAAATGTTCTTTCAAGGAACCAGATATAAGACCACTGTACAAAAATTCAACTGCATTTCTATACATTAACAACAAATATAAAAAAACATTTAAAAAGACACCATTTTCATTTTTAATAATGCTATTAAAACCCAGGAACAAATATAACAAAAGATATGCACAGCCTTTGCATAGAAATTGATAAATACTTTACTAAAAGCCATCAAGGATAGAGAATTCAGTCTTCAATAGATCAATTTAAGAAAAAAAATAGATCTAGTAGTGTTTCTCAACTCTGCATGCATATGAAAATTCCCTTGGAGATGTGAAAAATCCCTATGCTTGACTACTCCTCAACCTCTTAAGATGAAATAAATCAGATTCTCCCACAAATAAAATTTTATTGGAACACAGCATTTCTAATGGACAATCAATTAGAATTCAAAATATGTAAAGAACTTCTCTGATTCTGAAAGAAGACAGTCTGGTTTTTTAAAAAAAAAATGTTGAAAGACAAAACAGGCAGAAGAGGAAACACAATGTCCATAAACCTGAAAATATGTTTAATTTTTAATCAGAGAAATTCAGACTAAAACTACAGTGCAATAATTTTTTCCACATCAACCTGATTGAGCTAAATTTTAATATCTGACCATAGGTAACATTAGCAATGATGTTGAGAAATTGGAATTCTCATACACAGTGGCAATGTAAATTATTACCCGCTCTTGAAAATAATTTGGCATTACCTATACCGGCATATCCTACAACCTAGGGGTTCCACTCCTTAAAATATTTCCTCCCTGGAGAAACTCTTATACATTTCTATTAGGAGTCATGTAGCCGAATGCTAGTAGCAACACTTATGGAAAAAATAAACGCCACAAAGTTCTGTCAATGGTAAAAGAGATATATAAATTGTGGTATTTTCATACACAAGAAAATATTATACAACAGTGACAACAGATGCATTCATCAACATGCATGAATTTCAAAAACATAACATAATGCCGAGAGACAAAAATAAACCAAAATAATACAAACAATATGATTTCATATATAGAAAATTCAAAACATGGGCAAACCTCAATGGTTATATTTATGTAAGCATATAAATGTGATAAAATAATAAAGAAAGGCAATGGAATAATTGGCACGAAACTTAGGATGGTGTTTACTTCTTGTGGGGAGAGACATTAAAGCAAAGAGGGGACACACAAAGGGTTACAGTGACACTGGTGATATTATATTTCTTAAGTTGAGTGACAGACAAGCTGTTCATTCTATTATTTTTTAACATATATTTTTTTATTTAACCCTTTGAAACTTATTAAACCTTTCCTTTTTTCATACGTTTGTACTTCTTTTCGTAAATTCTTCTAACCTACATTCTAGAATCTAGATCATTTTCCCTTTAACTGTGTCTATTTTTCTGTTAACTTCATTCAATAAATTTTTAATTTTCATTATTACATTTTTCAGTTCTGTAATTTCTGTTTGGTTAATTTTCAAATCTGTATTATCTGTTTTATAGTGTCCAGTTCATTGCTATGTTTTTAAAAGTACGGATTTTATTTCCATGACTATAGTAAGCATAGTTGTTTTACAGTCTAAATCCGATAATTGCAATGATTGTCATATGCCTCATCATTGATTATTTTCCATGCGTTTTATTTGAAAAATACTTTTAGAAATCATTTTATACTTCGAATTACATTATCTATCTCCAGAAAGGAATTACTTTCCTCCTGCCTGACATCTGGGGTCACTAGTACTTCAAGACCAACGTATTAAGGTGGTAGAGTACTATCCACCCACTATCTTAGAGTGCAGCCTTTAGGGGTCCCAGGATAGAGTAGGAAATTTTACATTAGGGTAACTTTTGTGAATAAGTCTCTATTAACAAAGATATTTCCTTACCCAATTATTGTAATGCCTTTCTAACTAGTACACTTGTCCCCTTCTTGCAGCCATTTTAAACATTGCTGCCTGAATAAACTTTCAAAAAATATTTGATCATGTCTCTTTCTGCTCAAAAATGTCCAAAGCTTCCTTTCATTTGCAGGAAAAATTCTACACTTTTTAGCAAAGTCATTCATTTTCTGGTTCCAACCTGCCCTTTCAATCTCATTTCTTGCCCTTACTTTCTCATCACCATGCTCTACAGCTACAGGGAACTTGTCAACTTTCTCTGAGCACACTGTGTTCTTTCAAGTGTCTTCAACTTCATGCTCTTTACCTAGAGTGTCCCTGTGCATATGCTTCACCTGGTGAACTCATTCCTTAATACCCTACTCAAATTCCCTTCGTTTTAAAAATCTTCCTAGTTTCCAGGAAAAATTAGTTGCTCCCACCTCCAGACATTCCTAGTACTACAATAAAATTAAAGCAAACCATATTTTTGAAAAGCAATTGGGAAATGTGTGTCCAAGCATAATAGTCACTTAACCTGTTATACAAAACTTCCACCACCAGGAATGTATTGCACAATGATAAACACAAAGCTTTTTATTAGAGTATTATTTGTTTTGAAGTAGCAACTACCTGAAAACGAGCAAAATGTACATGGGAAGAGACTATATCCACACAATAAAATACCACCTAGTTATCACAGAGAGTGAGGAGAAGAAAAACCACAAGTCATTCCAAGTGAAAAAAGCAAGATGAAGAGGAATGAACACAATGTGTGTGTGTGTGTGTGTGTGCATTTGCATACGTGCAAAAATTATTTTGGAAAAAATATAAGAAACTGCGAATAGTGTTCACCTTTGGGTAGGGGGACTGTTTGGGGTCATAGTACCACTCTTTATTATAATTCCTTTTGTACTGCCTGGATTTATTTTATTGCATTCATTTTTTTTTCTTTTTTATACAAAGGTTTTTAAAATGAGACCTCTTGTGCCCTTTAAAAATGAAAATCCTACTTTTGTAGCCTGTTACACTCTACTTTATCTGCTTATACACCAGTTTTTTCCCACTTGACTGTGAGAAACTTAAGATAGAACCCGTCTTACTCATCATCATATACTGAATGCCTAACACAGTGCCTGATGGTAATTAGCACTCAGGTAACCAAATAAAAGGATGATTAGATATTGATTGATGTAATGGGTGGATGAAGGAATGAATGCATGAATCAATGAATGAATAGGCGGTAGATAGTAAGGTCAAGTTCATTAAAGGACAGCACTTACAGTAGTTCTTCAGACACTCCTCTATGGTTCCTCATGCATGTTTTGAGGATCCACTGCGAGAGGAAAATCAGGAAAAATACAATTGCTTTATATTCAGAGGTGACCTATCTGATGAAGACTACAGAATGATATTAATTATGCACGGGAGCAATGAGGTACATTTCATCCTAGACTGCATCCAAAGCAAGTCACTGTGAAATGAACTGAATGATTTAACAACACGCAATGCATAAAAGCTCCTCCTCACCTTAAAGGTCTTCAGGACAGCCTCTTAATTTGATTTCTGTTTTGTTGTGCTATCTTCATTTTATGGTCTTTAGTTCTCCTTATTACAAATGTAATTTTTAAGGGTCAAATTAATTTAATTTCACTTTGGCTTTGGGATGCTTGAATGCAAGGTTGTGAAAACCGCTAGCTTAAAACAGGTGCTCTGCAAAACTTTCTGCCAAACCTTCCTAAGTCACTGGGACTTCTACAGGAAACAGTGTGAGCAGGAGAGTTCACAGCTATGCTGGAACAGTAAGGAGAAATTATACATGTTTCACACACTGTATCAACATTGGAAAGTGACATTGTCTTTGCTCACACTGAATCCCCCTATATCTCTGCAGCCTGCACGGTTTGTTTTACCCTTTTTTACCTCTCAGAATCTTGCCTATATTTCAAGACACAACTCAAATCCACTTGCTTCTGTGATGTTTTTCCTTACTGCCTTAGCCAGAATTCTCTCTCCCTCCTCTAAGTCACTTGTGTAGAAGCGAACATATCTTGTCTTGAATCTTATACCATATTTACCTCTTTGACCATCTTACCTCCTCAAGTGAATCATGAGCTCTTGGAGCACAGGAAACACGTGCCACACTACTTTATATCCCCATCCTCCTCTGCATCCCATCCTAAGAACTGTTTTTTTACTTTTATGGAGTCATGGACAACTTTGAGAGTTTGACTTTAGGGGAGATATGCCTATGCAGAGAGTAAAACGTTCCATACCATTCCAGGAGGCCAGGAGTATCCGATCTGGCACACGTTCAATTATGTTGATTACAATTAAGGAGGCAACATCAGCTACACTGATGAGCTTGGAGTTAAACTTGTTGGGGTTGTATCTCAGTTCTGCTGCTTTTTAACTGTGTGACCTTGGACAGATTACTTACCCTTTCTGTGTCTTGTTTCTGTGGTATGGGAATAATAATAGCACTTTCCTAATTCACCAGGACACCTACAGGAAACAGTGTGAGCAAGAGAGTTCACAGCTATGATCGATTAGTAAGGAGAAATTACATGAAAAATAATAAGAGACTAAAAATAAAAGCCACACTGAAGATCTGAAAATAAGTGGCTATCAGTCTCTACTGAATACATAAGGATGTAGTGAAAAGACCAGTGGGAATGAGAAACAGAAATGAGAATAGGAATTTAACATGGTGCTTGGCTTATAGTGTGCACTTAGTTAATGAGTTTATCTTTTCCCCACATTCGTACAAATAAATCCACAGTGGAGCAAGGATTCCAGTCTGGGTTTGTCTGACTTCAGAACTAACTGGAATCAGCTAGACCAAGGTACAAATACAGCCTTCACCATTTCCTAGCCATTTAACCTTGGCCACATAAGTTGGATGGTCTCCAATACAATATACATTTCCTGAACTAGCACATACAGTATTTAGTACCTTCGTTGTCTATAGATAGAATTAGGGAAAGTTCCTGAGACAACAAAAAGAGTAGAAGGAAAACATAGTTTCTGTCCTCAGGGACTTTACAATCTCCTTGGGGAAAGAAGATACTGGAGTGATAAATAATAAGTGAGGCTTAATAAGTGAAGTGTAAATGATGTGAGAAGCCTGTAGCATGTGAATCAAAAGAAGCAGGCAAGGCCATCTGGAAAGGCTAGCTGGGCTGATAGGGGCAAGCAAGGCTTTCTGGCATTGGTCTTTGCACTACATCCTTATGCATTCCGTGGAGAATGCATTACCCACTTATTGTCAGATCCTCAGCATGCCTTCCATTGTTAGCTTCTTATCATTTTTTCATTTGACTTTACTCATCTTCTGGGACTGCTGCATAGGCTCAAAGCTGAGTAAAGTGCTACCTCAGCATGTTATCACAAAACATAGCTATACATATTGACTCTCTGTCAAACATCAAACTGATCTTTTAAATTGCTTTGCTGACTTATAAAGCTGTGTTTAGTTTAGGTCTAGTTTTGTGGTATGATGACTAGGTCCTGATACCTGGAATGGAATGTAAAGATTTTCTAGAATAAGGTGAAACATTTCACCAGTTTCAAAGAATCTGATTCCCCCTTGACTTCTGTCCTGATTAGAGAAAAAATACACCTTCCACCGCCAGCAAAGACAATGCCCAGTGGCTGAATAGATCGCGGTAACATGGATAAACCCCCATTTTCTACTCCCATTCATGAAATTGAATTGAAGACATTTCTTGAAACAATGGGATAAAAGATTAAAATGGGTAATTGGAAGGATAGACCTTCAGGAAAAGAGGTTGTTATAGGGTGAACGTAGTCCAAAAGAAGATTGGGAGCATCTACATAAAATCCTCTGATCTTTACTCAAATAGAGTCTAATTTTGCCTTGCTGAATTTGCTATTCTGTTCATTTCTCAACCCATGCTAAGGGCTATTAATCCAGTCTGCAAAAGTGTCCTCCTGTGTTATCATCCTACATGCTCTTCCTCCTGCCTGGAATGTCTACCCTAAACCCTTTGCTTATTTAACTCCTTATTCCTCAGCTCTTGGCTCAACAGATGCCTCTGCAGGGAAATCTTCCCTGACTACCGTGGCTATGTCAAATACACCTATTATAAACTCAAATAAAACGTGTAGCTTTCCTTCACAGCACTTGGAACAGCTGCAAATGTATGTTTCTACAGTTATTTTATTAATGTCTATCTTCTCCCTCTTATAGTATAAGTGCATGAGGGCAAGGACTGGAGTACATAGCATAGTTCCTGGCTCATAGTTGGTGCTCAATAATCGTTTGGTGAATGAAGGAATGGATTTCAGTTTTCCCCAATTAGATCGTGTTAAGAATATGCTAGTAAGATGCAGGTATATGCTCTGCTTTAAGGAAACTCAATGTGCACAGATTGAAAAGGTTCATTTGTGAAATGAAAAACAAGTTAGGAATGGAGGGTTGTTTACTTGCTTGTGGAAAGGCAGAATTAATCAATTCTCATTGGACCTACCATTCTGGACTGTACTATGTATGAGAAGTGTTAAATGAGTATTCTGTATTGTAAACCCAAGAGCCCAGTAACTGTAGAAATATAGCTCTCTACATTTAAGTAAGTTCTTGTCAGTGTTTGGGATCTTAAGTTTAAAAAATTTAACAGGAGTTAGAGCGAGATAATGAAATACTTTCAGTAGCTCTAGAAATAATTTGGCATCACGGGCGAAATTAATGCCTACATTCAAATATACAAATCAGAGACTGTGTTTTCTTCATATGTTAGTCAGCAGAAGTCATGAAATTTAAGTTGTAATTTGAGTTTAAACTGTCTTTTCTCACTCTGCCTTGAGGACAGAGACAGATTTATTCATAAATGTAACTAAATAACCTTGCACAATCCCTGGCATATAGTAAATGTCCTTTTCTCTCTCTCTTTCTCTCTCTCTCTCCATTCATCTATCACTCTAGCCCTAGCTCTAGCTCTGTCATCTCTAACTCCATATTGAATTTACATGTCCAAACATATAGACAGTATATACATTGAAAAGTTCATCAAATGGAAGTCAAGCAACCTGGATTATAGTCATCAAGGCTCAACTCTACCAATAATTAACTATGCGATCTTAGACAAGTTATTTAATCTCACTCTGCCTTATTTTCTTTATCTCTCAAATTTAGCTAATCATACGTGACTTGCATACCTAACTGTTGTATGAAGAAGAACAAATGAAATGGCAAATGAGAAAACGTTTTGAAAAGTGAAAAGTGTCATCCAAATGCAAGTGTGATAGAGGGCCTGTGCTATGAGTAGCAGAGTATAGACTAGGCTACAGAGAGCGTTAATTTCAAACGAAATGAAGAGAGTGAGGTTCATTCTCTGGAAGTTCAGCCCACATCGGCTAACTTGCATAATCATCCTCTTACCGTCAGCAGGGCTCAGCATTGAAAGAACCCTATGAATCTCTCACTTCCCCTCTTGCTCCACTTGCTGAATCAGCCTTTGTGAAAGTATCCCCTCCAGTGTATAATATTTTTGTTTTGTTTTGTTTTGTTTTGTTTTGCGGTATGCGTGCCTCTTACTGTTGCAGCCTCTCCCGTTGGCTCCGGACGCGCAGGCTCAGCGGCCATGGCTCACGGGCCCAGCCGCTCCGCGGCATGTGGGATCTTCCCAGACCGGGGCACGAACCCGTGTCCCCTGCATTGGCAGGCGAACTCTCAACCACTGCGCCACCAGGGAAGCTCCAGTGTATAATATTTTGAAGAAACTTCCAAGAAAACTCTGTGCCCAGAGAGTGCTGATTCAGCACATCAAATGAAGTGACGGAGATGTATTTGGAACATTTCATTGGCAGGTACCTGGTCCGACCAAGCCTACATGAATAAGGGGGTACCTGTTTGGCCAAAGGAAGCATATTGCTTACAAATGACTATATATGTTTCTGAATTTGGAGGCATGCGGCATGTGGAATAAAAAGGTATCACCATGTTCTAAAGGCACCGTCCTGTGCATTCAAATAGGCGATGTTTAATCCATGGCACACAGTAATCCCCTCTCCTTCTTATGCCTCCATACATAATAAAACAGCTTCTAGAAAATGTACCCTATAGTGTTATATGTCACCACACCACAGGACATGAAGTAGGAAGGCGCCCTTTTCTGAGGCATAAAAAGTAAATCAAAATTATTCATAAGCATGACTGAAGACAAATAATTCTCTCTGACTTAAATCAATTATTATTATTATTATGCTGCAACTGCTTTGCTCCCATACCTGGGGTTTTGACTAGCAGAGCCTTACATGTGGTGATTCTCATCTTTAGTAACACAGTGCTTTCCTGAATCATGTTCATACTTATTAGCTTCCAGACGCAGAAGGCAGTTTAAAGTATTATTTTCAAAGATACCACAATGTGACAAGAACACATGTGTGCCAGTAATAGGTGGTAGATTGGGGATGATGGTGTTAGGATGCAATCTGAATGACCCTTCAAGCTTGTAAAAGAAAGTCACTCAAACTAATAAGACAACATAAGTAGATTTCTTGCATTTTTCCCGGATACCACAGATATTTATCTTTTTCAAAGCAAATGAATAAAATGCAGTCCAGTTAGTCATTAAATTGAAGATCAGCTCTCTATAAGCATCAAATTTGAAGTTTCCCACTGGTAGCTGGCTGAAGAGAAAAGAAAAAAGAAAGAATTTTTTACTCTAAAATCATATTTACATGTCTTCCCCATTCTAATGATTCACTTTTTTTATGGCTTGAAGAAAACAGAATTGCTGTATCTAAGGAAAATAAGGAAAAGCTTGAGGAGAATAAAGTTAAATACTTTTGCCAAATATATTTTAACATTCATTGAATACATGTAGTGTTTCTATCAGGTTGATTTTCATACAAGCTTCAAAAGTCAGCCAGTATTTAGAATCTGCTAGAACTAAGAGCGCATTTGATTGTCCATCATTCCATCTCTGTTCCCATCTGTCTGTGAAGTCTAATGATTGTTGTGAAAGAGATCACAGCTGTTTTTCATCTTCATTTTGAGGCATACATTTTTTATTCAGACTTACTATTATGTATTTTCATTTCCTGAAGTTATAAAGCAACTTGGATGGACTCATTTCCAGCTGGAAAGGCAGCTCTTCTTCCTTCTGAGGCACAGTTGGACGCTGTGATGCCTATTCCCAAGGTCTTACTTTGACAACTGGCATGTAGATAGGCTATTTTTGACCTTCCTACCTTATTTTTCACTATCCATCTTCTCACTCGTCCCAACCCTCAATTTTGTTCTTCTCAATTAAGCATCTTTCCCAGATCTGTATCCTTCCTCGCTATAGTCTCCCATCAGAATCTTCTACTCCTACAAATCTTGCCCTCCCCTCCCCCTGACTACAACAAGCCATGGAATCTGGGAATTGCCAGATTAAAAATTAACTCTATAAATTGTATAAAGTTTATTAGTACAAGCAGCGGGTTAATGCATTACTCATCTCAGGAATATTGCATGCAAATAAGAATTTCCCAGTGGAATTACTCCTGAATCACAGAATCTTAGGCTTCATTGTCAAGTGTGGAGGATTATGCCACTCAAAAAGAAAACCCCTAAGAGGCAAGTTGGGTGAACATCCTTACCAGCAAAAGAAATAGTTTTTTCATAAAAGGCTACTGTGTTCTAAGGATTTGTGACTTCAAAATCAGAATGTAAAAACTAATTTAGAACAAGTAGCCTTATTTAAGAAAGTAACACATTTTCTAATGGAGAAGTTTATCTGCTGCCTCATTATTACTCATATTAAATTCTATCACAATAGTTCTAACAGAATAAAATATGTAAGTACCTCAAAGGCTACTCATCTCTTCTCTTGAGCTGTGCACTCGCCCAATTACAAAATTTTTTTTTTCAAGCTAGCAGCATAAAGAATAAAATTTTAATCCTAACAAGAAGCCTCTTGACATACACTATTTTCTTCTTCTTGTATAAGTGAGTCCGTGCTTTACTGTTTTTTGTTTTGTTTTTTAAGGTGGAACAAGGGGTATAGGAGTAGTTATCTTAACTTCTGAATAAGAAAACTCAGTTGAATTGGTGTTAGCATTCTGGGATACTTCCAGATTAGGAGATGATCTGGGAAGTATAGTTTGATTGTTAAAATAATGTACTTTTGCAATAGTTACTGTGTAATGGACCTCTGTTTAAATGCAAACTTTTCTATCCACGACAGATGGTCACCATAGATACAAGGTTAAGCTATTTTCACATCTGATCTAAATTTGTTTTTGTGGAATTTTGATCTGTTAGTGGTTTGTGATTTCTAGAGGCACCAGAGAAGCTAGTTTGAGGCAGGTAGTGAGACAAGCTAGGTGGTAAAATAGAAAGTACTGTTGGTTTAGACTCAGACTTTTGCTCAAATCTTAGCTAATATTTTTTATAGTTGTGTGATTTGGGGCAATAATTTCCATTTCTGAGCATTTCTTCTTCTTTAAAACAAGAAGGGTTACAACAACCAAATGGCAACCTTTTCATGTGCATTAAATGGGAAAAATATATGAAATATTTGTAATAGAGTGATGAATGTACAATGGGTACTCACAATATAATCATTACTTTCTATTCGCTCATCTTCATTTTTATGAGCTCATTCAAACTGAGGATTCTTATGTTATTATCTGAGAGCTTTAGGGTCAGCTTTTCATGTTAAGTGCAAGAGAAAATTAGTGTTATTATTAGAGTTAAAGTACAAAATAATCCACAATACGTTTTTTAGGTAAATACAACGAAGATCAGGTTGGCTTGGGGGTGGGTGGCAGGGGAAGTGTAAGGCACTGTAAATCTCTCACAAGTGTTTCCTGAATGTTGTATCCTTGTTATTATATCCAAATTGTATTAGCTCCTTATTGAGGTGACATTGCACTGACCTTAAAGAGATGAATCACATGGGTTGGATGGACAGAAGGTAAGGTATAACAAAAATGTGGCCTAGTGATAATTTGGCTCAAGACAGAGGCTCAGGGTGCTTAGAAAAACCACACTGAGAGAGCGATCAAATGAAAGCATAGTCTAACACTTGTGAGGTAATTCAGGTTTGCAAAATTGAGTTCACCTTTTATTCATAGATTCTTTTATAGCCTTCTGCTATTTAAAGACATATGTGGCCTGAAATGAGATTTCTAGGTTCAGCCTCCCTGAATTACTGTCCATGGTGTTTTTAAAAGAGATAGCAGACTATAGCAGCTTTTCTGTGCTGCTTGATCAAACTTGGATTGACATAGATGCTACTTCCTTCGATGGTATTTCAGCCATTGTGAAGGTGACACAGGCCAGGAGCAGGTTTCTGAAAGGTTATAACCAACTGTCACATACCCAGGGACCAAGCTCCAAAGGAAGTCCTTATTCTGTACGTCCCATTTGCTGAGGCCAGTTTGTCTATTTACATGGACTGTTTCCCCTTTCAGTGAGGCTATTGTATGTACTGTGTGTGTCTGAATAAATAGTTACAAAATGTTATGGCATTCAATAGAGGCAATTGTGGGCAATATTGGAATGTGACTAAAAACTATCTCGCCCTTCTAATATATCTAACTTTATAATGATGTAATGTCATTATGTAATGTCATAATGATTACTGATGTAACATCCGTAATATATCTGACATTTTTATTTCACCACCCTCACCAAACCTGACAATCCTCATTGCTTAATGAGCACTTAACTGAGATATAGGCTAATAGGCTATAGGGAGATGGATTCTAGCCTTGGATTAAAAAAATCAATCTTTCTCTAATATCTGTAGCCTTCAGATCAATAGTCCACCTAACATCTGATGATGAATAATAATGGAGCTGATATTTACTTTTACTAGCTGCTGGGATACCTTAGGATAAAAATATAATTAGTTTAATGCTAGAAATATAAAAATATTAATTTATTTTTAATTTTAAAGGTAGTTTACCATGTGGCTGATGAATGGATTGGCTATTTAAACTTTGTCATAACTCAAGCAGGATGAGAGTAAGAATAAAGCCCCAGGCTTTCATACGAATTAATTTGAAAAGTTTATATGTTTCGTTTCCTACTCAAGATCCTATTGCACCTTCAACCTCTGCTGTGAGATTAGAATGATTTACAGGCACTGTTAGACCTCAGAGTGATTCCCAGAAGTTAACATTCAGTGTAGTACTTCAATAAACCACTATAATAAGATATTTTATTATTATGGTTCTAAATGTCCTGCAGTGTACGGTAATTCAGATATAAAATAATTAAGGCAATTAAAGCCCATTATACTAAGGATTACTTTGTGCTAATGACACAGAGGTTTCTTGCCTCAAGAAAGAATTCTCTCTAAAGTCACACAGGAAGGAAGCTGAAGTAGGTGGTGCTAAGAGAAAGAGGCTTTTTGCTTTTTTTTTTTTTTTTTTAGATAAGTGATAGATTGACAATTTCTCAGAATAGGGGAAAACAATGACTTTCAAATGTTTCCACTGATGGTATCTCAAATTGTTTTTCACTGATGATCTGAATCAAGGGCATCCTGAGGTCAAGGGTGAAATAAGCCGATTCAGAAAAAAATCTTTCCCTAGAGCTCTTGGGTCTAAAGGCGACCTAGAGATGATAAAGACCACCTTTCTCCCTCTCTCAAGGGTCTGGAGCTCAGCCACGCCTAGGCAGCCCATAGGAGTGAATCCATCCATTTCTCAATAAACTTTTATTTAAAACTTGGCTGTTCCAAGTCCCCTGTTAAAAGCATTGTAGCATGTCACTTAGAGGGTGAGCCCTCCAGATAGATAGCCTATGTTTAAATTCTGGCCTATTAATTAGGGAGAGAGCTTAATTCAATAATAATAGTAATAATAATAGGAAACCAGTCTTGGACACTTTATTCTATCAATTTTTTGCCTCACTTTCCTGAACCTTAAAATGGAGTTGATAGCAAAACCGTCCCTCACAGGATTATTGTGACATTGAGTTAGTATATGTAAAACACTTATATAACAGTGACTACTATAATTATATTGTGGACAGAGAATGTTGCCTGCCATTCCATTTTCTCCATTCAGAATGGAGAAAAGCAGGAAGCATTCTGTGCTGTGGATACCGGTCCTAGAGAGTTAAGATGCATATCTAAGGAGTCATTTCAGTGAGCCCAGATTCTTGCATCTTTCCATATATAGAAAAGAACTAAAATCATTAGCATGAGATGTCTGTGTTTTGTGATTAGAAGTAATCTTTCGACATTTGACTACATGTTTTTTTCCAGCCAAATACTCCTATATATCCTGACTCTTCCCTTACCTCTTCAGAGTTCCTCAGAGCTCTCTGAGAGGGTGACTTTCAGGCTAAAATCCTCAGTCAGATCCCTGAATATAACTTAACTCACAACTTTTAGGCTGTGCGTTTTTCTTCAGTCAACAATGTTCTCTATAAATTTCAACTGTTTTTATTACACTGTCCAAATACCTATTCCTTACCGGGTCCTCAACTGCAGGAACACAGCTATTGAAGAGTGGGAGCCAAAATACGTACCTTTTCTTTCTGCAACTTTTCATCAGAACTCATTCATTTAACCACTAGACATTTGTTGTGCTCTTACTATATGTCAATCACTGTTCTAGGTATAGGTACTGAATATTCAATGATAAATAAGACAGATAAGACCCTTGCTCTCATGGTTTTTCCATTTTAGCCAAAGGAAATAGACAATAAAAAAAAAAGGAAACCAATAAATGAATGTGATATTTCCAACCAATGATAAATGCTATAAAGTGATGTGTTATGAAGAGAAAAAAAGACGTGAACATGATAGAGAATGATATGGATGGCATAATATTAAATTAGGAGGTAAAGGAGAGCATATGCTATCGTAATTTCACTCAATCATTGGATATCTACATTGTGTAAGGCACTGTTCTAGGTTCTGGAGATAAAGCAGTGAATGAGGCAAACAAGGTCCTTGCTCTCACGCAGCTTACGTTCTCATCTTGGGGCAAGAATTAAAACAAATAAAACAATGAAGAAATTTTAAAAAATCAGTAACACATGCTATAAAGAGTGGGAGTGGGATGAAGAGTGCCTAGGAGACTATTTAAATTGGCCGGGAATGAACTCTCTGATTAGGTGTCACTTACTTGTGATCTTACAGACAAGGAACTATCCTTGCAAAAATTTACATGTTTTATAGGTAGAGAGAATACAAAGCATGTATTTCCAACTCTTTCCTGAGTTGGAAAGGATATTTACATATTCGAGGAATAAAAACACAGAGAACTTGGATAGATCAAACAAGGGCCTCGCAGGTCATGGTTTAGAGTTTGGAGTTTATTTTTGGTATAATGGGCAGACACTGGAAGATTTTTTTAAGCATAGGCTTGAAAGGATCTATTTCACTTAAAAAAAGCCACTCTGGCTGCTGAGTGGAAAATGTACTGTAGAAAGTCAATAGTGAGAGCAGGGAAATATATTAGGACGTGATTGCAAAGGTATAGGTAAAATGTGACAGTGGCTTAGTTTAGGTTGGTGACAGTGGGGTTTCATATATCTAGGTGGATTTGAGATGTATTTTTCAAGAAGATCTAGCAGCATTTTATGATGAACTAGAAGAAACAGAGTTTCGAAACATAAAGGAATCAAGGATGTTTCCTGCATTATTTAGCCTGAGTAACTGGGTGGAAGGTGGACATATTAAGTTTAAGATCCAAGTAGAGTTTTCAAATAAGGAAAAGACAATTGTAACATAGATCTGGAGCTTAGGAGCAATGTCAGAGCTAGAGATAGAGATTTGGAAAGTCATTGGCATATAGGCACTATTTTAAATCTTGGCATTGGATGTGACCATCCAGGAAGAGAGTTTAGAAAGTATAAACCTATTTCTGTCTTGTATCTCATTCAGAGCATTTGTAATTGACTGGCCATTGAATGTCATAAAACATGTTCATACAAAAGCGCTGATGACCATAAAGCTGTTCATACTAAGGTGTTGATGATTAATTATAGCCCAATCTTTTCATCTTTTCATTTCTGTTGTAGCAAGATGTATCCCAAAGAAGCTACTCCAATGCTGAGAATTTCCAGCCCAGCGTCACACAGATTGGCCTTAAATTTATAGCCCAGATGAGCAAGGTGGTAGTGATAGTGATGGGTTTGGGATCCCCCTTAAGCTAGCCACCTGTGCTGTTCCACTGATCCATAATGGACGAATCTCAAACAAGACCCACGTGACTTGTTCCTAGCTTTATGTAGAATTTGGGACCTTTAAAAAATGCTCCCTGTTTCTATTTGATTTTCATATTTCTGCCTTGATCTTACTCTCTCCTTTGTTCCAAAAGTGAAGCCAGTTGTCAGGCATTGGCGTCTTGTCATTATAGCATTTGTCACCTTCCTGACTGTCTCCTTTGAAAATGCATCAGTATGTCACTTATTAATTTATTTAATTTCTGATATTTGAACTCCTGAGGTTATCTTCAGAATGGCTTGAAAGTGGATATACAGCTATTCACTTCCTCTCACCCTGTGAAATCTCCCAAAATGAGAGGCCCAATTCTCCTTGGGATGGAATATTTTTTATTTATTCTTAATTTGAAAAGTCAGAGTGTGAAGTGTCTAGATACTCACCTGTATGGATGCTGCTTGAGTTTTACTTTACAATGTGATGTATAATTCAGTGTGATATATAATGCGGTGAAGATTGGGGATCCTATTGAAAAGATAGATATAGATATATATGTAAATTCAGAATTCTCTTTTAGACGCTATTTCATAAGAAGAATGTTCAGCTTATATTTTTAAAATTGCCTGCAGTTTTTATTTTAACTATGTAGTTTTTGCTTTTGGCAGTTTGACTTCCCTGATATTGTTTTTACATAGATTTTATATTTAATGTGATTTTTTTTTCCAGTCAAAGATTTCAGCCAGAATATGAGAAATAACTTCTCTCCTATTTCTTTTTTTTCTTCTCCCCAAATAGATTTGATTTCATTACAAAATGTGTCTGTAATTGAATTCCTTTTCTTGGGGGAGATGATAGGAAACTTTTCCCTCCTCATTGAAAGCCTGATCCAGTAGGCCCACAGGGTTGTACCTCTGCAGGATTCTCTGCTTCATCTTTCCCAAAGCCTGATCCTTGATACAAAAAAATCCTTATTCTTCCCTGATCTACAGTGATTCTTAGACAAGTGCCACCTCTCATCTCTCTATATCCCACATCTGATACCATCACTGCACTGAAAACCAACGTGAGATACAACCTGAAAATGCAGTGAGATGTGCACTCAAAAGGTGGGCTTTTCAGGGAAGCCCAATGTTGTAATCCTTTACCTTTGGTGCCAAGCTTCTCTCTGGTAAATGCTCAATTCTGGTATAGTTATAGGGAAATAGGGATGGGATTGGTTAGTGAGGTTTGTAATAGGAGCCCCTATCAACTCAAAAGAAATCTGTCAGCTGCCAGTGTGACAAATGAGGTTCTAGAAGTTGTTACACACTAACTCCAGAGAACTAACATTTCCAGGGAAGTAAATTTTATTGTCCCCTTGACCCCATATTTGGAGAAATAATAGAGCTACAAGGCCTAAAAGTGCAAAGACTGTCCTGCTGAGGGCTCAGTGGATAAAGTAGGGAGTCCTAACCCTGTTTTTGCAATGTCTGAAAACATCTACAGGGTTAAGGTGTGTTATGAGGTTTTTAAAACATTTTCAAATCCTTATTCATTCTAGGAATGAGTGAAGAGGACTTTCACAGAGTCAAACAATAACTGGACCCTCTAACTCCAAGAAGATTGGGGTTCAGCAAACTTAATTAATGGTACAATTATCTGTTCATTTCATTACCCATTTTCCCTGCAGCAAGCCCCTAAATATTGTCATATCTGAGCTTTCTTGTTCTTGTGATTAAACTCAGTTTTAAGTCATATCTCCTTCTAGTATAAAGGATTTTACATATTAGGGATAAAAATGACACAAACTACATACCATTATATTTCACAAATAACATATATTCTTGAAGAAAGGAATTTAATTTTGTAGTAATCTCCCACCTCCAAACCCAGCCAGGCACTAATCTTAATCACTCATATTATTGAATAATATGTGTGTCGTTTTTTTTTTTTTCCTCCACAAATCAAAATGCTAGTGAGTTTATCACCTTTTTTGCAGATCTAATTGTCTGCTTGGATAAAAATGTCCCTATGATTATGACACTTTTTGTTGAGGTCTTTTCATTCCTGTGTTCACCTATAAAGCGGTAGGCTCAACTAATGTTAGCCTATGTGTTTTCATCTCTGATAAGTGTTATCTAAAATTCATTTATGCGTTTAGGAACAAGGTGACAAAATAGTGGTACTCTCTTGATAAATCTCACATACAGTATGGCAGCATATGAGTCATTCTTGTAAGTGGTGTAGACTTTATTGTCTTACATGACTTATGCTTATAGCCATACATGAATCACACAGAACCACCAGAGGAATTTTAGTGTTTAGTCATAATAAAAGAAGAGATTTCACAGATTGTCTCCATCAAGTCTGAATGAGGTCAAAGAGGGAAAGGATTCCCAATAAATAATTGGTTTCAACTTCATGTCAGCTAATGATAAATACTTCTATACAAACTTTGAACAAGGAAACTTCATTTTGTTTTAAATATACTCCAAGTCTGTGAAATGGAGCCTTTGAGAAACTTGGAAAGATTTCCCTTAGGGTTTAGTATTATAGGCTTTTAGTTTAGGGAAGGGAAATAATCCTTGTCTAGGAGAGCTCATGAGGCTTTAGTTTAGTGTTAATTCAGCTCAATCAAGAGTTCATCAACTCATTTGTTCAACCAACATTTATAGATAAACACTGGTGAATTTTGCTTGCTAAAATACCCTAAACAAAGTAAAAAAGCAAAATAGTAGAAACTTGTTTATTCATTCTTTCATTTAAATCAGTTAAGAGGGAAAAAGAACCTAATTTCTGTCATATGAAAAGAGTTTCTACAAATATCTAAGTAGAAGATAACTCAATTTTTTTAATTGGCAAAGAATTTTAAATTCATATACTATTTGATTTTGCTAATTCCACCTTAGGAATCTATCCTGCCAATATACTTGCAAAAGTTTGAAGAAACTAAGTATTTATTTTCATTATGCCTTTGCTTATATTAGCTGAATAATGAAGCAAACTACATGCCCCTTAAGAAGTGAAAGAGGGGAATTTAAATGATCATGGTACATCCATACAATGCATGCAGTAATGTTGTTTTAAAAAATTAGTTATATCTATATTTTCTTTTAAAAATAAGTTAAATCTATCTGTGCTGATATGAAAGATCACCAAAATACATTATTAAATGAAAAAGTCAATGTGCAGAACTACCGCTTTAGTATTATCTTGTTTACTTAGTATGGATGCAAATGCATAACTCTGGGATATACATTCATAAACTATATCTGAGATTTAGAAGTGAGATTTGGGAAAGAGGGAGAGGTATTTTTAACTTTCATTTTTAACCCTTTAGATTGTTTAAAATGCTTACCTTGTGATAGTAAGGAAGACATTTGAGAGGTTAGAATAATTAAAGTTGAAAATGGAGAAAATGAACTAACATTTATTGAGCATTCACTATTTCTCATGCATTATGTTTTTGAAATCTATGTCTCTACTTTTCTCCTTTCAACAACACTTCAAGGTAAATATTAATTTCCCAATGTCACAAATGAGGAAGCTAAAACCTAGGCAGGTTATGTTGTTTGGCTAGTGTCACCTAGCTAGTTAGTGTTAATGAGACTGATGTGGAATGAGAGTAATAAACATAACAACCACTAACTTTCAGTACTAATTATGTCAAAATGTATTACATGTATGTGTTTCCACTCTCCCAAATTAGCTAACTCCCATTAATAATTAATGAAACGAGTTCAAAGAGGTTATGTAATTTATTGAAGGTAACAGGGTTGATATATGAACATAGCTCAGTGTACTTCCAAACCCCAGTCCTTTCCACTGCCCTATATCATTTTCCATACATAAAGTGCTTGGAAAGAGATAGGAGAACCAAGGATACAGATTAGAGGCTCCTGCAATAGTCAATGTGAGAAATTACCAAGAAGAGAAAAAAATGTCTGAGCAAGGTTCAGAAGGTAAACTCAGACATGGTGAGTAACTGGACATTATGGTCCAGGTAAAAGGAAGAGTCAAAGATGGCCCAGAAGTTTCTAGGTAGCTGGTGATGGCTTTTGCCAATATAGGAGACATAAGAGAGGAATATTTTGGGGGAATGACATGGTCATTTTTTCATATGTTTATTTTCTGATGTATGTGGTATATCCAGATGGAGATGTCTATTAGGCAATAGGATATACAGATTTAATGTTTCTCTTTGTTATTGCTATCATCCATGTTTAAATCTCAGAATTATCTTTAATTCCTCCTCCCTCTCCTATCCCTCTATATAAACAAGTCCTATAAAGAAAAATCTACCAGTACAGTGTCTCTTGGATCTATTTCCTATTTCCATTTGCATTGCAACCCCTAATTCTGGCACTCACTACCTCTTCCTTATAATTTTTCAATAGCATCTAAACTTCAATCTGATATTTAATCTCTCTCCTTTCCATCAATGTTACAAACCATGTCATGAATACTCTTTTTAAAGTACAGTGCATCCTCTGATAAAAACAAAACATAAAGAAAAAAAGCAACCAAGGCCTCTTAGTACTTAACAAAATTAAATTCAAACTCAAAAACATAGCACTTAAAGTTCACCATGACCTGAAACCAAACTTACTTTATAGTTTTCTGTTTTATTATTGCACTCACTGAAACAAACCAGACAATTCAGAATACTACTGAATCTCCCCCAAAGTCACTTTCTGCTTTCATACCTTGTTGTTTTTATTATTAATACATTCATTCATTTCTACATCTAGTCAACAAACATTTAAAAGGATCTATTTTGATGACGGTAGAGATTGAAAGGCATACATGAATTTAAGCTATATTTGGGAGTTAGAATTTACAGAAATTAGGTATTGAGGAAGAGAATTATGAAGATTGATTTCAGTTTTCTGATCTACCCAATTGGAGATTTCTAGGAGAAACCAGAAGGGAACCAGCTTAGGGTAGGTGGTAGATTATGAGTCTGGTTTTGCACATATTCAAATTGAAGTCCTTTTGATATATCAGAGTGGAGAGACCAAGTTGGCAGTTGGATATGGAAATCTGGTCCTTGGTGCCAGAAATCGAAATTGGCAACTCATTTGCATGCAGTTGATAATGGAAGCCATGGGCATAAATTAGATTCACTAAGGAGAACATATAGAATAAAAGAAAAATTGGCTGAGAATGAAAACTCCAGCTTTTAATAGGAGGGAATAAATTAGATGAGCCTACAAAGGAGACAGAGTTGTCATAGCCAGAGAGGTAGGAGGGAAATTGGGAGAGTGAGTTTTCATGATGCAAAAATAAATAAATAAAAAATAATCAATGATCCCAGAATGAGGGAGTGATTTATAGTACTCAGTAATGCTGGAGGTTGGGTAAAATAAGAACAGAAAGCTTCAATTGAATTTAGGGACCTGAAAATCATTGATGATTTTGAGAACATTTTTAATAGCATGATGGAGGTAAATGCCAACATGAGTTGAGGAGTAATAGGGAAGTGATTAAATGGAGCCAACGAGGTTGGGCACAAGATATGTGACTAAGCTGAGGGAGAGAGAAAACTAAATGGGGTGTGGTATTTTAGCATGCTTAAAATTTTAAAAGTATAGTCGTGTTTGGAGTGAGATGTTAAATAACAGATAGGAGAGGGAGGAAGAGAGAGGATGAACAACAGTGCAGTATTTTTGTAGTGTTTGGTAGTAATTCTAGCAAATGCACAGCAAATTTAGCTATGATTACTTATTGTTCGAAAAATGAAAAATGAAAATTATAAGTGAAAACACTGGATCCTCAAGCAAAACTACCAGAAATAGATGGTTTAACTTAGGATAATTGCAAAATAAATATCTTTAATGAATCCCTCCTTTTTTCATGGGACTCTGCAAAGCACTAGTAACTTTCAAGGATTTTGTACTTATGTCTTCTTTCATAAATGACTGTGTAGCAGTAAAAAGAAAATAAAGATGAGTGCAATATGGAGTAAGATATTTGATGTCTTAATTACTGTTGAGAAATTTTTCTATGCACCCCATTCCAGTACTTGGCACTCTTAATTATAATTATTTATCAGTTCTTCCCATTAGACCAGTACTGTCCCATAGAAGTATAACTCAAGCCACATATGTAATTTAAAATTTTCTAGCAGAGACACTTAAAAAGTAAAAAAAAAAAAAAAATACAGGTGAAATGATGTTATGTTAATATATTTTATTAAATTATGTCCAAATTATTATTTCAACATGTTATCAGTATATAAAATTAGTAATGAGATATTTAACATTTCTTTTTTTTACTAAGTCTTCAAAATCTGTTACGTATTTTTATACCTATAGCATATCTCAATTCAGACTAGCCACATTTTGATTGCTTAGTAGCCACACATATATAGTGGCTACCATATTGAACAGCACAGCACTAGACAGTGAACTTCTAAAATATCCTTGAAAGTTACTGTGTAGGTACTCACAAAACCCCTGTATCCCCAACTCCAGCTCAGAGCCGAGCCTAGCACATAGCAATTAAATAAATGAATAAAATACATTTTTATGTTAATATAGGATTGCCTTATCAAGTATAAGAAGGTCAGTTTTAGGTATTATGGAAAGGAACAAAAATGAAGAGGAAAGGACAGGAAGTACTATTTTATTTATGTATATGTGTCTACTATAAGGTGTTGGGAGGGCAGTGAGATGTTCACCTTTACCTTGTTTCTGCTGTTTTGGCATCTAAAACATCAGATAGGAAAAATTCTTCTGGAATGTTCTCCTCTTTTTATGCATAATATGTTCATGTAGTTTTTGTTCTGTTTGTTTTGTTTTTTGTTTTATTACCCCTGCTAGATAATAGGGGCATTTGAAGACAAGATCCCTTTCTGGTTCATCTTCTTGTCCCCTACTATGTGAACAGAATACTTGGTCCACAAAGATTTGTGCCATCCTTTAGAGTAGGTTTCCTCTCACAGCCTTTCTTCTTACAGTTTATTCGCTATAACCTATGAGGAATCTGCCTGCTGCTGGCATAGTTCTCAAAGGTGGTAGGTAGAGGTGATCTATCTCCCTTAAGATAACATAGGGCCAAAAATGTAATTTTCATGCAAAGTGTATGTGAACAAAAGTTGCCAAGAGGAGGTTTTGGGGAAACTGTATGGGACAGAAAGGAAAAGTCACTAAAACCAAGTATTCATTCAGGGGCCTGCACTATTGTTGGAAATAAGATGATTAGAAAATATTTTTTTTCCTTTATGTGAATGTCTTTGAGCTAAGTGCATTTTTACATGAAGAGTGAGGACAAGTATAAATAGAATTCTTAAATAGTGATTTACTCTCTTCTCTCCACAGTTAGTAAAAATTCTTTTCTTGGTTTGTATGTTTACTTATTGCCTTTCACCCCCACCAAACTGTAAAGCCCATAAAAGCAGAGATCGTATCTTTTTTATTAACCAGTATGTACCCAATGTAGTACAATGTTGGACATATAGAAGCTGCTCAATAAATATATATTGGATTAATGAAGGAATGGGATATTTTTCACACTGAAATAAAATTCATAATATTTACAAGTGGATGATCAAAATTTAACTTAGAAGTAGGGAAAAACACAAAGTATGATTTTTGAAGACTTTTTCTTGTAAGTGAACATGATTTACTGAATATTTTTCCTCAAATAACTCTAAAGAATCTGCTGAATTTATGATTATTTTAAGTTCTATTTGCTGTACATCCATGATCTGTGGAACTAAATAAACCCTATCCAACTGTTTTTCATTCATTATATACAATAACGCACTACTTAAAAAAAAAGAGATGAACGATGATGTGACTTCATGTTTTACTTTGGAAGCGTTAAGGCTTGTTACTCTTTTGCATGAGCTAGAACTTCACTGACCTACTTAGATGAAGTTTAGCTAAAATTTAATTATGTAAAAGGAACTGTATTAAGCAAGGTTCTCTAGAGTAGTTGGCAACTGGAGACATAGGAGAGCCGATGCTGTAGTTCCAGTCTGAGTCCAAAGGCTTGAGAACCAGGACAGCTGATAGTTTAGTTCCAGTTTGATTCCAAAAGCCTAAGAACCAGGTGAACTGATGGTGTGAGTTCCAGTCTGAAAGCTGACAGGCTCAAGACCCACGAAGGGCTGATGTTTCAATTCTAGTCCTCAGGCAGGAAAAGATCCATGTCCCAGATCAAGTGGTCAGGAAGGAATAGCTACCTTTTATCCAAGATTGAAGCATGTTCAGCCTTTTTGCATTAGGGAAAGCAATCTGCTTTGCTCGGTCTACTCATTCAAATGTTAGCATCATCCAAAAACACCCTCACAGACACATCCAGCATAATGTTTTACCAATATCTGAACACCCTATGGCCTGGTCAAGCTGTTTTATAAAATTAGTCATCACAGCTACTCCCAAAAAGGAACTCTTGAGATATTATAAATGGAGATTTTTATTATTGCTGCTTTGCTCTGCTTAGCTCAGTTAAATCTTGGATCTTTGTTAAAACTGTCTTGTAAATCTAATATGTTAAAGTGTACTAATGGTTCTACAGAGTCCAGCTAAGCTTATCCACAAAGAATTGTGTGATTATGTACTACGATAATTTTTTTTTGGTTAGAGAAGAGCCATTGCATAATTACATAATTTCTTAACATCTAGTAAATTATGGAAATTACTTGCCTGAGCCTTCTCTATTAAACCCACAAATAGGATCAATTTAATATCAGAAAGTAGTGGTTTTGATTGACACTAGTAATGGAAGAGATACACATAGGCTATAAGAGCAATTGTCTAACAATTTTTGCGGCTGACCTTAAAAAAAAAAAGGGCTACTTTGAACTCCAGTATTTAAAACAAACAAAAAAGGAGAAGTGTCTGGTTGAAGCAGGAGCAACGGAGGGATGTGGAGTCCTGCCTCCTCTCTTTACCACCTTTTCTACTCAAGCCAATCCCAAGGCTCCTCCACAGAGGGCTGGGATTACATAAAACACAGTTTGATGATCACTGGGTATTAAGGTAGTCAAATTGTGACTATTGTAAATATGCTGTAGAAAAGAGATCACACTAGTGGGTTCACTGGACTTTTTCTCACATGGCATCTAAAGTCTAGAGAAGATTTGCTAAAAGCACGAGGCTATGTCTGATATATTAGAGGGTCATGAAATGACACAGTATTTTACTTGCAAAGGATTTTGGGTACACTACTAATAGAATCTGTACCATCTTTTAAACTGTATTGATGTGTGATGAGAAAATTCATGGGAACAAGGATAAGAAGATTGACCTAGCTGGAAAACCAGGCCTGGATCTTAGTATGGCCTAACTTGGACTAGACTTTTGATTTCTGTCTAGGTATGCCCCTCAAAATAATCTAAGCACATTGCTTATAAAAGTTAAGCTTCCCACTCCTTTGTCCATACTGATTTGCCTCTGTGGGTTTCTTTTTTTTAAAATAAATTTATTTATTTATTTTTGGCTGCGTTGGGTCTTTGTTGCGGTGCAGGAGCTTCTCATTGCGGTGGCTTCTCTTGTTATGGAACATAGGCTCTAGGCACGTGGGCTTCAGTAGTTGTGGCACATGGGTTCAGTAGTTGTGGCTCGCGGGCTCTAGAGCACAGGCTCAGTAGTTGTGGCGCATGGGCTTAGTTGCTCCGCGGCATGTGGGATCTTCCCGGACCAGGGCTCAAACCTGTGTCCTCTGCACTGGCAGGCGGATTCTTATCCACTGCACCACCAGGGAAGTCCTCCTCTGTGGGTTTTAACAATTGTTACAGATTAATGCGTGATGACAGAGATTCATATGGATTATTAAGAAGGTCAGTCCTGGTGAACTGAATAAATCATTTTAACTATGTTGTAGCTGATATACAAATATATGTGCTGTAACTTAATTGCTATCATTTTCCTTTTAAGGAGATTAGAGTTGTATCTTGGACCCCAGATAATGTCTTCTAATATACTATTTGAAAGTTTGAAAGTTTTCTTTTTTCCATTCATCGTAAATACTGATTGCTATATAGTTGAATTGTTTTAGCCTTAGCCCTGTTACTTAAATATATTGCAGATAATGAAGAAACAGAGGCTGTAAGGTAAACGAGTTTCACCTTAATTGTACCTAACTGGAGCACTCTGCGTATCATGGCACAGAACAAAGGTTGTTCTATTGACTGCAGTAGGGGGTCTGTCAACAAATGTTTCCTTTCAGGACAAGGATTTAAACTTTTGCTATTTATTTGACATAGCCCATCATTCTCTTAAATTCAACATTCTATACCAGTGACCATACTTAGAGTTTTTCTGAGGATCTTCTGAATAGTGTAAGAACTGAGTTGGATCTGTCTTTCTCTTATGAAAGCTCTTTCAATTCATTTCATTGATTCAGTTTTTATTGGCCTAAGACTCACCAGGATCTTGCTTGGCTCTAAGCTCTCTAAGGGGAGGTTATAAATACCTAGAAGATATGTTTAATCCTTGGCTATGGTTTTAACTAATGCAGATGTCAGATACTAATGTTACTGTTGTTGGGAGATGGAACTAACACTTGCTAAATATGCTTCCTATTAAAGCAAGTGTTCTTTTTATGGAGTTGTATTTAAACACATCATGTCTGAGATTGTTAGCACATAGTTTAAGGCAAATCAGTGTTATACCGTAGGAAGAGCATGGGCTTTGGAAATAAACAGACTGGTTTTGAGTCTCAGCTCTATCACATAATGGTTGTGTGGTCATAAGTAAGTTACTTACCCGCCCAAGGTTAATTTTCCTTATTGATATAATCATGGCACCACATGCTCCTTTGTCAGTCCCCCTCCATACAAACATACTCAGTCACTTAAAAGAAAACAGATAAATAAGCAAAGAAGTATTAAAAACATAAGACACACTCTACTTTTATTGCTTCTCCATTACTATTTGCCCTTGAACTTTGAAAAAGTTTTATTTTGTTTCTAAATGAAATGTGAGAGAGGCCTTTTATTGTTTTTGTTTTTGTTTTTTTTGCGGTACGCGGGCCTCTCACTGTTGTGGCCTCTCCCGTCGCGGAGCACAGGCTCCGGACGCGCAGGCTCAGCGGCCATGGCTCACGGGCCCAGCCGCTCCGTGGCATGTGGGATCTTCCCGGACCGGGGCACGAACCCGTGTCCCCTGCATCGGCAGGCGGACTCTCAACCACTGCGCCACCAGGGAAGCCCGAAAGAGGCCTTTTAAATGTCCATGTCACTTTATTCATTCACAGATTAAAATTTAAGTATACTTACTAGAACCCAGTTAAGAATATAAAGGAACTTACATTATAGTGCTCAGTATGTGCCAGTGATTTAAGACTTTGAATAGCAAGACATTTTAATATAATGGATTAAATAATCTTATTAAATATAGTATTGCCATCATACTGTTGGTTGGAAAATAAACCTAGTCCTTACAACTGAAATGCAACTATTCAAAGATTAAAAATGATTGCTTTTTTCCCGCGTGCAGTTTGGAAACAGAGTTAATTGCCAAATGCCAGAAAGCACAAACTATTATACATTTTTAAAGACTTCTCTTGCCATCAATATAGAATGTTGCATTTGAATGAAAAACTTGTAATAGAAAATAAAATTAACATGGGGTTTTATTCTCGAAATTTATAAAAACGTCTTCTAGTATTCCATTCATACCTTTTCTTCTTGCTGTTCAGGCTGTCCATCTTGAGTCGTTGGTCTGCTATGAGTACATGTCATATACTACTAATAGAAAGCTTAAAGGCTGTTGATTTCTCTACAGTTTCAGACTTATGAATGTGAGGCTGTTTAGAGCTTTAACTTAAAGATAGCTCATTAATCTGAAATTCTTGTCTTAAGCCTGCAAAATAGAAAAGTAGTATTAAACTGAGTCACAGTCGAATCTTTAAGGGATTGTTGTTTTGGCAGATGGGTTCCTTACAGAATGCAAACCCAAATAAGGTACTTTAAATTTTAACAAAACAATTATTTGATATAATCTTCAACTAGGAGAAGGAACTATGTAAAGTAAAGAAATACTTGTAATCAAAAAGGTCTCAGCTTTTGTCCTGCATTAAAGAGCTTTTAAAGCAGCACAGTCATCCCTGGAGAGCCATTTGGTTTAATGCAGGAAATTATTATTAGTTAAGCTAGAATGGTAGAGGAGAAACTGGAGGAAATAATATTTGAGTTAGTCAAATAATAAAACATTAAAAAAATAATTGTACTATATCTTCATAGGTGTTTCCAAATAATAATGCCTTATAAATTTCAGGTGTTTTACAACAAATCCATCAATCACTTGTCAGTGCAGCATGGAGCTACCTCTAAAGATAGAATTTAGGAGAATTTTAGATGTATAAAGCAACTCTATGTAACAATTAGTCAGAAGCAATAAAAGAATGCCATAGGCAATTAGAGCACACTAATGTACAATTCTTGTACACAAGCCAATCCAACATCATTTTCTTTCATCTCTGGAAATACTGCCATTGAAATGCTTACCGTTCAACTGCAGATTTATTCATTCTAAAAACTCATCAATTTTAAAGACTATATGATGTTTACAATGTTTTAATGACAAGATTCAATTTTCAAATGTAAATTCTTCAAATTTTATTTGAAGAAATATCTGTCTTTACACTCAGAATCTTGAATCGGATCTCATTTTATTTTAATTAGCTAGAACGTCCTCATCTCCAAAATGTGTTCAGATTTGGCTGGATAGAGTATGGGTGGGGAAACATGAAAAGTTCCATTAGATTTAATAATACGTTTCAGGTTTATAATGCTAAATTTTTATTTAAAAAATAATCACTACACATACATGTGTATGTGTATATGGGTTTGTGTGATTTTCTTTTAAACTGATGAGCTAGGTTAGTGATAGAAGTTTAAGAAAATATAACTTGACTGCATCCATGAAATTGCTCTATTGTATTGTATATGGGGATGAATAGAGTTTGAAATAATTCTTAAATTGCTAACATCAGGGTGTCTAGTCAAATTCTCCAACCTCTACTGGCTTACCCTTGATTTGCTTTAATATAGGTTGTGGGAAAAGAAAAACAATAGTTTTTCATTTAGACTTCATTTAGAACTGCCTGGCAACAGACAGGTAGGAAGGACTTCGAATTACTATTTTTCATTACTGGAGGGTCCCTTAGGAGTACATTGGAAAGAATTCTGTCTACCCCAGATAAGAGTCTCCTAGCAGTTTAATGTGCCAATCAGTTGTGCTCAGCAGCCCAGAATCATCGCATTGCAACTATTGAATAGTTCCAGACCATACGTTTCAAAGGATGGAGAATGTGATATGTGACATACTTCCAAAGAATGGTGATGAAAAGGGGGAAACATAAGAGACTAAATTCTGTGGGATTGACAGTGCCTTAGAATGGGAAAAATTACATAAGCATCAGGTACCTCACAGAGTCTACGATTATGTGTCTGCTCTAGCCATGTTGTCCGTAGAACAGTAAATTGCACAATTTCTCTTCTTTTCACTATTAAACAGCAACCTCTGGAATCATAGGGCACACAAGCACAGTTAAGAGAGACACTGATAGAGGCTACTTAGCTTCTCTTTCGGCTCGGGGTTAGTATATGCTCTATCCTGAGAAGGTCACCTTCAAAATCAATCTAGAATAAGATTAACTAGAGTCTGATTGGCATTTGTGGTTACCACCATAATTTAAAAAAATAAAACAAGATTCTGAACATGGTATCTTTAAAATAAGGAAGTCAGGGGAAAAGTGTATTTTAATTTTTTTTCATCTTGAGGGAGGGCGCTCCTCTTATAAGGTAAAGCAACCAGCATATGCTCATTCTGAAGTGGCTAAATAAGATGTGTGACATATGTGAGCTACCTGCTCTTAGCATGGAATATAGTTTGTCAAAGAATGGTGACATAGTTCTAGGGTAAGAGTAAGACTTTTAGGGATCCAAAGAACTAGAAAGAAAATTGTTCCCCATTCCCGTCCCCAATATATGATTAAAAATGAGTTTAAGGAAGTCCCATGGTGACTACCTTAATGATACCAAATTATTTAAAAAAGCGTTTTGGTGACCCTGTTTTTCTGGTGCCCTTAGCATGTATATCTGCCTATTAGATAATTCAGCATATAATTCTTAATATTACAGCTCAGTAGACTATGACCAAGCCAGCTGCGCTGGTTAAGAGACAGAGTGAAAGGATGGGGATAGAAGTATTTTCCATCGAATGTGCACGAATGCCTCTCTGATGAGGTTAAATGAAGTGAGAGAGTTAGCCATGTGGGTAGCTTCGGGAAGGGTTTCCTAAGCCTAGGGAACAGCAGCTGTAAATGTTTTAAGCCTGGAGCATATTTGAGATGTTTGAGGCATAGCAAGTGGCTAGAGCACTATGAGCAAGAAAAATGAGGGAAGAAATTTCAGGTAAGAAAAACAATATGAAAAAAGCTCAGGGGTAACAGATGGTTCTCCCACATTAGGATTACTTCACTTCTGAAGCCAGACAGCCAGCCTTAAAGGCCACTCAGAATATCAGCCTGTAGCTAAACCCGTGTCCAGTATTAACTGCATAAACACGACTTTTTGATCTCACTGAAGGTCACTGAGTAGACTGGGAACACCAGGGAACCCAGATGGCTAACATAAGTAACATAAGGTTTACTTGAAGGAGGCAAATGGACAAAAGCTAGAATTCTGAAAACAACAAGGCAAATAAAAAAAGACACTCTTTTGCTTTTTAAGCACATGGCAGTAAATGTTGTACTATCAATTCAGAAACCTCACAATATGATTATAATTATGCATAAGGTGTACAGAAATTGATGAACTCTATTAAAATACAGAAACTTGGGGCTTCCCTGGTGGCGCAGTGGTTGAGAGTCCGCCTGCCGATGCAGGGGACGCGGGTTCGTGCCCCGGTCCGGGAAGATCCTGCCTGCCGCGGAGCGGCTGGGCCCGTGAGTCATGGCCGCTGAGCCTGCGCGTCCGGAGCCTGTGCTCCGCAACGGGAGAGGCCACAACACTGAGAGGCCCGCGTACCGCAAAAAAAAAAATAATACAGAAACTTGGAGTAGCACACAAAGGAGAATAATGAATAGTAAAATCCGTTGACAACACTGTAGCTAACACATTTTTATTATCTCTCAATGTTATTTGAGTGCAATGGCATATGGACATGGTCAGAAGCTATAAGGCCAGAAAATAGCACTGAGTGTATTATAAAATATTAGCAGAATATATTGTCATAGCATAGCCAT
Source organism: Leucopleurus acutus (assembly GCF_964270905.1). Lineage (NCBI taxonomy): Eukaryota > Metazoa > Chordata > Mammalia > Artiodactyla > Delphinidae > Leucopleurus > Leucopleurus acutus. The sequence continues at coordinate 108,938,996 of NC_139148.1, read as the reverse complement.
AGTGGGATAGTGAACTTACCATTTTAAAGCATGATCAGATAATCATTTTTTCCAATTTTTGTCTTCACTTAATTGGGGACTGGATAGACCAAACTAATTGCTTGGATTTGGAAGGCACTATATAGCATTATGTTAGCATTAATCATGCCAGGTTCAAACAACTGGGGAAAATTGGTCAACAGAGTGGTTTTAAAAAGTCAAATTGATTGACATTGTGAAGTTATAACCTAAATATCATCTTCTTCAATAGCTAATATGTTTCAATGAGAATAAGCATGTAGCTTTTGTTTTCCTTCTTGGATCAAGAATCTACAACTGTCGTATAAAACTATCTTATATTCTCATATAATGCTTCATACATTTCTAACATTTTTATATATATTTACCTCTTCTGTGAGATCTCTGTAACCTTCCTATTTAAATGAAATCCCTATTCCCCTTGTCCTGCTCTGACTTGATTCTACACCTTGAGTCCCCTAACCGTGCTCTATTTTTCTGCATACACTTGTAACTTTCTGCCATACTATATCGATTACATATTTAACTTTTATTTTCTGCCTGCCCCCTTTAATATGTAAGCTCCATGGCAACATGGCTGGGTGAGTTGCCAGATGTCACAGGGAAAATTAGTGACAGTGAGAGCAAACTAAAGCATAGCAGCCTGATTCTCAGACCTATATTCTCTCAACTCCTCTTTTGGCAGTCATTCTCAACGCTGGATGCACATTGGAACCGCCTTTGATGCTCTAAAAAATTATAATGCCTAGAAATTCCCTAGAAAATCCTGATGCAGATTGGGCATCAGGAATTTTATGTCATTCTCCTGCCTCAATAAATTCCATTTTTCAAATAAACATTTCAATAGTATAGTGGATGGGATCAGGCAGACCTGGGTTCAAATCCTAGTATTTTATCTTGACCAGTTGCTCAGCCTGTAAACCTCAGTTTCCTCAGTTCTCAAATAGGGATAATAATGCCAAATTTGCAGGGGACATGTCAGGATCAAATCAGATAATGGATATGAAAGAGTCTGACAAATAATGTACATTCTCTTTTCTACCAATCTCTCCTTTTTAATTGGAGGATTTTATCAATTTATATTTAAGGTATTACTGACAAGTATCCACTCTTCCCTTTTTCTATTTGTTTTCTATGTCACAGCTTTTTTGTTCCCCAATTCCTCTATTACTGTCTTTCTTGTGTGTCTATTTTTTTTCAAATGTGCTGTTTTAATTCCCTCCTCATTTCTTTTACTGTATATTAAAATTTTTTTCCTTACTGGGTACTTTGAGGTTAAAATTAATATCTTAATTTTTAACTTAAATTATTTTATATCTATTTATAATTTGAATTAATAGCAACTAATATACACAAAATTTGCTCATATATAGGTCCATCCCTCCCTTTTTATGTTATTATCACAAATTATTTTATTCTTTGTGTGTCCATTAATATAGATTAATAATTTTATTAATTATTAATTAATTTATTTAATTTATTAAAAGCCCTCCTTTTTTATTTTTATTCTTTGTCTATGTCTTCCTTTAGCTCTTTGAATATATTTAAAACAGTTGATTTAATGTCTTTGTGTAGTAATTTCAACACCTGGACTTCCTCAGGGACTGTTCCTATTAATATATTTTTGCCTGTAAGTGGGCCACAAATTATTTTCTCTTTTCATGTGTCAAAAAATTTTCATTAAAATGTGGTCATTTTGGGGCTTCCCTGGTGGCGCAGTGGTTGAGAGTCTGCCTGCTGATGCAGGGGACGTGGGTTCGTGCCCCAGTCTGGGAGGATCCCACATGCCGCGGAGCAGCTGGGCCCATGAGCCATGGCCGCTGAGCCTGTGCGTCTGGAGCCTGTGCTCCGCAAAAAAAAAAAAAATGGTCATTTTGAATATTACAATGTGGAAACTCTAGAAATTAAATTCTCCCCTTTCTCCTGGGCTGTTATATGCTGTTCTGTGATTGTTGGGTGTCTGTTTGTTTGTTTGTTTAGTGAATTTTCTGTATTAATTTTGTAAAATCTGTAGTCTTTATTGAATGCAGCCACTGAAGGATCTGTCCCATTAGTTTAGTACCAGCTAGTGATTTGACAGATTACTTGATACTCCTGGAAGACAGAAAGACAGAAAGACAGAAAGAAAGAAAGAAAGGAAGGAAGGAAGATAGAAAGAAAGGAAGGAAAGAAAGAAAGAAAGAGAAAGAAAGAAGAAAGGAAGGAGAGGAAAGGAAAGGAAGGAAGAAAAGAAGAGAGGAGAAGAGAAGGAAAGAAAAGAAAAGAGAGAGAAGGAAAAGAAAAGGAAAGTTTAAAATAGAACTCTCCTAGTGTTTGCAGATTGGGTCTGTATTGGGGAATTCCTTAATGCTTAACAAAGCAGTTAGCCAGGCAGTTTACAACTCTGCCTTAGCCATTACTTCCTGCTTGCATGGTAAGGTAAGTCAGAGTTGAGTGCCTAGTGTCTTCTCAGGTCTTCTGTGAGCATGTCTCTGTCACTGGACATGCCTATGGCCATCTACACTCCCTGGGATATGCAGGTGTTTTTCAAAGCTCTTATTCCTGGAAGCATGTCTTTTTCTATCCTCTTTCCTCCCAAGCTTTTTGGTCTATTTCCTATTCTGACTGTTATCCTTTGCCCCTAGCAACAGTGGCTAATAAATTTACTTTAATGCCGCCCAGAATGCTGCCTCAGCCTTGGGAGGGCTTTGTGGCAGGAAAAATTAGTTTAAGCCCTTTAGCCCATCTCTTAGGGAGCCACCAGACAGATCAAAACACAGAACCAGAATTCTTTGAGAATAAGTCCTTTATGACTTCCTCTGATACCTGTATTCTGCAATAGGAATGTAGGTGGTTATCTTCAAAGTAGAATGCAGAATGGGGGGATGTTAACGGGGTAAGTTAAAATGTCACAGAGTTTTCTTACTTGAAATCATCATGGTTTTTTTCTTCATTAAGCACTGCCCTGGTTGTTGTAAGTTTTTGATTGACTTCCCGAGTTCTGAGTAACTTGATTCTGACAGTTTTCCAGCTTATTCATTGTGTTTGTGAATGGATAGAGTTTTGATTTCCCTACTCTGCAGGTTTCTGTAACTTCATTTGATAAGGATCACTATTAATCTGTAGATTGATTTGAGTAGAATTCCCATTTTCACAATGTGAGCCTCTAAATAAGAAACATGAATTTTCTCTTCTTTCATTGAGATCATCTTTAATTTCTCTCAGCAATGTTTTGTAACTTTCAGCATATAAATCTATCAGCTCTTTTGTTAAGTTTATTTCTAAGTATTTTTTCTTTTTCATGATATTTTGAATGAAATTATTTTCCTATTTTTATTTTCAGATAGTCTATTGCTAGTATATAGAAATACATTTGATTTTTATACATTGTTCTTGTATCCTGAAACTTTTCTAAATGTATGTTTTAGTTCTAATTGTGTGTGTGTATGTGTGTGTGTATAAGAGTGTATTGTTTTAGGGTTTTTTATATACAGAATCATCCCAATGAAGTCTTTTTTGTTTTTTTCTTTCTAATCTGCATGCTTTTTATTTTCCTCTCTTTTTTTTTCTTATTGGACTGACTAAAATCACCATTATAATGTTGAATAAGAAGTGGCAGAAGCAAACATCTTTGTCATCTTTGTTTTTTTCTCAACCTTAGACAGCATGCAACCAGTCTTTCACCATTAAGCATGATGTTGGTTTTAAGTTTTTAATAGATGCCTTTTATTGGGTTAACCAAATTTCCTTTCTTTACGAGGTAGTTGAGGGTTTTTATTATGAATTAGTGTCAGATTTTGTCAAATGCTTTTTTTCTCTTTATTGAGAAAATAATGTGGTTTTGTCCTTTTTTTCTATTAATAAAGTATATTACATTAATTATTTGAGGCTAAAACAACCTCATATTCCAGGGATAACTGGTCATTCTAAGTAATATTTTTTAAAGTTTTGTGGATTCAGCTTGATAGTATTTTGTTGAGAATTTATGTCTATACTTTACTGTTTGTTTTCTATATATTACACATCCTTTTGTTTCTACATTTTCTCTTTCACTGACTTCCATTTTGTTGCATAGATTATTTTTGCTGTGATACTTTAATTCCAATTTAATTTGCTATTTGTTTGCTTTTACTATTTTTTTCAGTTATTTTTCTTAAGGTTACTGTAGGGTGTATGTCTTAATTGGCTTAGGCTGTTATAACAAAATACCGCTGAGTAGCTTAAACAATAGAAATCTATTTTCTCATAGTTCTGGAGTGTGGAAGTCTGAGATCAGGATGCCTGCATGTTTGGGTTCTGGGGAGAGCATTCTTCCTGGCTTGCACACAGCCACTCTCTCACTGTGTGTTCACATGGTCTTTCCTCAGTGTGTGCACATGGAGACAGAGAGAAATATCTCTCCCATCTTCTTTTAAGGCCACCAATCCTAGTGGGTTAGGACCCCACTCTTATTATCTCATTTAACCTCAATCGTTCCTAAAATCATTCCTTCCCTATCTCCAAATACAGTCAAATTGGTGGTTAGTGCTTTAACACATGAATTTGGGGGGTGGGGCACAGTTTAGGACATAGTAGCTTACAATATTCTTTTTTACTTATTACAATCTACTTTAGATTGATGCCAACCTAATTTCAATAAATGTATATAATTTTCTCCATTGTAGCTCTATTCTCACCACACTCTGCTGTGTTATTGTCATATATATCTTTATATGTTATAAAGCCAATAATATAGTTTTATAATTATTTCTTCATGCAATTGTCATTACAAATAATTATGAGAAGAAAAAAGTAAAATATACATTTGCACTCTTTTATATTTACATGTTTACCTTTACCAGTGCTCTTTATGTCTTTGTGTCATGCTGTTTCTTTTTATCTTGAAGGACTTCCTTTAGTATATTTTGCAAAGGAGATCTGGTAGGTACACATTCTCTCAAACTGTGTTTATGTAGGAATGTCTTCTTTGCATCTTCATTTTTGAAAGAAAATTTTGCTGGATATAGCCAATATTTTTCTTCCTGTACATTGACTATGCCAACCCACTGCTTCTGGCCTCCATTGTTCCTGATTACAAGTAAGCTGTTAATCTTACTTTGGTATGTAATAAGGTTTTTTTTTTCTCTTGCCACTTTAAGAGCTTCTCTGTGTCTTTGTCTTTCGTTTTTCTTTTCTTTTTTTTTTGCCACGTGGCATATGGGATCTTACTTCCCTGACCAGGTATCAAACCTATGACCCCTGCAGTCAAAGCATGGAGTCTTAACCAGTGGACCACCAGGGAAGTCCTTGTGTCTTTTTTTTTTTTCAATTTTTATTGGAGTATAGTTGTTTTACAACGTCCCTGTGTCTTTGTCTTTCAGCCCCTTACTTACATGTCTCTAGGTATGAGTCTCTTTATGTTTATAAATATTTTGATTCAGTTGAGTTTCTTGGATGTGTAGTTTAATATTTCTCCTCAAATTTGTAAATATTTTGGTTGTTATTTTTTCAAATATTCTTTCTGCCATTCTTCTCATTCTAACAATTTCATTATGCATATGATGATATGGTTTGTGTTGTCCGCAGGTCTCTGAGGCTCTGTTCGTGTCTCTGTTTTTTCTGTTCCTTAGATTAGATACTCTTTATTGATTTATCATCAACTCCAGTGATTCTTTACACTGTCAGCTCAAATATGCTATTGAGCCATTCTAGTGAATTTCTCATTTCAGTTATTGTACTATTCAAATATAAAATTTCCATTTGGTATTTTTTAAAATAAATTTTGTCTTTATATTCTTTATTGAGTCATTGTCAAAATGTGTTCCCTTAATTTTTAAAGCATAGTTTTCTTTATTTCTTTGAACACATTTATAATAGATGCTTTGAAGTCTTCTTCTACTAAGTTCAACATCTGGACACCATTAGAGACAGTTGCTCTTGACTGCTTTTTTTTCTCCCTGAGTATGGGTCATATTTTCCTATTTCTTTGCATGTCATGTAAATTTTTGTTGGAAGTTGATTATCTTAGAAAATTTAGCTTAGTATCTATGGATTTGGATCCCTTCTATGGACTTCTGGTTGTTGTTACTAGTTTTTCTTTGTTTGAGCTATTTGGTATCTTGCTTAGGCTAATTCTGTATGTCTGTATTCCATGTACTGTGTGGTCATTGATGTCTCTGCTCTATTTTTTTAAAAAGTATTTTGTTGCTTTTATTTTTTAATACTGTTTTCATAGAGGTTACCTCTGGCTCAGCATAACTTAATGGCAAATCAGTGATTGCTCAAACTTTATGTTTCAGCTTTTTAAGTTAATAAGATTTCCACACTTTGCTAATGTATCTGAGTGTTGACGGGGGTACACATTTTAACTTCAGTCAGTGAATCAGTCAGTCCTTGTAAAGTCAGTTCTTTCTGGGTACACAAAGCTTCATGTTCAGCTAGGGATGAATAACCTTCCCTGATTGTTTGTCAGCAAGATTACAGCTGGCTTTGACAATACCTCGGGGCATGAATTTTTATTCTCTTTGCTCTAACTCAAGAGAGCTGCCTTCCAGCATGAGACTGCCAAGTCCTCATAGTCTACTTTGCACTTGTAGAGCTATCAAAAATGGATCTGGGACTTGAAGATTGGTGCAGCCCCAGGTTAAAATGCTATATACTCCCATTGTCCTTATTAAGGTTTAGTTGTTTTTCTTGAATAAACTTTTCTTAATATGTTATATGCCTTTGGTCAATTTCCAGAGTCTTGAAATGTGTGGTTTTGATAAATTTATCCAGTTTCATCACTGCTTTCTGCTGAGCTCCTTATTTTGCCATTCCACAAGTCAAGTAGCATATGTCTTCTTCTTCCTTTTGAAGGACAAAAGTGACGAGTTATTATCAAATGGTTATTTCAATTTAGTGGACATGATTTGATTAACTCATTTGCCATAGCAATTAAGAGTTAGTATAACAACTGATTTCTGTATTCTCCATTTCTGCATATGAATCTCTAAAATCTTGTTGCTGCTTCACACATTTCAGACCTTTATAATGTTATACCCAAAGGATGTTTTTATCAACTAGAATAACTTATAGGCCTTCATAAAAATATGTCCTCTTTTCCAGGATTTCTAAGATTTTGTTTGTTTGCTTGTTTTTGATTTTCGCTGTGTCACTACAGGCTTGGAGAAATATCCAACACCCTAAGAATATGCAAATATGTAGTTGGATCTAAAATATGCAAGCCTTTTAAAAAAGTTTTCCAAATTTTCCTACTTTGATCCATAAATAGCTGAAAATACTAACTAAATAATAATACTAATATAAAGCTAAAAGGGACCCTACTGTATTCATAGCGTAGCAAGCATCTTCTGCTAGTAAACCTGTCCAAGAGAAGCTTTTAAAGAACTAGTTAGAATGGTATAGCCTAAAAAACTTTCCACACTACAGTGGGAATAATATGAGGGAAACCTGTAGGTAAATCTGGAAACAAAGATTAAAAGAGTAGACTTATTTAGGCTTTTCTGTTACTGATCCAGTATATTTCCATGTAGAAATAGCCTAGTTCTATATAGTTGCATTATTTTTAACATGAGAGTCCAGGCTTATTATTTATTTCCTGTTGGGCAGTGAACAAACTGCTCTAGAAACAATGGAACATTTTTTTGTAGGGGAAAATGGCTTGCAGAAAGAAACTTTTAAAATAATAATTCTAAAAAACCCCACAACCAGCCAGTTTGTGTTGCCCACTATAACTGGTGAAGCCAAATCAAGAAAAATAATGAAGACTTTATTTCAAACTAATTAATGACAGTCTATTTCTAGACCCCTTAATTATACTTTTTATTTTGTATTATCTATGTGGTCATAATTTTCACTACCAGGTACTATTTTTCTAATTGTGAGTGAATGAATCTTCGAATTTTAGAATTACAGAGCCATCATTGTATCCATTTAGTTAGGAAAGCTGACATATGTAATAAAACTCCATGCCCTCCACCATTGACAATTGTAAAGCAATCTTTTTCAGGAGAATGGTTAAAAAACATTTCTACTTCCATTCCAAACGAATGCCTTTTAAGTACAGGGCACCTTGAATAAGCTCTCAAGAAATCATGACTGTAGGTAATTCAGGAGATATTTAAGGTTTATAGTTCAAAGTTACCAAACCAAACTAAAATATAGGAAATTTTCTCACTTCTTTCTCTCTCTCATAACATAAGTTCTAACAGTTCTACCTCTGCCTACTATGTAGTCCTGCCTTTGACTCTCACTAGCTGTGTGAACTTTTATCTCATTTTTCCTCCTCTGTAAAATGAGGGGAAAAGTACCTAACTCATAGAGTCATTGATTAATGTACAAGGAACTTAAAACTGTGTCTGACACATGGTAAGTGCTTTGAGAAGTACATGCTGTTTTTATTTGCACTACAGATGAAGAGCATGCCCTATAGATATTAATCTTAGTAAAACTGTATAAACACCATTTTGACATGGAGTTCAGATATCCGAAGCATTATAAAACAAAAACAGGCAATTTGAGTTTTCAGTAAATTTGACCAAGCAACATTATCAAGAGTCCACTTTGAGGTGTAGATAACACAGATGGCTTCTCTATGCTGAATATGCTAACTGGAATTTACTAAATGTCTATTTGACATTATGCTTTGTGATTTAGATACAGCTCTGTTTGCAAAGATACTTGAATAATATTTAAATGGTCAATTTAATCAACCTTCAATTTGTTTGTTACATAGACCTTAAACCAGCAACTCAACTTAGCTTTTTTTCCCTGGTACTTGGAAGAGTACCTAACAGAGAGTAGGCACTTAATAGTTACTGAATGGATGGATGGATGGAAGGATGGATTCAATTTGAAGTCATGTAGACAAATTCAAAGTTTTATTTATGTCAGCATGTTATTGTAAATTCAAAGCTGGTTTTATATGTATAAGTTAAACCAGTGTTAATTCATTTCCATAGAAGTTAGGTCATAGAAAAATGTATAAAACATATACTTTTATCAGTTCAGTCCTGTTTTTTGGCAAAGATGATATGAGGGAGATGAGAAACAAGACCCTGTGATTTGACAGAATACTTTTCTAAAATTTGTACAGTATCGTCATCTTATAGATATAGTTGAGGAAACATACTACAACTCTTTTTATTCTGCATTATCCATCTCCTTTGAAACTGAATGTCCCTAAATATTCCCATTTTGGCACTGGTCCAAAAAGAGAGTTGTCATGTCAACTTTAAGCCAATATACTATGTTAAGAATGTCATCAGATATTTGACCACAATTTCATGTGTCTATAGTGATGTGAATGTGACACCTCTTAACTTACTTGCAATCATCTATTACTCTGGAACACGCAGCTTCATAAAGTCCTGAATTAATCTTCAGGGAGAAGAATGCCTAATAAAGAGCACAGTAATGTGCAGCAGCTCTGGCAATAAATTTGATGAAAGGTTTCGTGAAAGCCACAGCAAAGGGTAAATGAGTCCACTTATTAGTTCTGTGTTGGTGTTATTTATGTTCTGTGACCCACAGGGAGATGAGAGATTTTATTTTGCTGCCGGGGCAGCCTTCCCAGGGCTTCAGCATGCTGGCACTTTGGGACCAATGTTTGTATACTGAGTGGGAAAATTTTTCGTCTTGGGGAATGTCCTTTCTTCAAAAAACAGAATTTTGCAGAGTGTTTTGTTGTTATTGTTGTTTTGATTTGGTTTGTTTTTTAAATTTTAATCGTAGGCTCCTAGAGTTTGGGAACCATGTTGTATTTTGGTGGCTTGGGGGTTTTGGACAGAGTTATAAGGGAAAATGAGCTTATCACACATGGGACTTGTAATGATTCTCTGTGAAGAATATTTGAGGAGTAGAGAATCAAAGTGTATAAAGTGTAAGTTTTGTTAGATATCTTTCCTAGAATATTCTGTCTGGTTTTATATCACTTCAATGTATGATGACTGTAGAAAGTGTGTCATTTATTTTTACTAATGTCCGTTGGGTATTGTGTATTCAAAATTTGAATTTATGTTTTACAGTTAATTTTTTTGTATATTTTTTGCCTCTGAGTCCTTGTGGTATTTTTATTTTTTATTCAAACAGAAAGTCACAAAAATTATAATCATTCTCATCAGTTCACTCAATCTCATGTAATTAGTTTTTTTTTCATCTTGATCTTTTGTTAACACTTTTATGAATTCATCACTTTTCCATTAGAGTTCTGAAAATGCTTATTCATTCAGTTCACCAGTATAGTCAGTTACCAGAAACCTGTACTTGTCAGAGTCTTTTCCATGAATTCCTTGAAGATGAAACCCTTTTATAATAGGAATATTTTTGCAGAAGCATCAGAGTACACCCAGAACTGTCTATAAATGACAAAAGACTTAAAAATGACCACAGTTAAAGATTTGATGAAAGTGCATAATAATGCAATTGACAAGGAAATTTAGTTATTTCTGAGATATACATTTTAAAGTAATAACTAGAATTATGACTTATAGCATTATACCAGAACATATAACATTTTTAGAAATTTCATGTAATGTCTGAAACATTTATATTAACATATTTCCATACAACTAACCCAAAGAAAGTTTAGTATTAGTTGTTTTTATGTTTGTTTGTTTTTTATACTGCAGGTTCTTATTAGTCATGAATTTTATACACATCAGTGTATACATGTCAATCCCAATCGCCCAATTCAGCACACCACCATCCCCACCCCACCGTGGTTTGTCCCCCTTGGTGTCCATATGTTTGTTCTCTACATCTGTGTCTCAACTTCTGCCCTGCAAACAGGTTAATCTGTACCATGTTTCTAGGTTCCACACACATGCGTTAATATAGGATATTTGTTTTTCTCTTTCTGACTTACTTCACTGTGTATGACATTCTCTAGATCCATCCACATCTCTATGAGTGACCCAATTTCATTCCTTTTTATGGCTGAGTAATATTCCCTTGTATATATGTACCACATCTTCTTTATCCATTCGTCTGCCAATGGGCATTTAGGTTGCTTCCACAACCTGGCTATTGTAAATAGTGCTGCAATGAACATTGGGGTGCATGTGTCTTTTTGAATTATGGTTTTCTCTGGGTATATGCCCAGTAGTGGGATTGCTGGGTCATATGGTAATTCTATTTTTAGTTTTTTAAGGAACCTCCATACAGTTCTCCATAGTGGCTGTATCAATTTACATTCTCACAAACAGTGCAAGAGGGTTCGCTTTTCTCCACACCCTCTCCAGCCTTTATTGTTGGTAGATTTTCTGATGCTGCCCATTCTACCTGGTGTGAGGTGATACCTCATGGTAGTTTTGATTTGCATTTCTCTAATAATTAGTGACGTTGAGCAGCTTTTCATGTGCTTCTTGGCCATCTGTATGTCTTCTTTGGGGAAATGTCGATTTAGGTCTTCTGCCCATTTTTGGATTGGGTTGTTTGTTTCTTTAATATTGAGCTGCATGAGCTGTTTATATATTTTGGAGATTAATCCTTTGTCCGTTGATTCATTTGTAAATATTTTCTCCCATTCTGAGGGTTGTCTTTTGGTCTTGTTTATGGTTTCCTTTGCTGTGCAAAAGCTTTGAAGTTTCATTAGGTCCCATTTGTTTATTTTTGTTTTTATTTCCATTACTCTAGGAGATGGGTCAAAAAAGATCTTGCTGTGATTTATGTCAAAGGGTGTTCTTCCTATGTTTTGCTCTAAGAGTTTGATAGTGTCTGGTCTTACATTTAGGTCTCGAATCCATTTTTTTTTTGCGGTACGCGGGCCTCTCACTGTTGTGGCCTCTCCCATTGTGGAGCACAGGCTCCGGACGCGCAGGCTCAGTGGCCATGGCTCATGGGCCCAGCCGCTCCGCGGCATGTGGGATCTTCCTGGACTGGGGCACGAACCCGTGTCCCCTGCATCGGCAGGCGGACTCTCAACCACTGCGCCACCAGGGAAGCCCTCAAATCCATTTTGAGTTTATTTTTGTGTATGGTGTTAGGGAGTGTTCTAATTTCATTCTTTAACATGTAGCTGTCCAGTTTTCCCAGCACCACTTACTGAAGAGGCTGTCTTTTCTCCATTGTATATCTTTGCCTCCTTTGTCATAGATTAGTTGACCATAGGTGCGTGGGTTTATCTCTGGGCTTTCTGTCTTGTTCCATTGATCTGTGTTTCTGTTTTTGTGCCAGTACCATATTGTCTTGATTATTGTAGCTTTGTAGTATAGTCCGAAGTCAGGGAATCTGATTCCTCCAGCTCCATTGTTTTTCCTCAAGACTGCTTTGGCTATTCGGGGTCTTCTGTGTCTCCATACAAATTTTAAGATGATTTGTTCTAGTTCCGTAAAAAATGCCATTGGTAATTTGATAGGGATTGCATTGAATCTGTAGATTGCTTTGGGTAGTAGAGTCATTTTCACAGTATTGATTCTTCCAATCCAAGAACATGGTATATCTCTCCATCTGTTGATATCATCTTTAATTTCCTTCATCAGTGTCTTATAGTTTTCTGCATATAGGTTTTTTGTCTCCCTAGGTAGGTTGATTCCTAGGGATTTTATTCTTTTTGTTGCAATGGTAAATGGGAGTGTTTCCATAATTTCTCTCTCAGATTTTTCATCATTAGTGTATAGGAATGCAAGAGATTTCTGTTCATTAATTTTGTATCCTACAACTTTACCAAATTCATTGATTAGCTCTAGTAGTTTTCTGGTGGCATTTTTACGACTCTCTATGTATAGTATCATGTCATCTGCAAACAGTGGCAGTTTTACTTCTTCTTTTCCAATTTGTATTTCTTTTATTTTTTTTCTTCTCTGATTGCCATGGCTAGAACTTCCAAAACTATGGTGAATAACAGTGGTGAGAGTGGACATCCTTGTCTCGTTCCTGATCTTAGAGGAAATGCTTTCAGTCTTTCACCATTGAGAATGATGTTTGCTGTGTGTTTGTCATATATGGCCTTTATTGTGTTGAGTTAGGTTCCCTCTATGCCCACTTTCTGGAGAGTTTTTATCATAAATGGGTGTTGAATTTTGTCAAAAGCTTTTTCTGCATCTATTGAGATGATCATATGGTTTTTATTCTTCAATTTGTTAATATGGTTTGCGCAATTGATCGGTTTGCGTATATTGAAGAAACCTTGCATCCCTGGGATAAATCCCACTTGATTGTGGTGTATGATCCTTTCAATGTGTTGTTGGATTCTGTTTGCTACTATTTTGTTGAGGATTTTTGCATCTATATTTATCAGTGATATTGGTCTGTACTTTTCTTTTTTTGTAGTATCTTTATCTAGTTTTGGTATCAGGGTGATGGTGGCCTCATAGAATGAGTTTGGGAGTGTTCCTTCCTCTGCAATTTTTTGGAAGAGTTTGAGAACGATGGGTGTTAGCTCTTCTCTAAATGTTTGATAGAATTCACCTGAGAAGTCATCTGTTCCTGGACTTTTGTTTGTTGGAAGATTTTTTATCACAGTTTCAATTTCATTGCTTGTGATTGGTCTGTTCATATTTTCTGTTTCTTCCTGGTTCACTCTTGGAAGGTTATTCCTTTCTAAGAATTTGTCCATTTCTTCGCATAGAGTTGCTTGTAGTAGTCTCTTAGGATGTGTTGTGTTTCTGCGATGTCTGTTGTAACTTCTCCTTTCTGATTTCTAATTTTATTGAGCTGAGTCCTCTCCCACTTTTTCTTGATGAGTCTGGCTAATGGTTCATCAATTTTGTTTATCTTCTCAAAGAACCAGCTTTTAGATTTATTGATCTTTGCTATTGTTTTCTTTGTTTCTATTTCATTTATTTCTGCTCTGATCTTTGTGATTTCTTTCCTTCTGCTAACTTTGGGTTTTGTTTGTTCTTCTTTCTCTAGTTCCTTTAGGTGTAAGGTTAGATTGTTTACTTGAGATTTTTCTTGTTTCTTGAAGTAGGCTTGTATAGCTATAAACTTCCCTCTTAGAACTACTTTTGCTGAATCCCATAGCTTTTGGATCATCGTGTTTTCATTGTCATTTGTCTCCAGGTATTTTTTTATTTCCTTTTTGATTTTTCAGTGATCTCTTGGTTATTTAATAACATATTGTTTAGCCTCCATGTGTTTGTGTTTTTTATGTTTTTTCCCTGTAATTCACTTCTAATCTCATATCATTGTGGTCAGAAAAGATGCTTGATATGATTTCAATTTTCTTAAGTTTACTGAGGCCTGATTTGTGACCCAAGATGTGATCTATCCTCTAGAATGTTCCGTGTGCACTTGAGAAGAAAGTGTAATCTGCTTTTTTGGGATGGAATGTCCTATAAATATCAATTAAATCTATCTGGTCTATTGTGTCATTTAAAGCTTCTGTTTCCTTATTAATTTTCTCTTTGGATCATCTGTCCATTGGTGTACGTGAGGTGTTAAAGTCCCCCACTATTATTGTGTTACTGTCAATTTCCTCTTTTATAGCTGTTAGAAGTTGCCTTATGTATTGAGGTACTTCTTTGTTGGGTGCATATATATTTATAACTGCTATATATTCTTCTAGGATTGATCCCTTGATCATTATGTAGTGTCCTTCCTTGTCTCTTGTAACATTCTTTATTTTAAAGTCTATTTTATCTGATATGAGTATAGCTACTCCAGCCTTCTTCTGATTTCCATTTGCATGGAATATCTTTTTCCATCCCCTCACTTTCAGTCTGTATGTGTCCCTAGGTGAAGTGAGTCTCTTGTAGACAGCATATATATGGGTCTTGTTTTTGAATCTATTCAGCATGCTTGTGTCTTTTGGTTGGAGCATTTAATCCATTCACGTTTATGGTAATTATCGATATGTATGTTCCTATGACCATTTTCTTAATAGTTTTGGGTTTGTTTTTGTAGGTCCTTTTCTTCTCTTGTGTTTTCCACTTAGAGAAGTTCCTTTACATTTGTTGTAGAGCTGGTTTGGTGGTGCTGAATTCTCTTAGCTTTTGCTTGTCTGTAAAGCTTTTGATTTCTCCATTGAATCTGAATGAGATCCTTGCAGGGTAGAGTAATCTTGGTTGTAGCTTCTTCCCTTTCATCACTTTAAGTATGTCATGTCACTCCCTTCTGGCTTGTAGAGTTTCTGCTGAGAAATCAGCTGTTAACCTTATGGGAGTTCCCTCTTATGTTATGTGTCGTTTTTCCCTTGCTGCTTTCAATAATTTTTCTTTGTCTTTAGTTTTTGCCAATTTGATTACTATGTGTCTCAGAATGTTTCTCCTTGGGTTTATCCTGTATGGGACTTGCTGCACTTCCTGGACTTGGGTGGCTATTTCCTTTCCCATGTTCGGGAAGTTTTCAACTATAATCTCTTCAAATGTTTTCTCTGGTCCTTTCTCTCTCTCTTCTCCTTCTTGTACCACCATAATGCGAATGTTGTTGTGTTTAATGTTGTCCCAGAGGTCTCTTAGGCTGTATTCATTTCTTTCCATTCTTTTTTCTTTAGTGTGTTCCGCAGCAGTGAATTCCACCATTCTGTCTTCCAGGTCACTTATCCGTTCTTCTGCCTCAGTTATTCTGCTCTTGATTCCTTCTAGTGTAGTTTTCATTTCAGTTATTGTATTGTTCATCTCTGTTTGTTTGTTCTTTAATTCTTCTAGGTCTTTGTTAAACATTTCTTGCATCTTCTCGATCTTTGCCGCCATTCTTTTCCTGAGGTCCTGGATCATCTTCACTATCATTATTCTGAATTCTTTTCCTGGAAGTTTGCCTATCTCTACTTCATTTGGTTGTTTTTCTGGGGTTTTATCTTGTTCCTTCATCTGGTACATAGCCCTCTGCCTTTTCGTCTTGTCTATCTTTCTGTGAATGTGGTTGTTGTTCCACAGGCTGCAGGATTGTCGTTCTTCTTGCTTCTTCTGTCTGCACTCTGTTGGATGATGCTATCTAATACAGTTAATTTTTGATTGGATTCTTTTCAGATTTGAGTTGAAGGAATGACTATGGTTTATTGCTCTTTATGTTCATAATTGAATTCTTTTCATGGGACAGTTGAAGAAGGACAAAATGACCTAGGGGAACTTTGGCTTTACATCGCTTATCCCTTTAAGAATTTTGCATTTATCATTTTTCTTCATCCCCAAACCCATAAATACCTAGGGTCCTTAATACCACTCCCTGAACATTGTGTTCTTTCTTTTCATTATTGTCAGCACTGCCTTCAGCTGATCTTTTTGGGTTTCTCTTATTGATGTTGTTCTTGCTGTTAGCACTTTTGACAAAATAAAGAAGATGATGCCTACTGGGGCTTTTCCTGAGTATTTGAACTTGTATTTTATGATATTATTTTTCTCTTTTGATATTACATTTAATTATGTAGCATTCTGAACTCCAGAGTTGGGGGTGGGGAGAGAAGAGACAGAGTGATGAAGAGCATATGGTTATTACTGTTTAATCATTATGGGTCAAGTTTTCATTTTGCATTAATCCCCTATATCTCCTATATGTCCCTGTATTAACTTAAGCTGGTGAAATCACAGAAGCTAATCACATAACTCAGACAAGAAATATTCAGTGCTATTTAATTCAAAATATAATTCAAGTGAAAGATCATTCTTGGAAAGTTTGAAAATGAAATATATTTTCCTACTCTAGAATAAACACTTGGGGTTGTGAGAATTAAAAAAATAAAAGAAAGAAGGGTGTACAACCTAAAGAAAGAATTTACTCAGGCTCTGAGTAAATTCAGTGTTTTATTATTACAAAATTCTAGAATTTAAATGTGTTTCTCTCCATGGAAGTAAATAAAGCTCTCTTCAAACTTAAATTTATTGACATTTACTGACTCAATTAGCAAATGTGTATTTAATGCCAGTTTGTATAAGGCACTGTTCTAAATAATACAGAGGAGACTAATTCATGGCCTTCTGCTCTCAAGAGGTTTACGGTCTGTAAACATAGGAAAAAACAATCTTAATATGAAGTAAAATTAAATATAGGTTTAAACAGGATTAGTTGCATAAGCAATTTTCTATGAAAAATGCAAGGAAATGAGGAATTCATTATGAAAGTAGAGACTAGTAAAGACATTCAAGAGCAGTTATGTATGAAACTGAAAAATAAGTAGTTTGTTAATTCAACAAGTGAAAAGATGGAAGAAGATCATTTCTTTCTGGAGTGAATAGAAGAGGCACAGAGGTGAAAATACATATCATGTTTGAGTAGATACAAGTGGATCCTTTGAGAAGATTTGATGGGACTAGCTACCAGTTAGCACTTTGGCAGTGAAAGGAAAGTGAGAGATAAAACCTTGTTTTGAGGATAGAAATTGAGTCAAGAGAAGGATTTTCAGAGTAAATGAAAGAATTGACTATTAATTGGTGTACTGGGAAGAGGGAACCAGCTGTTGACTGTTGTAGTATCACTTTATGTTTTATTGCATTGACATAAGTGTTCAGTATTGAAGGGAGACAGCATTTCTATAATATCACTGTTCTTAAGAAAAATTATCTGAAGAATAAATTAGTTGGGGAATATGGAAAGGACTGAGTCTTTGAAATGGACAATGGCCTCCTATCTGGTTCAGGAAAGAAATTGTTTTATTGATATTTTCTATAGCAACTTCTTCATAGGAGTCACATGGGGTGGGTGGGAGGAATATTAGGTTAAGGAAATACATTTGTAGATCTCTGGATTCAGCAAGATTAAGTGTCTTATTACTGCTGCTCATGGCCCTGTCTTTAATATATAGTAGCACTGAATCTCCTAGAGATGTATGTTCAGTGCAGGATCCTCTAAGTAGAATTTCAGTAGACATTGTTTTCTGCATAGCATCTCACAGAACAAGTGTTCCACAAGAGAATACTTCTGGGAAACATGGCCTTATATAAACAATTAAAGAAAAAAAACCTACGTAAGAGATTTACTAACTCTATGATAGTCTCCAGCTTGAAAGTTTCATTCAAAAAACATAATGTGCACAATACTTTAATTCATACCTTGAAGTTAACAGATTATCTTTTGCATTGCCCATTTTATGGCTAACAGGTGTTAACACTTTTACTACATTCATGCAGCTTAAAGCTCTTGAAGAAGAGTTGGAAGTAAAATGATTAAAGTTTTCAGTTCTGCAAAATTAGATGGCTCCCTGGTGGGACTCATTTCCAAAGAGACTGGGTCTCTAGAATGTTATATTTCTAGCAAATTAGAAACATCCAGGCAAAAGCTCATGAAACTGAAAAACTGTAGGAGGAAGAAGATGGAGAATGTTTACCTAGAATTCGTATTTCTAAGTCTGTTGTATGTAGCAAACGAAACTGTGCTTTTTTTTTAACATCTTTAATGGAGAATAATTGCTTTACAATGGTGTGTTACTTTCTGCTTTATAAATAAAGTGAATCAGCTGTACATATACATATATCCCCATATCTCCTCCCTCTTGCATCTCCCTCCAGCCCTCCCTATACCACCCCTCTAGGTGGACACAAAGCAAAGAGCTGATCTCCCTGTGCTACGTGGCTGCTTCCCACTTGCTCTCTGTTTTTATATTTGGTAGTGTATATATGTCCATGCCACTCTCTCACTTTGTCGCAGCTTACCCTTCCCTTTCCCCATGTCCTCAAGTCCATTCTCTACGTCAGCATCTTTATTCCTGTCCTGCCCGTAGGTTCTTCATAGCCATTTTTATTTTAGATTCCATATATATGTGTTAGCATACGGTATTTGTTTTTCTCTTTCTGAATTACTTCACTCTGTATGACAGAATCTAGGTCCATCCACCTCACTAGAAATAACTCAATTTTGTTTCTTTTTATGGCTCAGTAATATTCCATTGGGTATATGTGCCACATCTTCTTTATCCATTCATCTGTCGATGGACACTTAGGTTGCTTCCATGTCCTGGCTATTGTAAATAGAGCTGCAATGAACATTGTGGTATATGACTCTTTTTGAATTACGGTTTTCTCAGGGTATATGTCCAGTAGTGGGATTGCTGGGTCGTATGGTAGTTCTATTTTTACTTTTTTAAGGAACCTCCATACTGTTCTCCATAGTGGCTGTATCAATTTACATTCCCACCAACAGTGCAAGTGGGTTCTCTTTTCTTCATACCCTCGCCGGCATTTATTGTTGGTAGATTTTTTGATGATGGCCATTCTGACTGGTGTGAGGTGATACCTCATTGTAGTTTTGTTGCATTTCTCTAAGGATTAGTGATGATGAATATCCTTTAATGTGTTTGTTGGCAATCTGTATATCTTCTTGAGAGAAATGTCTATTTAGGTCTTCTGCCCATTTTTGGATTGGGTTGTTTGATTTTTTGATATGGAGCTGCATGAGCTGCTTGTAAATTTGGAGATTAATCCTTTGTCAGTTGCTTCATTTGCAAATATTTTCTCCCATTCTGAGGGTTGCCTTTTGCCTTGTTTATGGTTTCCTTTGCTGTGCAAAAGCTTTTAAGTTTCATTAGGTCCCATTTGTTTATTTATGTTTTTATTTCCATTGCTCTAGGAGGTAGGTCAAAAAGGATCTTGCTGTGATTTATGTCAGAGTGTTTTGCCTATGTTTTCCTCTAAGAGTTTAATAGTGTCTGGGCTTACATTTAGGTCTTTAATCCATTTTGAGTTTATTTTTGTGAATGGTGTTAGGGAGTGTTCTAATTTCATTCTTTAACATGTAGCTGTCCAGTTTTCCCAGCACCACTTATTGAAGAGGCTGTCTTTTCTCTATTGTATATGCTTGCCTCCTTTATCAAAAATAAGGTGACAATATGTGCGTGGGTTTATCTCTGGGCTTCCTATCCTGTTCCATTGATCTATATTTCTCTTCTTGTGCCAGTACCGTACTGTCTTGATGACTGTAGTATAGTCTGAAGTCAGGGAGCCTAATTCCTCCAGCTCCGTTTTTCTTTCTCAAGATTGCTTTGGCTATTTGGGGTCTTTTGTGTTTCCATACAAATTGTGAAATTTTTTGTTCTAGATCTGTGAAAAATGCCAGTGGTAGTTTCATAGGGATTGCATTGAATCTGTAGATTGCTTTGGGTAGTATAATCATTTCCACAATGCTGATTCTTACAGTCCAAGAACGTTGTATATCTCTCCAACTGCTTGGATCATCTTTAATTTCCTTCATCAGTGTCTTACAGTTTTCTGCATACAGGTCTTTTGTCTCCTTAGGTAGGTTTATTCCTAGGTATTTTATTCTTTTTGTTGTGATGGTAAATGGGAGTGTTTCCTTAATTTCTCTTTCAGAGTTTCATCATTAGTGTATAGGAATGCCAGAGATTTCTGTGCATTAATTTTGTATCCTGCCACTTTACCAAATTCATTGGTTAGCTCTAGTAGTTTTCTGGTAGCATCTTTAGGATCCTCTGTATATAGTATCATGTCATCTGGAAACAGTGACTGCTTTACTTCTTCTTTTCTGATTTGTATTCCGTTTATTTCTCTTTCTTCTCTGATTGCTGTGGCTAAAACTTCCAAAACTATGTTGAATAGTAGTGTTGAGAGTGGACAACCTTGTCTTGACTGATCTTAGTGGAAATGGTTTCACTTTTTCACCTTTGAGGACAATGTTGGATGTGGGTTTTTCATATATGGCCTTTGTTATGTTGAGGAAAGTTCCCTCTATGCCTACTTTCTCGGGGCTTTTCATCATAAATTGATGTTGAATTTTGTCGAAAGCTTTTTATGCATCTATTCAGATGATCATATGGATTTTCGCCTTCAATTTGTTACTATGGTTTATCACTTTGATTTGCGTATATTGAAGAATCCTTGCATTCCTGGGACAAACCCTACTTGATCATGGTGTGTGATCCTTTTAATGTGCTTTTGGATTCTGTTTGCTAGTATTTTGTTGAGGATTTTTACGTCTATGTTCATCAGTGATATTGGCCTGTAGTTTTGTTTCTTTGTGACATCTTTGTCTGGTTTTGGTATCAGGGTGATGGTGGCCTCGTAGAATGAGTTTGGGAGTATTCCTCCTTGTGCTATATTTTGGAAGATTTTGAGAAGGATAGGTGTTAGCTCTTCTCTCAATGTTTGATAGAATTCGGCTGTGAAGCCAGATGGTCCTGGGCTTTCTTTTGTTGGAAGATTTTTAGTCACAGTCTCAGTTTTAGTGCTATGATTGGTGTGTCTATATTTTCTATTTCTTCCTGGTTCAGTTTCCGAAGGTTTTGCTTCTCTAAGTATCTGTCCATTTCTTCCAGGTTGTCCATTTTATTGGCATATAGTTGCTTGTAGTGATCTCTCATGATCCTGTGTATTTCTGCAGTGTCAGTTGTTACTTCTTCTTTTTCAGTTCTAATTCTATTGATCTGAGCCTTCTCCCTTTGTTTCTTGATGAGTCTGGCTAAAGGTTTATCAATTTTGTTTACCTTCTCAAAGAACCAGCTTTTAATTTTATTGATCTTTGCTATATCATTTCCTTCATTTCTTGTTCATTTATTTCTGATCTGACCTTTATATGATTTCTTTCCTTCTGCTAACTTTGGGATTTTTTAGTTCTTCTTCCTCTAATTGCTTTAGGCATAAGGATAGGTTGTTTATTTGAGATGTTTCTCGTTTCTTGAGGTAGGTTTGTATTGCTATAAACTTCCCTCAGAACTACTTTTGCTTCATCCCATAGATTTTCAGTTGTTCTGTTTTCATTGTCATTTGTCTCTAGGTATTTTTTGATTTCCTCTTTGATTTCTTCAGTGATCTCTTGGTTATTAAGTCGTGTATTGTTTAGTCTCCATGTGTTTGTATTTTTTACAGATATTTTTCCTGTAGTTGATATCTAGTCTCATAGCGTTGTGGTCGGAAAAGATACTTGATACGATTTCAGTTCTCTTGAATTTACCGAGGCTTGATTTGTGACCCAAGATATGATCTCTCCTGTAGAAAGTTCCAAGAGCACTTGAGGAAAAAGTGTATTCTGTTGTTTTTGGATGGAATGTCCTATAAATATCAATTAGTCCATCTTGTTTAATGTATCATTTAAAGCTTGTGTTGACTTATTTATTTTCATTTTGGTTGACCTTTCCATTGGTGAAAGTGGGGTGTTAAAGTCCCCTACTCTGATTGTGTTACCGTCGATTTCTCCTTTTATGGCTGTTAGCATTTGCCTTATGTATTGAGGTGCTCCTATGTTGGGTGCATAAATATTTACAATTGTGATATCTTCTTCTTGGATTGATCTCTTGATCATTATGTAGTGTCCTTTTTTGTCTCTTGTAATAGTCTTTATTTTAAAGTGTATTTTGTCTGATATGAGAATTGCTACTCCAGCTTTCTTTTGATTTCCATTTGCATGGAATATCTTTTTCCATCCCCTCACTTTCAGTCTTTATGTGTCCTTAGGTCTGAAGTGGATCTCTTGTAGACAGCATATATACGGGTCTTCTTTTTGTATCCGTTCAGCCAGTCTGTGTCTTTTGGTTGGAGCATTTAATCCATTTACATTTAAGGTAATTATCGATATGTATGTTCCTATTACCATTTTCTTAATTGTTTTGGGTTTGTTATTGTAGGTCTTTTCCTTATCTTGTGTTTCCTTTCTAGGGAAGTTCTTTTTTTTTTTTTTTTTTAACATCTTTATTGGAGTATAATTGCTTTACAATGGTATGTTAGTTTCAGCTTCACAACAAAATGAATCAGTTATATATATACATATATTCCCATATCTCTTCCCGCTTGCGTCTCCCTCCCTCCCACCCTCCCTATCCCACCCCTCCAGGCGGTCACAAAGCACCGAGCTGATCTCCCTGTGCTATGCGGCTGCTTCCCACTAGCTATCTACCTTACGTTTGGTAGTGTATATATGTCCATGTCTCTTTATCGCTTTGTCACCGTTTACCCTTCCCCCTCCCCATAGCCTCAAGTCCATTCTCTAGTAAGTCTGTGTCTTTATTCCTGTTTCACCCCTAGGTTTTTCATGACATTTTTTTTTTTTTAAATTCCATATATATGTGTTAGCATACGGTATTTGTCTCTCTCTTTCTGACTTACTTCACTCTGTATGACAGACTCTAGGTCTATCCACCTCATTACAAATAGCTCAATTTCGTCTCTTTTTATGGCTGAGTAATATTCCATTGTATATATGTGCCACATCTTCTTTATCCATTCATCCGATGATGGACACTTAGGTTGTTTCCATCTCTGGGCTATTGTAAATAGAGCTGCAATGAACATTTTGGTACATGACTCTTTTTGAATTATGGTTTTCTCAGGGTATATGCCCAGTAGTGGAATTGCTGGGTCATATGGTAGTTCTATTTGTAGCTTTTTAAGGAACCTCCATACTGTTCTCCACAGTGGCTGTATCAATTTACATTCCCACCAACAGTGTAAGAGGGTTCCCTTTTCTCCACACCCTCTCCAGCATTTATTGTTTCTAGATTTTTTGATGATGGCCATTCTGACTGGTGTGAGATGATATCTCATTGTAGTTTTGATTTGCATTTCTCTCATGATTAGTGATGTTGAGCATTCTTTCATGTGTTTGTTGGCACTCTGTATATCTTCTTTGGAGAAATGTCTATTTAGGTCTTCTGCCCATTTTTGGATTGGGTTGTTTGTTTTTTTGTTATTAAGCTGCATGAGCTGCTTATAAATTTTGGAGATCAATCCTTTGTCAGTTGCTTCATTTGCAAATATTTTCTCCCATTCTGAGGGTTGTCTTTTGGTCTTCTTTATGGTTTCCTTTGCTGCGCAAAAGCTTTTAAGTTTCATTAGGTCCCATTTGTTTACTCTTCTTTTTATTTCCATTTCTCTAGGAGGTGGGTCAAAAAGGACCTTGCTGTGATTTATGTCATAGAGTGTTCTGCCTATGTTTTCCTCTAAGAGTTTGATAGTTTCTGGCCTTACATTTAGGTCTTTAATCCATTTTGAGCTTATTTTTGTGTACGGTGTTAGGGAGTGATCTAATTTCATACTTTTACATGTAGCTGTCCAGTTTTCCCAGCACCACTTATTGAATAGGCTGTCCTTTCTCCACTGTACATTTCTGCCTCCTTTGTCAAAGATAAGGTGACCATATGTGCGTGGGTTTATCTCTGGGCTTTCTATCCTGTTCCATTGATCTATCTTTCTGTTTTTGTGCCAGTACCATACCGTCTTGATAACTGTAGCTTTGTAGTATAGTCTGAAGTCTGGGAGCCTGATTCCTCCAGTTCCTTCTTTCGTTCTCAAGATTGCTTTGGCTATTCGGGGTCTTTTGTGTTTCCATACAAATTGCAAAATTTTTTGTTCTAGTTCTGTGAAAAATGCCAGTGGTAGTTTGATAGGGATTGCATTGAATCTATAGATTGCTTTCGGTAGTAGAGTCATTTTCACAATGTTGATTCTTCCAATCCAAGAACATGGTATATCTCTCCATCTATTTGTATCATCTTTAATTTCTTTCATCAGTGTCTTATAATTTTCTGCATACAGATCTTTTGTCTCCTTAGGTAGGTTTATTCCTAGATATTTTATTCTTTTTGTTGCAATGGTAAATGGGAGTGTTTTCTTGATTTCACTTTCGGATTTTTCATCATTAGTATATAGGAATGCCAGAGATTTCTGTGCATTAATTTTGTATCCTGCCACTTTACCAAATTCATTGATTAGCTCTAGTAGTTTTCTGGTAGCATCTTTAGGGTTCTCTATGTATAGGATCATGTCATCTGCAAACAGCGACAGCTTTACTTCTTCTTTTCCGATTTGGATTCCTTTTATTTCCTTTTCTTCTCTGATTGCTGTGGCTAAAACTTCCAAAACTATGTTGAATAAGAGTGGTGAGAGTGGGCAACCTTGTCTTGTTCCTGATCTTAGTGGAAATGCTTTCAGTTTTTCACCATTGAGGATGATGTTGGCTGTGGGCTTGTCATATATGGCCTTTATTAAGTTGAGGAAAGTTCCCTCTATGCCTACTTTCTGCAGGGTTTTTATCATAAATGGGTGTTGAATTTTGTCAAAAGCTTTCTCTGCATCTATTGAGATGATCATATGGTTTTTCTCCTTCAGTTTGTTAATACGGTTTATCACATTGATAGATTTGCGTATATTGAAGAATCCTTGCATTCCTGGAATAAACCCCACTTGATCATGGTGTATGATCTTTTTAATGTGCTGTTGGATTCTGTTTGCTAGTATTTTGTTGAGGATTTTTGCATCTATGTTCATCAGTGATATTGGCCTGTAGTTTTCTTTCTTTGTGACATCCTTGTCTGGTTTTGGTATCAAGGTGATGGTGGCCTCGTAGAAGGAGTTTGGGAGTGTTCCTCCCTCTGCTATATTTTGGAAGAGTTTGAGAAGGATAGGTGTTAGCTCTTCTCTAAATGTTTGATAGAATTCGCCTGTGAAGCCATCTGGTCCTGGGCTTTTCTTTGTTGGAAGATTTTTAATCACAGTTTCAATTTCAGTGCTTGTGATTGGTCTGTTCATATTTTCTATTTCTTCCTGATTCAGTCTTGGCAGGTTGTGCCTCTCTAAGAATTTGTCCATTTCTTCCAGATTGTCCATTTTATTGGCATAGAGTTGCTTGTAGTAATCTCTCATGATCTCTTTTATTTCTGCAGTGTCAGTTGTTACCTCTCCTTTTTCATTTCTAATTCTATTGATTTGGGTCTTCTCCCTTTTTTTCTTGATGAGTCTGGCTAGTGGTTTATCTATTTTGTTTATCTTCTCAAAGAACCAGCTTTTAGTTTTATTGATCTTTGCTATTGTTTCCTTCATTTCTTTTTCATTTATTTCTGATCTGATTTTTATGATTTCTTTCCTTCTGCTAGCTTTGGGGTTTTTTTGTTCTTCTTTCTCTAATTGCTTGAGGTGCAAGGTTAGGTTGTTTATTCGAGATGCTTCCTGCTTCTTAAGGTGGGCTTGTATTGCTATAAACTTCCCCCTTAGAACTGCTTTTGCTGCATCCCACAGGTTTTGGGTCGTTGTGTCTCCATTGTCATTTGTTTCTAGGTATTTTTTGATTTCCTCTTTGATTTCTTCAGTGATATCTTCATTATTAAGTAGTGTATTGTTTAGCCTCCATGTGTTTGTATTTTTTACAGATCTTTTCCTGTAATTGATATCTAGTCTCATGGCGTTGTGGTCAGAAAAGATACTTGATACAATTTCAATTTTCTTAAATTTACCAAGGCTTGATTTGTGACCCAAGATATGATCTATCCTGGAGAATGTTCCATGAGCACTTGAAAAAAATGTGTATTCTGTTGTTTTTGGATGGAATGTCCTATAAATATCAATTAACTCCATCTCGTTTAATGTATCATTTAAAGCTTGTGTTTCCTTATTTATTTTCATTTTGGATGATCTGTCCATTGGTGAAAGTGGGGTGCTAAAGTCCCCTACTATGAATGTGTTACTGTCGATTTCCCCTTTTATGGTTGTCAGTATTTGCCTTATGTATTGAGGTGCACCTATGTTGGGTGCATAAATATTTACAATTGTTATATCTTCCTCTTGGATTGATCCCTTGATCATTATGTAGTGTCCTTCTTTGTCTCTTCTAATAGTCTTTGTTTTAAAGTCTATTTTGTCTGATATGAGAATTGCTACTCCAGCTTTCTTTTGGTTTCCACTTGCATGAAATACCTTTTTCCATCCCCTTACTTTCAGTCTGTATGTGTCTCTAGGTCTGAAGTGGGTCTCTTGTAGACAGCAAATATATGGGTCTTGTTTTTGTATCCATTCAGCCAATCTGTGTCTTTTGGTGGGAGCATTTAGTCCCTTTACATTTAAGGTAATTATCGATATGTGTGTTCCTATTCCCATTTTCTTCATTGTTTTGGGTTTGTTATTGTAGGTCCTTTCCTTCTTTTGTGTTTCTTGCCTAGAGAAGTTCCTTTAGCAGTTGTTGTAGAGCTGGTTTGGTGGTGCTGAACTCTCTCAGCTTTTGCTTGTCTGTAAAGGTTTTAATTTCTCCATCAAATCTGAATGAGATCCTTGCTGGGTAGAGTAATCTTGGTTGCAGGTTTTTCTCCTTCAACACTTTCAATATGTCCTGCCACTCCCTTCTGGCTTGCAGAGTTTCTGCTGAAAGATCAGCTGTTACCCTTATGGGGATTCCCTTGTGTGTTATTTGTTGTTTTTCCTTTGCTGCTTTTAATATGTTTTCTTTGTATTTAATTTTTGACAGTTTGATTAATATGTGTCTTGGCGTATTTCTCCTTGGATTTATCCTGTATGGGACTCTCTGTGCTTCCTGGACTTGATTAACTATTTCCTTTCCCATATTAGGGAAGTTTTCAACTATAATCTCTTCAAATATTTTCTCAGTCCCTTTCTTTTTCTCTTCTTCTTCTGGAACCCCTATAATTCGAATGTTGGTGCGTTTAATGTTGTCCCAGAGGTCTCTGAGACTGTCCTCAGTTCTTTTCATTCTTTTTTCTTTATTCTGCTCTGCAGTAGTTATTTCCACTATTTTATCTTCCAGGTCACTTATCCGTTCTTCTGCCTCAGTTATTCTGCTATTGATACCATCTAGAGTACTTTTAATTTCATTTATTGTGTTGTTCATCGTTGCTTGTTTCATCTTTAGTTCTTCTAGGTCCTTGTTAACTGATTCTTGCAATTTGTCCATTCTATTGTCCATTCTATCTCCAAGATTTCGGATCAACCTTACTATCATTATTCTGAATTCTTTTTCAGGTAGACTGCCTATTTCCTCTTCATTTGTTAGGTCTGGTGGGTTTTTATCTTGCTCCTTCATTTGCTGTGTGTTTTTCTGTCTTCTCATTTTGCTTATCTTACTGTGTTTGGGGTCTCCTTTTTTTTTTTTTGCAGGCTGAAGGTTCGTAGTTCCTGTTGTTTTTTGAGTCTGTCCCCAGTGGCTAAGGTTGGTTCAGTGGGTTGTGTAGGCTTCCTGGTGGAGGGTACTAGTGCCTGTGTTCTGGTGTATGAGGCTGGATCTTGTCTTTCTGGTGGGCAGGTCCACGTCTGGTGGTGTGTTTTGGGGTGTCTGTAGACTTATTATGATTTTGGGCAGCCTCTCTGCTAATGGGTGGGGTTGTGTTCCTGTCTTGCTAGTTGTTTGGCATAGGATGTCCAGCACTGTAGCTTGCTGGTCGTTGAGTGAAGCTGGGTGCTGGCGTTGAGATGGAGATCTCTCGGAGATTTTTGCTGTTTGATATTATGTGCAGCTGGGAGGCCTCTTGTGGACCAGTGTCCTGAAGATGGCTCTCCCACTTCAGAGGCACAGCACTGAGTCCTGGCTGCAGCACCAAGAGCCTTTCATCCACAGGGCTCCTTAATTTGGGATGATTCGTTGTCTATTCAGGTATTCCACAGATGCAGGGTATATCAAGTTGATTGTGGAGCTTTAATCCGCTGCTTCTGAGGCTGCTGGAAGAGATTTCCCTTTCTCTTCTTTGTTCTCACAGCTCCCAGGGGCTCAGCTTTGGATTTGGCCCCGCCTGTGCGTGTAGGTCGCCGGAGGGCGTCTGTTCTTTGCTCAGACAGGACGGGGTTAAAGGAGCCGCTGATTCGGAGGCTCTGGCTCACCCAGGCCGGGGGGTAGGGAGGGTCACGGAGTGCAGGGCGGGCCTGCAGCGGCAGAGGCCGGCGTGACGCTGCAGCCTGAGGCGCGCCGTGCGCTCTCCCGGGGGAGCCGTCCCCGGATCCCGGGACCCCGGCAGCGGCGGGCTGCACAGGCTCCCCGGAAGGGCGTGTGGCTAGTGACCTGCGCTCGCACACAGGCCTCCTGGCGGCGGCAGCAGCGGCCTTAGCGTCCCAAGTCCGTCTCTGGGCTCCGCACTCTTAGCCACGGCTCGCGCCCGTCTCCGGAGCTCTCCCAAGCAGCGTTCCCAATCCCCCCTCCTCGTGCACCAGGAAACAAAGAGGGACGTAAAAGTCTCTTGCCTCTTCGGCAGGTCCAGACCCCTCCCCAGACTCTCTCCCGGCCAGCCGCGGCGCACCAACGCCCTGCAGGCTGTGTTCACGCCGCCAACCTCAGTCCTCTCCCGGCGCTCCGACAAAAGCCGGAGCCTCAGCTCCCAGTCCCGCCCGCCCCGGCGGGCGAGCAGACAAGCCTCTCGGCTGGTGAGTGCCGGTCGGCCCGATCTTCTGCGCTGGAATCTCTCCTCTTTGCCCTCCGCACCCCTGTTGCTGTGCTCTCCTCCGCGGCTCCCAAGCTCCCCCACTCCGCCTCCCGAAGTCTCCACCCGCGAAGGGGCTCCTAGTGTGTGGACACTTTTCCTCCTTCACAGCTCTCTCCCGCTGGTGCAGGACCCGTCCCTATTCTTTTGTCTCTGTTTAGTTTTTTCTTTTGCCCTAACCAGGTACGTGGGGGGTTCCTTGCCTTTTGGGAGGTCTGAGGTCTTCTGCCAGCGTTCAGTAGGTGCTCCGGAGGAGTTGTTCCACGCGTAGATGTATTTCTGGTGTATCTGTGGAGAGGAAGGTGATCTCCGCGTCTTACTCTTCCGCCATCTTCCCGGAACTCCCTCCCTAGGGAAGTTCTTTTAGCATTTGTTGTAATGCTGGTTTGGTGGTGCTGAGTTCTCTTAGCTTTTGCTTGTCTGTAAAAGTTTTAATTTCTCCGTCAAATCTGAATGAGATCCTTGCTGGGTAGAGTAATCTTGGTTGTAGGTTTTTCTCCTGAATCACTTTAAATATGTCCTGCCACTCCCTTCTGGCTTGCAGAATTTCTGCTGAAAGATGAGCTGTTAACCTTATGGGGATTCCCTTGTGTTTTATTTGTTGTTTTTCCCTTGCTGCTTTTAATATGTTTTCTTTGTATTTAATTTTTGATAGTTTGATTAATATGTGTCTTGGCATCTTTCTCCTTGGATCTATCCTGTATGGGACTCTCTGTGCTTCCTAGACTTGATTAACTATTTCCTTTCCTGTATTAGGGAAGTTTTCACCTATAGTCTCTTTAAATATTTTCACAGTCCCTTTCTTTTTCTCTTCTTTTTCTGGGACCCATATAATTTGAATGTTGGTGCATTTAATTTGGCCCAGATGTCTCTGAGACTGTCCTCCATTCTCTTCATTCTTTTTTCTTTCTTCTGCTCTTCAGTAGGTATTTCCACTATTTTATCTTCCAGGTCACTTATCTGTTCTTCTGGCTCAGTTATTCTGCTATTGATTCCTTCTAGAGAATTTTTAATTTCATTTATTGTGTTGTTCATCATTGTTTGTTTGCTCTTTAGTTCTTCTACTTCCTCGTTAAACATTTCTTGTATTTTCTCCATTCTGTTACCAAAATTTTGGATCATCATTGCTATCATTATTCTGAATTCTTTTTCAGGTAGATTGCCTGTTTCCTCTTCATTTGTTTGGTCTGGTGGGGTTTTTCCTTGCGCCTTCATCTGCTGTGTGTTTCTCTGTCTTCTCATTTTGCTTAACTTACTGTGTTTGGAGTCTTCTTTTCACTGGCTGCATGTTTCTAGTTCCCATTGTTTTTGTTGTCTGTCCCCAGTGGCTAAGTTTGGTTCAGTGGGTTGTGTAGGACTCCTGGTGGAGGGGACTAGTGGTTGTGTTCTGGTGGATGAGGCTGGATCTTTTCTTATGGTGGGTAGGACTGCATCTGGTGGTGTGTTTTGGGGTGTCTGTGACCTTATTATGAGTTTAGGCAGCCTGTCTGCTAATGGGTCGAGTTGTGTTCCTCTCCTGCTAGTTGTTTGGCATAGGGTGTCCATCGCTGTAGCTTGCTGGTCATTGAGTGGAGCTGAGTCTTAGCATTGAGATGGAGATCTCTGGGAGAGTTTTCGCTGTTTGATGTTACATGGAGCTGGGAGGTCTCTGGCGGACCAATTTTCTGAACTCAGCTCTCTCACCCCAGAGGCACAGGCCTGACTTCTGGCTGGAGCACCAAGACCCTGTCATCCACAAGGCTCGGAAGAAAAGGGAGACAAAAAAGAAAGAAAAAGAGAATAATATAAAATAATTAAAAAAAATAATTATTAAAAATTTAAAAAATTAAAAAGTAATAAAAAATAGAAAAGAAAAAGAACGAAATAAGAGAGCAACCAAACCCATAAACAAATCCACCAGTGGTAACAAGCCCTAAAATCTATACTAAACAAACAAACAAACAAACAAAAAAGTACAGACAGAACCCTAGGACAAACGGTAAAAGCAAAGCTATATAGACAAAATCACACAAAGAAGTATACAAATATACACTCACAAAAAGAGAAAAAGTAGAAAAATATATAGATCATTGCTCCCAAAGTCCACTGCCTCAATTTTGGGATGATTCATTGTCTGTTCAGGTATTCCAGAGATGCAGGGTACATCAAGTTGATTGTGGAGATTTAATCTGCTGCTCCTGAGGCTGCTGGGAGAGATTTTCCTTTCTCTTTTTTGTTCACACAGCTTCTGGGGTTCAGCTTTGGATTTGGCCCCGCCTCTGTGTGTAGGTCACCTGAGGGCGTGGGGGGGGGGGAAGGGAGCGGTATGGAATGTGAGGCGAGCCTGTGGCGGCAGAGGCCAACACGATGTTGCAACAGCCTGAGGCACACCGTGCATTCTTCCGGGGAAGTTGTCCCTGGATCACGGGACCCTGGCAGTGGCGGGCTGCACAGGCTCCCAGGAGGGGAGGTGTGGATAGTGACCTGTGCTTGTACACAGGCTTCTTGGTGGTGGCAGCAGTGGCCTTAGCATCTCATGCCCGTCTCTGGTGTCTGAGCTGATAGCCGTAGCTCACTCCCATCTCTGGAGCTTCTTTAGGCGTTGCTCTTAATCCCCTCTCCTCGCGCACCCCAAAACAATGGTCTCTTGCCTCTTAGGCAGATCCAGAGTTTTTCCCAGACTCCCTCCTGGCTAGCTGTGGCACACTAGCCCCTTCAGGCTATGTTCATGCAGCCAACCCCAGTCCTCTCCCTGGGATCTGACATCTGAGGCTGGAGCCTCAGCTCCCAGCGCCCACCAGTCCCGGCTGGAGGGTGAGCAGACAAGCCTCTCAGGCTGGTTAGTGCTGGTCGGCACCGATCCTCTGTGCGGGAATCTCTCTGCTTTGCCCTCTGTGTGCCTATTGCTGTGCTCTCCCCCGTGGCTCCGAAGCTTCCCCTCTGCCAACCCCATGTCCACCAGTGAAGGGGCTTCCTAGTGTGTGGAAGCTTTTCATCCTTCACAGCTCCCTCCCAGAGGTGCAGGTCCCATCCCAATTCTTTTGTCTCTGTTTTTTTTTTTTTCTTTTGCCCTACCCAGGTACGTGGGGAGTTTCTTGCCTTTTGGGCGGTCTGAGGTCTTCTGCCAGCATTCAGTAGGTGTTCTGTAGGAGTTGTTCCACATGTAGATGTATTTCTGATGTATTTGTGGGGAGGAAGGTGATCTCCATGTCTTACTCTTCTGCCATCTTGAAGGTCTCTGGAACTGTGCTTTTTAAAAAGTCTCTTCTTGTGCTGTCCTTGAGTTCTGGTTAGTGTTTCATTTTCTTTAGATCTGTAGTTTTCAGCTGCTGTAGTTTTGGTTAGGTTTAGCAGAGAGTAGTGTGTCATCAAAATGATAGATTGTTTAGTTAAGTTATTGCTTTTGATGTATGTTAAGATGTATAAGATTTCTTTAACAAGAAGATAGTATAACAGAAGACAATGTATGTCTACTCTCAATGCTCCTAGCAAACAGTTGGATAGGAAGTCCACCGTGGAAACTGAGGTCACAGGGTATTTTAAATGACTGCTTTTTGGCATGTTGAAGAGTTTGATATCAGTCAATCTGCCTAGTGGGGCTCATACACCAGAAATTTAACTTTATCTTGAAACCGAAAAGCCTAGCCATAGCTACTTTCTGGGATGCTAATATATGTAATAATAAGGCCTTGCACACCATCCTTGCTGCAAATAAATTAAGATAATGGATGAAAATTTGCTTATTAAAACCATAGCTCACCAGTATCATCGCTCATTGTTCAGAGATGTTAAGTTACACAAGTGAAGATGCTCCTCTTAATGGCTTAGGACTGTACTATCTTCTTCAGCACTACAGTCAGAAGTATTATTTAGAGGATGAAACCTCATACAGAGTAAATATTCATTCCTGAATATATGAAGAAAGAAAGGGAGGAAATAAGGGAAGGAGGAAGGGGTAGTGAGGAGGGAGGATAAAGAGAGAAACAGAGACACAGAGAGACAAAGAGAGAGAATGCATGAGATTAATTTTGCACAGTTCATGCAGTGACCCTTCAATGATGGTTCTATGTGATTAAACCAGATTTAACTTTCCTAGGTGTATAAGAAAATGTATGTCATTAAATTCAAGCAACATAATTTCCATTATAAAAGAAGGACATGAGGACAGAGAGCCCTTGACAACATGTTAGCATAACACAGGAAAGTAAGATTCAAAAAATTTGCAGAATAATTCACTACATAAACCATGGTACCAATCAAGATTAATGCTCTGGAAGATTAATATTCTTGTACATATACATACAGAGTTGTCCTGCTCAGAGCAGCTTGCATTTAGAGATATAAGGTCTTAAATTAGAAACATTTTGGGTGGAAAATGGTTCGTAACTCTTGGAATCATGGTCTAATAAATTCATAAAAATATCTAGTTACAGATTTCCAATGTATTCTTTGGGAATGGAAATATAAGGCAGAATTAGCATCATTCCAACTAAGTTTGTCTACTCACTTGTAAATAAGAGATATGCCAGTTTCTCCAAAGAAGAAAAAAAAATGAGAGTTTGAAGAACCCAAATGGGCTCTTGCAGGAAATTTTACTGATTGTGCAGTATTTGGTTGAGAAATTTGGTGCCCTGTTAACAATATGAGAAATGGTGCTATAAATGAGTCCAAACGTCCCTCCTATTGAGAGGGTTATTTGATGTTATCTGTCAATTCAAAATTAATTTTCCCCCGTAATGTTCCGTAGATTAGTGGAAATAATTCTTTTAGAATTCAATGTATTGTGTCCTTATCATTGAATCAACAACATATAAATTTACTGAAATACTTGTTATTCCTCACCTTCTTTTTCCCATGCCCTCCCTCTATTTTTCTTTATCCCTCCCCATCCTCCTTTTCCTCTTCCCTCCTCCTTTTCACCTTCATTTTCTTCATTTTATAGTAACTATAGCTACCTGTTTTTGAACATAGACTTTGTTCTAAGTGTTTATAGATATTCTTCATTGATTCCACAAATACATATTGAGCACTTTAAGACACAGACTCTTTTCTAGGAAACATCCTTGCTTTCATAGAGCTTACACTGTACTTGAGGAGAGGGATAAACATGTAAAGGAACAAGATAATTATAGATTCTATCAGATGCTGTAAAGGATGTAAACAGGGTGATGAGGTAGTATACCTAGGGGAGAAGTTAAGAAAGACGATCTTGAGGAAGTGACGTTTGGACTGAGATGAAAAAAAAAAAGCCATACAAAAATCTGGGGTCAAAGCATTCCAGGCATAAGGTACAATGGAGTTTAGGTTGTTAGAGAGGGAGGCCTGTTTGGTTAGAGCTCACTGAGGAAGAATGACATGAGATGATGGAGAAGTAGTCAGGACCTTGATCATTTAGTAATCCTGTAAGCTGAAGTAAGAAATGATCCTCACAGCAATGGGACTCCATTGAAGTATTCTTTGTAGGGAGGAGATGTGATCTGGTTTGCATTTTACAATTTGTGGGGAGAATGGATAGTGATGGTCAAGAATGGAATCAGGGAGACCTATTAGGAGGCTGCTGAATTCGTTCAGAGTGCTGTATTGGATTACGATGGTATTAGTACTAGAGATATTGAGAAGTGAACTGATTGGAGACTTGTTTTGGAGCTAAAGCCACAGGATTTGGTACTGCATGGGATGAGGAGAATAAAGGAAAGCAAGGTATTTTAATAGAGAAGGACAAATTTGATTCCATATTAGATCTGTTTCTTTTACTTTAACCTTTGTGCCCTGTTGCCTGTGCTTAGCCATGATGGCTCTATACTTTTTGCAAAGAAT
Source organism: Leucopleurus acutus (assembly GCF_964270905.1). Taxonomy (NCBI): domain Eukaryota; kingdom Metazoa; phylum Chordata; class Mammalia; order Artiodactyla; family Delphinidae; genus Leucopleurus; species Leucopleurus acutus. Next base: position 108,904,216 of record NC_139148.1, on the reverse strand, counting down.
GTTGCCTATAGCCTGAAACAGGGGTCCCCAACCCCCAGGCCACAGACTGGTACCGGTCCGTGGCCTGTTAAGAACTGGGCTGCACAGCAGGAAGTGAGCGGCGGGCAAGGGAGCTAAGCTTCATCTGTATTTACAGCCGCTCCCCATTGCTCACATTACCGCCTGAGCTCCACCTCCTGTCAGATCAGCAGCGCCATTAGATTTTCATAAGAACCTACTGTGAACTGTGCATGTGAGGGACCTAGGTTGTGCGCTCCTTATGAGAATCTGATGCCTGATGATTTGAGGTAGAGCTGAGGCAGTGATGCCAGCACTGGGGAGCGGCTGCAAATACAGATTATCATCAGCAGAGAGGTTTGACTGCACAGAGACCATAATAAATCAATTGCTTGCAGACTCATATCAAAACCCTATCAGCGAGTGGCAAGTGAAAACAAGCCCAGGGCTCCCACTGATTCTGCATTATGGTGAATTATATAATTATTTCATTATATATTACAATGTAATAATAATAGAAATAAAGTGCACAATAAATGTAATGCACTTGAATCATCCCGAAACCACCCTCCCTTCCAGTCCCGGTCTGGGGAAAAATTGTCTTCCACAAAACTCGTCCCTGGTACCAAAAAGGTTGGGGACCGCTGGCCTGAAATATACAGGATAGCCTATTTTCAAGACTCAGACCTATAAGAGTCCATTCACATAGAGATAAAAAGTTGCAGAACACAGAATAACATTTATCTTGTTGGAGGTTTACAGGAACATCATGACCTGACCTACATGGATAGATATAAGAACAAAGGATTCCTACACCAAGAAGTTTGCAACAACTAACCACGCCCCTTCCTCACTTTGCCTTTAAAAGTGCTTTGCTGAAACCCTTCGAGGAGTTCAGGGTTTTGGGGCATGACTCACCCATCTCCTTGCATGGCCCTGGAAGAAATCTTTCTGCACTCCAAACTATGACGTTTCAGTGTTATTTGGCCTCACTGTGTCAGGCACACAAACTTGCATTTGGTAACAGTATTGATGATGAATTCTAGGTTTTCAGTTCGAGGAACTGAGGTTTATGGTGGTATATTTAGCAAACTGTGGGTAACAGTGAGCAAAAAGTTGTTATTGTTGTTTTTGGATGAAAATCAAGAGGCCTTTTTTTGACGTATTAGTTTTGGATGGCTATTAAATATCTAAGTGGTGATGTCAAGGAAGCTGTAGTATACAAGTCTGGATTCAGGATAAAGGTCTGGGTTTTAGATAGAAATTCGAAATCATCAAAATACTAATACTGTTTAAAGCCATAATGCTAGATTTGAAGTACCTAGAAAGCAATTAAAGAGGAAAAAGAAGAGAGGAAAGAGAGGAAAACGAAAGAGAAGTATTCGAACCACATCAAGGTTCAAGATTACACAGAGAAGGTTGAGCTCTCAAAGAAGCCTGAGAAGTGTCAAGGAGCTTAATAGATAGTCAAGAAAATGTGGTGTCCCAGAAGTTAAGAGAGGAGAATGCTTCTGGAGGGCATGGTCAGCTGGGTTGAATGCTGCTGACAGGGCAATGTGGAAGTCATTGAAAACCTTGACAGTTGTTATTTTAGTGAAGTTCTGAGTGCAGAATATTGAAATCGATTGACTAGTAAATTAGAGATGATGATGTGAATACATTTAATCCTTGTAACAAACCTGGGGACTATTACCATTTAACAGATGAGAAAATTGAGGCTCAGAGAGATTAAGCAATTCATTAAATGTCACAAGAAATTGAAAGAGGAAGGATCAAAACTAGGGTCTCCCTGACATCAAAGATTCCTGCCCTTAATCACTGAATATCAAGAATTTAGGTTTAGAGAAGAAAAAGACTCAGGATTTGAATAATTTTGTCTATTGCATCCATGCTGCTAACGTTCACTTAATAGAATTCACAAGATACCTACTCCAAAATCAAAACAGGTCGTCAAGCTGTCTTTAGGAATTGGTAGGCCTCAGGGGGATGCTGGCATTGTTCAATGTATCAACTTTTATTTCACAAAAGGCAACTTCTGCTGAGTTGCATTCCCTGCTTGGATGGTGGAAGTAGGCCTGACATTCTGTGGTATTGAATTTCCAGTTTTAAGTTCTTTTTGAGACTAGCAAACAGTTATTGACTTCAAGCCTGTGCTAGTACATTACAGAGAATATAAACCTCTGTTTTTTACAGTTGATATTTCACCTTATGATTTTGGAGATGTGCCTGCCTATCCACAAAGTGCCAGATGGCATTGAAGCACTGATTACTAACTACTCAAGGGGAATTCCATGCACAGAATAGAAGCAAACAGAAATTGACAAAAGGAGTCCTTCCTATCATTATAAATTGCAAGACATTCTAATGTCCTTAATTGCTGTGTGTTCACAATTATATTAATTCAAGTCTCTTTTGAGATTCTTCACAGGGTAAGCCTGTAATGTTAATTATGCCACCATAGTGGCAGTACCCCAGTATTTTAGGCAAAAATAAATTGCTATGTTTTGAACAGTCATCTGCCATTTCACAACTCAGATGATCATATGTCATCTCTATAGAAGCACTGGTGGTAAAAGAACTCCCTAACTCACAACTTTAGGATAACTCACACATAATGGGATTTTGGACTGGCATGATTTTAAGCTCAGCAAAGAGTGGATGTCCCTTAGAGGAACTTCCTGAGATAATCAAGTCATTTGTGCACCATATAGAAAATTGACATTGAAGGTATATCTTACAGATTGTCCCATGGTTATTGCAAAAAAATTTTGATACAATTGTGTTTTGGCCACACAACCTAAGTATATCTGGGAATTGTCTATATGAAAACGTTGGCAAGAAGATGTATTTAGTGGCCTGGACCTGATTCCTATACTAAATCACAACTGTACTGGAAGGTAGTACATGTCAGACTACTTGGTCTAACCTGTTAAAGGTGAGTTAGGGTGATGGTAACTAATATTAATTGATTGCCTATTGTATGCCATCCACTAGGCAGGGAGGAGCCTTCCATGTTTATTTAATCCAATCATCACCGTAACCATACAAGTTCAGTATTATTATCCTCATTTTACACAGAGAGATTAAATAACATGTATAGACTCCCACAGTTGGTCACTGTCAGAAATATAATGAAAGGGCTATGGACATTAAAATGTAGATTGTATATACATTCTTTGTCTAGAATCCAGATTGATTTCACTGGATTACAAAATAAATGGCTAATAGTATGTTCTCATCTCAAACTTATCCAAATCCAAAATTGCAAGATATACAAAATAAAGTATATATATACATATATATAATTTAATAGTGTTGTATGTTTTTAATATATTTTCCTAAAAATAAAGGAATATAGGTTTATTGTAGAAAATTCTGAAATTTTTAAAGAAAATAATAGCTAATAGTGTAACAGGGGCTGGGCACTTATTATGGATCAGATACTCTGATAATATTTGCCATGGATTATTTTGTTTCATGTTCGTGACAACCAGAAGCAGAAGATATTACCATTATTTCCTTTTTACAAATGAAGCAGCAAAGGTACAGAGAACTTAAATCTTTTTCCTAAGGTGCCACACTTGTAAGTGTAAGTCAAGATTCAAAACCAAGCAGTCTAGCTTGAGTCCACACTCTTCACCACTACACTACTACTAATTTTATCCAATAGCCATAGAAAACTACTGACAATATTTTGACCCATTCCCTTCTAAGTGCTTATGCTTTAAAGGTGGTTGCCAGAATTGGCTTCTAATTTCCTACTCCCAACACTGTATTAAAAAGCATAAGTCTCTCTCAAATCTCATTTTTTCTAAGGTCAAATGTATACCCCAATATACATAAGGATATCATATCACCAGATACTCATCTATAGAATTTAGAAAAACAAAAGTAAATTTTTAAAAATCATCATATATCCTACATTTCTATATTATGATCAGGGTGCCTGACATTTGTAAAAGGCAAAAGTTCATGGCCCTGAATTTCCCAAGTTTCCAATCCTCTGCTCTCCTCTCTGTATTTTTGTTATCCTGTAGAGCTCCCAAGGCTTTCATGAGCCCCGTGCTGCCCCTCTGCTTATGCTTCACAAGCTTTTGCCTTTAGGGAGCCATTCAAAATGATATACATTCTGCCAGAAGTCAGAATATAACTAACAAGAATCACTGATCAAAAATGTTTTCCCATCGCAGGAGCCTTGATCCCCATATGGGACTTTGTCTACAAAAATGCAACTTCACTAACAGTTTGAAGTCACAAATGAATTCACCCTGGCCTATGTTCATTGATATCAGATTTTCTGGTTCCGTGTGAGAAGTTACTTACAGCACCTATAAGATGTGTTTTCGGTTTTAAATAGTAACTCTTTAATCTAAATTGAATTATTCTCCAGTGTAGAAGTGTATGTTTTGTTTTGTTTTCTCCAGGCAGAACATGATACTCCAAATCCTAGTGTTTATCCATTGAATACTAATTGTGGTGGAAATTTGAATTTTTGTGTATCTCAAATCTAAGGAAGCGATAGCCCTAACCCTTCTATGTGCTTGTCATCCCCCTGTATAGTCAGCTTGGGCTGCCATAACAAAATACTATGTGCTGGGTGGCTTAAACAACAGAAATTTATTTCTCACAGCTCTGTAGGCTGGGAAGTCCAAGATCATGGAACTAGCTGGTTTGATTGCTTGTAGAGAAATTCCTTCTCACTATGTCCTCACATGGTGGGGATATATCTATATCTATATATAGATATAGATATATACACACACATATGAGAGAGAGAAGGAGAGAGAGAGAGAGAGAGAGCGAGAGAGAGAGAGCTCTTGTCTTATAAGACTTATAAAGACACTAATCCTACAGGATCAGGGCTCCACCTTTATGACCTCATTTAACCTTAATAACCTTTTTTTTTTTTTTTTTTCTTAATAACCTTTTATAGGCGCTATCTCCAAATACAGTTACATTAGGGGGTTAAGACTTCAACATGAGAATTTTGAGGGAGTTGTAATTCAGTTTGTAGCATCCCACTCCTGACCCTCCAAAGTGCATGTCCTTCTCATATGCAAAATACATTCATTCCACCCCAATAGCCCCAAAGGTCTTAACTCATTCCAGCATCAACTCTAAAGTCTGAAGTCCAAAGTCCCACCTAAATATCATCTAAATCAAATATGGGTAAGATTCAAGATATGATTCATATTAAGGCAAAATTCCTCTCCATCTGTGAACCCGAGAAACCAAACAAGTTATGTGCTTCCAAAATACAATTGTGAGACAGGCATAAAATAGACATTCCCATTCCAAAAGGGAGAAATAGGAAAGAAGGGAGGGGCAATGGATCCCAAGTAAGCTCAAAACCTAGCAAGGCAAATTCTGTTAAATTTTAAAGTTTGAGAATAATCCTGTTTGTCTTTTTGCTCTGCCCTTCAAGCCCACAGGAGTGGCAATGCCACCCACAGGGCTTTTCAGGGTGGCCCCGCCTATTCAGCTTAGAGGGCATCCTTGCTGCTTTGGGTCTCTCTTCAAAGGTCCCACCCTCTGAAATTGAAGCCTTGGACTGTAGGCCTGTGGTGTGAGTGGCAGCCTGAGTGGCAGCCCTGCTGATCTGTGAATCGCCTTTGGGGTGATTCCTCCCTTTTCTTGAAGGATAGCTCATGTTAGCAGACTTCCTTCATTTGGTCTCATTTTCTCTTTTTTCTTTTAGACCCACCTGGCAGTATTTCTGCTGGTATAATCCCATTCTGTTGCTGGCTTCTGTTGTGGTGACTGATTAAATTGGTGCATACCCATACTAATATCCTTATCAAATGGTTGTTCAGTCACATCCTTACTGTTCTTCTCAGAACAAGCTTTCTCATTTTTGCCATACGGATAGGCTGAGAATTTTCCAAATCTTCAAGTTCTGTGCCTTTTTGCTTAACAACTCTTTGAATTTATTTATCTCCTCCTGCATTTTATTATAAGTAGTAAAAAGAAAGCAGCAAGGCCACATCTTTAACACTTTGCTTAGGAATCTCCTCAGTTAAATATCTAATTTCATCACTCAAAATCTCTATCTTCCACCAAACACTAGAACACAAGTCAGCCAAGTTCTTTGTCACTTATAACAAGGATTGCCTTTCCTCCAGTTTCTAATAACTTATTCTTCATTTCCATCTGAGGTTTCATCAGAATGACATTTAATGTCCATATTTCTCCCAACAATATTTTCATGATTGTATGTTTTCTAAGAAGAGAAAGACTTTCTCTACATCTCTCCTCTTTTCTTTCTGAGCTCTCACCAGAATTGCCTTTAATATCCATATTTCTACCAACAGTCCCTTCATGGCAATCTAGGCTTTTTCTGGCACACACCTTAAAATTCCTCCAGTCTCCACTCATTATTCAATTCCTACACCATTTCCACATTTTTAAGTATTTGTTACAACAGCACTCCAGCACTCCACTTCTCAGTACCAAAATCTATATTAGTCTGCTTGGGGTGACATACCACAGACTGGGTGGCTTAAACAACAGAAATTTGTTTCTCACAGTTCTGGAGGCTGGGAAGTCCAAGAACAAGGTGCTGGCTAATTTGGTTTCTGGTGAAAGTTCTCTTCTTGGCTTGTTGATGCTGCCTTCTTTTTGTGTCCTTACATGGGAGAGAGCGAGAGAGCGCGGAGGTGGCAGGGAGAGCGCTTTCCAGTGGTCTTTCCATATCAGGACCCCACCCTTATTACTTCATTTAACCTTAATTACTTCCTTAGAGTCCCTGTCTCCAAATAAAATCACATTAGGAGCTGAGTTTCAGCATATGAATTGGGGGCGGGGGAGGTGGACACAGTTCAGTCCACAGCATCCCCCTCAATCCCACCATCTCAAACCATTTACTAATAGGAGTTTACACCTGAGTATTCCAGAATACGTTTTTCAGGTATTTCTGCCCTGTCTTCTTATCTTGCTCTTCCCTGAAGCTTCTACTTGTCTGAACCCCAAATATCTTTATTTTACTGGACACAGATATCATTACAAGTGACCACTACTGATGCTAACATCAGCCTTATCGAGAGGGCATATTTATCTTCATGTCTAAGATAAGCTCTGGTATCTCTTACAGCTTGCAAGTATGGTCAGAACTCAGATGTAACTCCTTGAAGCTAGATTTCTCCACAACTGCTTCCCAAGATATTGGCTACCCCAGAAACTGTCCATGTCCTTATACTGCTGGTGCTGCCACTGATTTTGCTGCTTCCATTGACACTCATATCAGAAAGTCTGGGCTTGGGAATGACATCTCTATCTTCCATGACTGCACATGATCAGAGGCAGCTACCTTGAAGTCTAGGTTCTGAGAGGTGAGGAGGTCCAGTCAATAAGTTGAAAGGCCTATTTCATTTCATCCTCCAGGATTAGCCTATCCTTTTTAAAGGAAAAGAGCTGCTCACTCCTCAGGGTGTGGTTTTGCTCCTGTGATCAAAAATACACAAACACAAAATATTACATTGGTATATAGCCAAGATTTGAGATTTTCTGTTTTGTTCAAGGTCACTGTTATACATGAATCCTTTATTAGCTGTCTATAATGGCTGCAGCCAAACTAGAGAAATTGGCCCAAGGCTCAGGAAGGAAGAAATGTCAATATTAGTATAGTATATTGACTAAAATTGCTCTAATGCTTTGGACCTTTCCCCCTACATATATCCCAGGGCTGCAGTGAGTTGCAACACATGATAGCTGTTGAAGACTCCTTTTCCTAGACAGAGCCGTGCTAAGAGGCCTAGAAGATGCCTCTTAACACCTTGAATTCACCCTGGTTTCAGTTTGGCCTGTACAGGGAAAGTGAATGGCACCAAACATGGAAGTAATCAGGTCTGATTCATTGTGGCAGCTCATAGAGCATGATTCTAAAATAGGAACCAAAAAGGTAAGTAAAGAAAGCAATATAGAGTAGGCTACAAAGAAGCCTGAGCTTTTAAACTGTTCACTCATTATACCAAAAGCTCTAATTGCCAGCATTGTGCTCCAGTAATGTCCTTGCACTTGATTAATTATTTTTCCACAGCTTTACTGAGGTATAATTGACAAATAAAATTATATATATTTAAGTGTACAGCATGATGATTTGATATACGTCTACATTGTGACAATCAAGTTAATTAACATATCCATCACCTGACATAGTACATTATTTCTCCACGGAAGTGTGGGGAAGGGAGAGAGCAAAGAATCACACTGGAAGTTTAAATGGGCTACTAAAACCCTTCTTTAACATTGTATAGATGTTTGTTTTTATATATTTGCACACATTTCGCGTTAAGGTTTTTTTCAATAAATTTAATATTGCTGCTATTATTAATGAAACTTTACCCCCATTATGGCTTCCAAATGCTTATTGTTGGCATGCATGAATTATAATGATTTTTTGGTAAATATATCATTTTTTTCTGGCCACGTTTTAGAATATTCATAATTCCAGGATATTTTTAGTTATCTTATTCGGTTTTCAAGGCATAAAATTATTTTATCTGTAAAAAAATGATATGTTCGTTACTTCATTTCCAAAAGTTGTATCTATTAATTCTTAGCTAGAGTGTCTGGAATCATATCAAATAATGAGTGATACAAAGCACCTCTATTGCTGATACATAGGAAAGCTGGTTTTAATGGGAATTTGTTTCCTGTTTCTTTTTTTAACATCTTTATTGGAGTATAGTTGCTTTACAATGGTGTGTTAGTTTCTGCTTTATAACAAAGTGAATCAGCTATACATATACATATATCCCCATATCTCCTCCCTCTTGTGTCTCCCTCCCACCTTCCCTATACCACCCCTCTAGGTGGTCACAAAGCACAGAGCTGATCTCCATGTGCTATGTGGCTGCTTCCCACTAGCTATCTATTTTACATTTGGTAGCGTATATATGTCCATGCCACTCTCTCACTTCATGTTTCCTGTTTCTGTGTTAAGTATAACATCGGCAGTTAGTTTATTATAGATGTTTCACTTAGGAAGCAAGTAATAGAAAACTCAGCTCAAATTGAGATTTAAAAATAAGGCTATTTTTAAAATATTTTCATTTTTCACATAAATGAAAAATTAGAGGTAGGGCAGACAAAATCCAGTCATGGTATAATAATATCCTTAAGGACCAATTTTTCTGGCATTGTCCTTGAACTTGGCTTGAAATAAGATGGCTATAGCAGTTCGGGTTGCCACATCCAGACAGTGAAATATCCAAAAGGAAAAAGACTGTAGATTCTTGAGCCTCTTTCTTAGGAGTAAAGACTTTTCATCGAAGTCCTCCAAAAGAATCTTCCTCATATATTATTGGATAGAATTGGGTTGAATGTTGATTTTTAAATCAGTAATTAGCAAGAAGAGTGGGATTACCCTACCAGGCTTAGAGTAATAGTTTAGAGTTGGAATAGATATTGGGGAATCAACCACACTGGTCATGAAAATATATTATATTTTCATTATATATCATTTTTTCTAGGTAACACCCTTCTACTTCTTTTTGGTATTGTAATAGTTTTAATCTATAAATAATGATAGCCAGTGGGAAGAGCACTAGATTTGGAGTCAGAAATAAATACTATAGATAGGTAGATAGACAGAGATATACAGATATATTAATTCTAAGAGAGTTTTGGTGGAGGTTTTAGGGTTTTCTATACATACAATCACAAAATTGGCAAACAGAAAGTTTACACCTTCCTTTCCAATTTGGATGCTTTTATTTTCATTTCTTGCCTAGGTGCTCTGGCAAGGATTTCCAGTTCTATGTTGAATAAGAAAGAGTGGGCACCCTTGTCTTGTTCCTGATTTTAACATGAAAGCTTTCAGCTTTTCACCATCAGGTATGAGGTTAGCTGTGGGATTTTCATATATATGGCCTTTATTATGTTGAGGAACACTCTGCCTGACCAGTTTGTTAAGAGTTTCTATTATGAAGGGATGTTGAATTTTTCAAATGCTTTTTTTCTGCATCTATTGAGATGGTCGTATGATTTTTATTTTTTGTTCTATTTAATGTGGTGTATCACATTTATTGATTTGTGTATGTTGAGCCATCCTTGTATCCCAGGGATAAATCCCACATGATCTTGGTGTATTACTCTTTTAACATAATTTTGAATTCTGTTTGCCAGTATTTTGTTGAGAATTTTGCATCTATATTCATCAGGGATACTGACCGGCAGTTTTATTTTCTTGTAGTGTCCTTATCTGGCTGTGGTATCATGGTAATGTTGGCCTTGTAAAATGAGTTTGGAAGTGCTGTCTCCTTTTCAATTTTCTGGAAATATTTGAGAAGGAGTGGCATTAATTCTTCTTTAAATATTTGGTAGAATTCACCAGTGAAATCATCTGATCCTGGGCTTTTCATTGTTGGGAGGTTTTTGATTACTGTTTCAATATCCTGACTTATTACTGGTCTATTTAAATTTTATATTTCTTCATGATTCAGTCTTGGTCTGAAATGTGTTTCTTCTAGGCTATCCAATTTGTTGGCTTGTAATTGTTCATAGTAGTCTCTTATGATACTTTGCATATGTGTAGTTTCAGTTGCAATATTTCCTTTTTCATTTATAAATTTATTTTTTCCTTCCTTCTGCTAACTTTGGGCTTTGTTTATTCTTTATTTTCTGGTTCCTTGAGGTGTAAAGGTAGTTTATTTGTTATCTTTCTTTTTTTTAATGTAGATTTTTACTGCTATACACTTCCCTCTTAGAACTGCTTTTGCTGCATCCTTTTAAGTTTTAGTACATTGTTTTTCCATTTTCATTTGTTTTAAGATATTTTTAAATTTCAATTTTGACTTCTTCTTTGTCCCATTGGTTGCTCAGGAGTGTGTTGTTTAATTTCCACTCATTTGTGAATTTTTCAGTTTTCCTTCTGTTATTGATTTCTAGTTTCATACTATTGTGGTCTGAAAAGATACTTGGTGTGATTTTTATCTTCTTACATTTCCTAAGGCTGTTTTGTGATCTAATATATGACCTATCTTAGAGAATGTTGCATGTATGCTTGAGAAGAATGTATTTTGCTGCTGTTGGGTGAAATGTTCTGTATATGTCTGTTAGGTCCACATCCAGTGTTTCCTTAATGATTTTCTGTCTGGATGATCTATCCATTGTTGAAAGTGGGATATTGAAATCCCTTACTACTATCATACTGTTGTCTATTTCTCACTTCATACCTGTTAGTATCTGCTTAGTGTGTTTAGAGGTGCTCATATGTGGGGTGTTTATACATTTACAATTGTTATATTCTCTGGCTGGATTGACCCCTTTATCATTATATAATGGCCTTCTTTGTCTCTTGCGATAGTTTTTTACTTAAAGTCTATTTCATCTAATATAAGTATAGGTGCCCACACTCTCTTTTGTTTTCCTTTTGCATGAAATATCTTGTTACATCCCTTCACTTTGGCTCTATGTGTGTCCTTAAAGCTGAAGTGAGTTTCTTGAAGGTAGCACATAGTTAGGTCCTGTTTTTTTTAATCCATTCAGCCCCTCTATGCCTTTGGATTGGAAAATTTAATCTATTTACATTTAAAGTGATTGTTGATAGGTAAGAACACCAACTTATTGTTTTCTGCTTGTTTGTAGTTCCCTTGTTTCTTTCTTTCACTTTTGCTGTCTTTCTCATTGAATTGATTTAACATAGTGGTGTGTTTTGATTCTTTTCTCTTTATTTTTTTAAAATTTATTTACTTATTTTTGGCTGTGTTGGGTCTTTGTTGCTGTGCACGGGCTCTCTCGTGTGGTGAGTGGGGGCTACTCTTCATTGTGGTGTGTGAGCTTCTCATTGAAATGGCTTCACTTGTTTCAGAGCATGGGCTCTAGACATGCAGGCTTCAGTAGTTGTGGCACATGGGCTCAGTAGTTGTGGCTCACGAGCTCTAGAGTGCAGGCTCAGTAGTTGTGGCACATGGGCTTAGTTGCTCCGTGACATGTGGGATCTTCCTGGACCAGGGCATGAACCCATTTCCCCTGCATTGGCAGGCGGATTCTTAACCACTGTGCTACCAGGGAAGTCCCTGATTCTCTTCTCTTCATCTTTTGTGTATCCACCATAGGTTTTTGCTTTGTGGTTACCATGAGGCTTGCACAAAACATCACATGATATAGCTAGCTATTTTACATTGATAATTTATCTTTTTACTTTTCCCCTCTTTTATGTTTTTGGTGTCCCAATTTATAGCTTTTTAAATTGTGTATCCTTTAACAAATTATTGTAGCTATAGTATTTTTAATATTTTTTCTTTCACCCTTTATCCTAGAGTTAGGTGATTAACACTCTACCATATTACAGTATTAGAGTATTCTGAATTTGACTATGTACTTAACTTTACCAGTATGTTTTATGTTTTCATACATTTTCATGTTACTAATTAGTGCCCTTTTATTTCAGCTTCAGGAATTCTTTTCAGCATTCCTTGTAAGTCAGGTGTAGCGGTTACAATCTCCTTCAGCTTTTGTTTGTTTGCAAAATTCTTTTTTTTGTATAACTTATTTTTTAATAGATCTTTATTGGAGTATAACTGCTTCAGAATACCATGTTAATTTCTGTTGCACAACAAAGTGAATCAGCCACATGCATACACTTGTCCCCATATCCACTCCCCTTGAGCTTCCCTCATCCTCCCTATCCCACTCCTCTAGGTCATCACAAAGCACTGAGCCTATCTTCCTGTGCTATGCTTGTTTGCAAAATTCTTTATCTCTCCATTTCTGAAAGATAACTTTTCTGGGTAAAGTATTCTTAATTGGCATTTTTTTTTAGCACTTTGAATATATCATCCCACTCTTTCCAGGCTTGCAAGGTGTCCACTGAAATATCCACTAATAGCCTTATGAGGATTCCCTTTTATTTGAGAATTATTTTTCTCTGTTTCTTTTAAAATTCTCTTTTTGTCTTTGATTTTATACAGTTTTATTATAATGTGCCTTTGAAAAATATTATTTGGGGTTGACATTTTGTAGTAATCTATTAGCTTCATTAACCTGGATGTCTAAATCTCACCCCAGATTTGGGGAATTCTTAGCCATTATTCTTTAAATAAGCTTTCAGCTCATTATCCCCTTTTCCCTTCCAGGACTCCAAAAGTGCATATATTGTTTCTTTTAATATTGTTTCATAATTCACTTAGGCTTTCTTCACTCTTTTTTAAAATTCTTTTTTCTTCATGCTTCTCTGAATGAATGATTATAAATGACCTATCCTGAAGTTCACTAATTCTTTCTGCTGATTGGTCAAATCTACAGTTGAAACTCTTTATTAAATTTTCAGTTCAATCAATATATTCTTTAACTCCAGGATTTCTGATTTTTTAAAAAATGTTTTCTATTTCTTTGTTGAACTTATTTTGTTCATGCATTGTTTTCCTAATTTCATTTGTTATCTATTTGTCTTTTCTTATAAATCGCTGAATTTCCTTAAGAGGATAATTCTGAATTCTTTGTCAGAGTGTTCACAGAGCTCCATTTTTTTTTTTTATGGTCAGTCATTAGAGTTTTATTAGTTCCTTTAGGTGGAGTCATGTTTCCTTGATTATTTATAATCCTTGTGGCTTTGTGTTAATGCCTGTGCATTTGAGGAAGTAGGCACCTCTTCCAGTCTTTGAAGACTGGCTTTGGCAGGCAAAGTCTTCATCAGTCAGCCTGTTCAGAGATTCTGGCTGGGCCATCTGGTGGTGTCAGTGGGCAGGCTTGCTGTTGGAGTCCATGGGTGGGCAGGTCTGGTCCCTGGGTAAACAGGTGGGCAGGCCTGGTGTTTGTGTACACAGGAATCAACCTGGTGCCTAGATTCATGATGGCCGCCTAGGTTCACTGGGGTAGGCCTGGCATTTTGGTCTATGGTGATGGGCCTGGGACCTGAGTCTGTATGGGCAGACTTGGATCCTGGTTCCACAGGGGCCAACAAGTACCGGGGACTTCATCCATTTCCTATATTGATTTTTAAGGACACTTTATACATAATGGATATTAAAGTATATTGAAAACATTTATCTAACCTCCTGATTTATATCCTTGTTCATTTTTATTGTGTATATTGACATATAGAAATTTAAATTTTATTTTATTTTTAATTTATTTTTAATTTTTTCTCTAATTGTATATAGTTCTTACAATTGTTTCTTTCTTTTTTCTTTTAATATTTTTGGCTGCACAGCATGTGGGATCTTAGTTCCCTGACCAGGGATCAAACCCATGCCTCCTGCATTGGAAGCACAGAGTCTTAACCACTGGACCACCAGGGAAGTCCCAGAAATTCTAATTTTAGTATCTAAGTATATTCAAAACTATGGCTCTTTTCCTGTCTTTTTTTAAGAAACATTCCTTTCCTGCCATCCATGGAAATCTTCATTACACCAAGATCAAATCTTTCACCTATATTTCTTTCTCTTTGAGTAGTTTAATTTTTTACATATTTTTTCCATTCGGGAATTTATTTTGGGGTATCGTGTGAGAAAATGAGTTAACTTTTCCAAGTGTGAATCAATTTCATGAAGACCATTTGTTGACTAATAAATCTTTTACCTTCTTATTTGAAATGGTGCCTTTATGAGTTGTAGGTACTTAACTATGTGTGTTTATTTCTAATGTAGTCCACTGATCTTCATATCTGTTCTTTTGCTAGTAAAATATTTTATGAGCTACAGAATACAATGAACCTCTGTTATTTATTGCCTGCTATGGCAGTTTTTAATTCTGCTGTTGCAATTTTAATATTCTTGAAAAACTTCCTTACTTTGGCTGGCATTCTTTTTATATATACCTGTCTCTGCAACCCTTTTTAAAAAATATCACATTCTTATACTCCCTAATGACTTATATCTCATCATTATATACCATATTAACCCATTAATGATACCAAACATTGTTCTAATATATTTTTCTGGTTTCTTTAAGAAATTACTTTAAAAGTCTGCTCTTCTGCAACTCCCAAATGTTATTTTACATGAGCTAAACTATTGTTTAATCGTTTCCAAATTAAATTACTCTTTTTCCTTTCTTAAGTAAGGAAAGTTTGCCCAAATTCATTGTTTACCAACAGACAACACACATGGATTGCCCTTTGTCCTGCAAGCTTCCCATATAAGGATGAGTGAAATCACTTCTCACTTGTGTTGCTGGAAAGTAAATGAATGGTATATAGCCTCCTCTAATTTCTGGCGACTAGCAAGCTTTCCCTTAGTTCAGTTCTATTCTACTCACTTGTGATTATTTCCTACCCCTAATGGCTTGACACTTTGGCAATCCAAACTACCAGTATTCAAAGTATGAACTCTGGACCAACAGCATCAGCATCACCTGTGGACTCGTTAGAAAGGCAAATGATCAGATTCTACCTTAAACCTACTACATACACCTATTATCCACCTTGCTATACTATCTGTGCTCTTTCCATCTCTGCCCTGAGCTACAGGTTTTTCTTATAAGAAGAGCAATTTCCTATCACACTATTGCCAACCCTATACATACGGAACTCACCAGCGACCATCCTATCACACGTCTTTCCCAGTTGTTTTCTGGGAATCATAGTCTCCAAAAAGGTATAGTTGGGAGACGTATTGATGAAGGTATGGGGAGTACAGTTCTTGTGCTTCTTCAAGAAATGAGTATCTCCTTAATATTGGTAGTTAAAAACATGCTGCCCAGTTTTCTCCTTCTTATTGACTCTAGGAGAAGTCCTAAGGTGTTCCCTACTTTATTACTGGCTTAATAAATTTGTTCTTAATTTTGTTCTCATTTAAGTGTCAAAGCATACATGGGCCATCGACAGTGTTTTTAATTCAGTTCCAGATTACATTTTTGTGAAACGTACTTCTAGACTATAAAATTAGGTTAACTTTCCGTCTTACTTTTGGTGTTAACTTAGTTTCCTCAAAAACTTGCTTGTACTTTTATAGGTACTTTGTTTCAGACTTGGTATTTCTGTATTCAGTGTTTGTGCATATTCCTAGGCCTTATCCAAGACCTACAGCATCTGGGTCTTTGTTGAATCGAATTTGGGGAGCTACATTTTACCATGATCCACAAATATGCCTTATGTACACTAAAGTTGCATAAACTCTTGGCCTAGAAGTATTTCATAGACAGAACTTGGGAATTCTCGTGCTTCCTGGCTGAAAGAACATGCTTGTTAATAATGGAGGCTATTTTAGTTTTATTTTTCCTTTTCACTGTATGCCTGGAAGTCAAATGACATATTATTAGAGGTTTATTTATTTTAAGTTTCTTATGATGTATACTTTTTGTGTTTTGATATCTTCAGTAGGTTCATGTTACAGTGATTTATGGAAAGATTAGTTCTCTCTGTGTATATGTATATGTGTACCTGCACCTTCAAGCAGGTTTTATTTCCCACTGTTCAAGTACAATAAACAATGGGCTAGGATCCAAGAGAATGGCATTTGATCCTGAATATCTCTTGAGTTTTCTCAATTATGGTCTTGACCCAGTTTGTTTTCTACCTCTTATGGCATTGATAGGAATGGGAATTGTTGAAACTGCAGAAGAAAAAGGGCAAGACCTAAAAGCTGATCTACATACAGAACATAGTGTCTAGAGAGAATGATGATAGACTATATGTGGTATTAGTATTTGTTCACCTGGAGAATCTGAGGTGTAGATGAAAGGGGCATGGCAACAAATCTGGTTTCTAGAAATGAGGTACAAATCTGGTTTCTAGAAATGAAGTTGAAAATAAAGGAAGGCAGAAGCCCAGTTATCAAAACGAGGCTTGAATTAGCATAGGATCATTTGATACTGATTCATACTGAAATAGAGCTCCCTAAATCTTTTTTGCTTAAATTCAGGGTTAGTTCATATCTGTGAGTTTTTGACCTAAATTCAGGGTTAGTTCATATCTGTGAGTTTTTGACCAAGGACCAAGAGGTATACATGATGGCTGTTGATACAGGGAACCTGGCAGAGCCTGACAGATTTAAGCTTTCTAGGGTGAGGCTCTATTTTGGGCCGTGTTCAACAGAAAACAGATCTGATGCAGAAAGCTTCCATGCTATCGTTTTATTAGAGAGTCCAAAGTCAGGGAGCAGGAGTGAGGGACAAGGAGAGAAAATCAGGGAAAGAGGAAGAGCTAATATGAGAAGGTATTGAGCTGACCACTGCTAAATGTGATTGTCGGATTCTTAGAACTGATTACCTGGGCCACTCTAAGTTACACAGACTATGTATAGACGATCTCTGCAGGGGAAGGGAGTGGGGAGAAAGCAGAAGGGATAATTTGTTTCCTTGCTCCTCCCATTGGTCAAAGGTTTACTCATGGGGCTTTAATTCCTCAGTATTTCTAAGTTGGTCATACATGGGCAAGGGCACTGATCCCATGGCAGTGTTTATGGCAGTGTTAACAGGAAACCCTGGGGCAGGATGCAAGAGGCATGCTGTGAGGGCAGGATGCCAGAGACTCTTGAGGCTGCATCTGTCAAAAGTTGGTCAGAGCCAAGGTGACCATATAACTTAGAGTCCACATTGGAACACTTGTGAGAGTGAAAAGGGGGCAATGATAATATTAAATGAGACAACAGGTTTTCAAACTCTCCCAGTGAAACCAAGATGAGATATGGTCATTTAATCAGATCCCAGGCAGAGGTGAGAGAAAAGACAAAAAAAAGAGAGAGAGAGAGAGATGACCATAGGTGATTCACAACATTTGAGACAGTTTCTCTCATTCATTAATATGAAAAACTTTACGTAGTGAATAAGAAAGCTTTCTTTGTTTTCTTTATCAAACTTTTTCCCCACACACAGTCTTAAGCAGAAGGCAACTATGTGGAACAAATTAAATCAGAGCTGTTCTTGTTGACGTAGGAAAGTCGGACTCAAAGATCTGCCTTTTTGTTTCCTCTCAACAATCTATCCTCTATTTTGGAGAAACCTTTAGAGCAGTGCTGTCCTGTGGAAATGTAACATGTGCTACAAGTGTGAGAAACATAAACAATTTTAAATTTTCTAGTAGCCACGTTAAAAATGTCAGAAGAAAGAGGTGCAGTGATATATTTAATTAACCCACTATATAAAAAATGTTAGCTTCAATATATAAAAATGATTAATATTTACATTTTGAACTAAATCTTCAAATACATTTTCGACTTGCTACATTTCAAGTGCTCAGTAGCCACATGTGGCCAATGGTGACCTTGGCCAGTAAGATAGCAGCACAAGTGCTCATGAGAGCACAGTTTGGAACCTTTTGCGATAAAGGGGTGTTTTACCAAGGACAGCTCATTTCTTCCCAATGTACGACTATCCATGAAAAGAAAGTTTTCAAGTGTTGCTTATTAGTTCCAAATGGATATTGAGAAAAGATATAGGAGAGAAAAAGGTTAATTTTTTCACTAAGTCAGTTTTCATATTTGGGAAGAATTGGCCATTTTGACCTCCTTAACCAATGAGATTCTCAGGGGAAAAGAAAGACATATTTGTTTAATGGAGTCAAATAGTCTTTAATTTTAATACCATTTAATAAAATGAAAGAGCACTGATTATGACCTCAATCTGATTGAGTTAAATCCTTTTTGATATGATAGTTCTAACTCTTAAAGCTTCAATACATAATAGGATGTACTTTCTATGACTGTTCTAAAAATCCATAAGAAATTCATATTTTCACAGGTTGGGGAGAGGGACTTGGATGAAGGGGGTCAAAAGTTACAAAATTCCAGTTATAAGATAAATAAGTACTAGGGATGTAATGTACAACAAGATGACTATAGTTAACACTGCTGTATGGTATATTTGAAAATTAAAAGAGTAAATCCTAATAGCTCTCTTGACAAGGAAAAAAACATGTTTTTCTTTTTTTGTGTGTCTATATGAAATGATGCATGTTAACTAGACTTATTGTGATGATCTTTTTACAATATATAGAGTCAAATCATTATGCTGTACACCTTAAACTTAAACAGTGCTATGTGTCAATTATATCTCAATAAACTGAAGGAAAAAAAAATCTACACTTTCATTTTCCTCATCTGTCTGGTAAAAGCTGAATGAAATACTTCTCATAGTGAGGGAACCCCAAAAAATCAAGTAAAAGTCTTCCCCTTTGTGTTGCTATGCACCTTAGTGTTAAATGGCAAACTCTAGTCTATTCTGTTTATTCTTCGGAGGGTTTCATTTCCAGTTATTTTGTTATTTTAACAATCATAGGGATAAGTCAGTCTAGACCAGTGGTTTCCAACTTTTTTTTAACTCTCAGGAACACTTTATAGAAATAAAATCTTATAAGTGTATTATGTTCAAGAGATAAAAGCAGATCTTTCCAGGAAGGGTTACTTTCTGGTTTAATTTTCCTTCTCAAGGACACTCTGCATAACCCTAGGTTTTCCTGAGCACGGTTTGACAAACACTGCTTTAAACCATGAACATTTTCTCACCCATTCCTTTTAAAATCAATAGCACACTTTTTCCAGGACGTTGACATAAATAATGTTTAGAGAACCAGCCTATGAATACAGTGTGTGTGAATCCAAACTGCATGGCTCAAAGATGGGACAAATTGCCTTGGTCACATTAATACCTTTCTCAGTGTCATTCAGTTCAATTCAAGAATGTTTTATTGGATGCAGGCATGTTCAACAAACTGTGTGAGGTCTTAAGAAAAATAAAGATGAATTAGACAAGGCCTGTCTTCAAAGAAAATGTCATCTTCTGGACAGTTCAGTAACTGATTACATAGCTAAATTACAAGGTATGGATAATCTAGATAGTCATTTAACAAATATTCACTGATGTCTGGTATATTAGAGAAAATGCACTGTGTGAGGCTGGAAATGAAAGGATGGAAAGTTGAATAAGTGCATTTTCATCCTCAAAGAACCCATATCAAGGATGAGAGAGTAAAAACCTATACCTTGGTGCTGATTCATGCCTTAGGTAATTGCTATTATTGTGTAAAATATAAGTATACTGTTTTATATATGTGTGGATTACTTCCTCAGCATTGTTTAATTTTATGCTCTGGAAGCAACAATAGCTTATTATTGCAGTTTGCTTTGTGGTATTAGCAGTGGAAGCAGTGATTATTAACTTTTTTATACCTGGGACATTGGAATGGCAAGAGAGCTATAATATTAAGATTCTGTTGTTGACTTATTATATTAATGGCCCAAATCTAATGAGTTAACACTTCCATTTATGAGTTTTCACATTTCAGCTATGTGTTTCCCAGGAATCAGAATAAACAAAACAATCCACTGAGCACTGAAAAACGTCATGAACTTGATCCAAAACACCTCTTTCAAGCCGTCATGGAACAGCCAGTTGACTTAGCATTATTCTTAAAAGTATGTTTGCTGATAATTATTTTTGTTAGCTGCTTTATGACAGCTGATACTGTAGTATATATGAAGCTGCAGCTAATGAGAAGGTGTATTAGAAGAGGTTGATAGACTGAGCAATGAGAAGGGAGAAGAGAGAGAGAGCAGAGTCAACAACTTTTTAAAATTAATTTGTTTAGTTTTAAACTTTTATATTGGAGTATGTGATGATAGCAAACATCCCTCAGCAGCTAAGTAACTCCAGATAGGCCTCAAGAAACAACAACAAAAAAGGCACAAAAATTGAAGCCCATACAGTTGATCTTCCTCTACAGGAGTAGATCCTTAAACAGAGCACTAATTGATGGCACATTTTAGTGCATACAGGGAAAGCCTGAAGGGGGAACCAGAGTCCTTTATCTACTGAATTGGCCTTCTCCCCCAATCCTCCCCACTCACCTTGCAGTAAGAAGTAGGTTCATTGGGGCTTGGCTAGGCACTTCAAAAAATCTCCAACTCCTCTGCTACATTTTTCAGAATGAAGGACATCTGGCAGTTGCAGCTAACATTAAGATTTAATTTAGGAAGAAAGTGGGAGAATGTCTAAGAGTGTAGTTTGATAAATTGTTATCCAACAATGTGAGGGAATGAAGTGTTTTGAGGAATCGAAAGTCTGCCTAGTAGATATTTATTATAGACCATACATATATTATTCATAGAATTAGAATACAAATAAAATAGATTTAGTACAGACTATGGGCTGGGCATAATGTAATCTTCCCTTGTTGGCTGAGGGAACACTTCAGTATAGTGTATATCTTTCAGGCTATAATTATTAATATAAGTTCTCCCAAAATAGAGCATTCCAGTTGGATTTTCTCAATTTAGACAGTTTTATTTGGTTTATGAGACACAGCCAAATGAATAGGAACAAAATTTACTGAGCATAATCCATCATAATTTGTCATCTGAATACTGGGTTTCTGTCCTCATGGCTATGAAACAATGAAAAGATAATTTACGTCAAATGAATAGGTATACATGTATTCCTTACTGAATTAAGATTTGTCTGTACTTTTCATCATTTATAATTTAATTCTAAAATATTGTAATAATAACATATTTTCATTCTACTATTGACCTCATACACAAGGAGACAGTTTGCCAGTATTATGATTCACTATGCATAAAACTCAGAAGGCTGTTGTAAAATCTTTAAATCACAAATCATCATGGATAAGAATGAATAGTAGAACCAAAATGCAAGGTTATAAAAACTACTATCAACAAGTAAATGTCATGAAAATATAAATTATTTTTCACTGAACAGGGTAACAACAAGAATAAGAGAACATGTAATAAATAACTTGTTATGATAAATTCAGTACAATAAAACAATTCATTGAAAGCTTGTGATAAAATATTCAGTGTACAATATACATAAATATACCTTAGCACTGTTTAAAAGGCCCCTTTACTTTAATAACAAGTCACGTAAATTGTCAACAGCGATTTAAATAACTGTAAGGAAACCTGAGTCTGATACTTATCCCTTTATCATGACCTTTTTTTAACTCAAAAGACTAGAAAGCCTTACATTTTAAGATCATATGAATGTTTGGAAGTCACCAATGTATTTCTGAATTGATACTTAATATTACTTTGGTTATGATGGTCTTTATTGATAAACAGCAGTACTTCAAAAATCATAGCTTCCATGACTTTTTCTCTTATTTAGGGGGAACCTACAAGGAGCAATAAAGTCTTCAACTTCACCATCGGCCTTCTTTACTTTGTTAATTTGCTTAGATGAATATTAAAACCAAATCAGTACTTGGATGATATAAACCAAGTATTTCCCAGCCTGGCCTTATCATAAAAAGCACCTGGGGCTTTAAAGATGCAGACTTCCCAGTCCCATCCCAAGCCTACTCAATCCAAATATCTAGGTAAGGAGCCTGGAGCAAATTTGAGACACTGCTCAAAACAATTGCCTAAACAGACCTTTATTTTGAATACCTGACCTTCCTCCTAAAGGCGGAAGTAGTTTCCTTGAAGCTAATTCAACAAATGATTTAATATACTTTTATTGAGTGTTTATTCAATAGACCATGCAGCATAGTGGTTCTCAGTGTTGCACAGATTCAAAATTCTGGCACTGCCACTTACTAGCTGTTTGACTTTGCCTTCGTTACTTAAACCTCAGTTTCCTTCTCTGTAAAATGGGGATAGAAATTTACCTACTTCATAATGTGAGGATTAAAAATGTGTTCTTATGTGTAAGAAGTATAATATCTGGCACAGAAAATGCTGGATAAATGCTAGCCACTAATATATTGACTACTACTAGTGACTGCTAGTAATGTATGCCATATGCTGTGGTTTGGTTTGGGGTGGGGTGGTAAAAATGAATAGCAACATTTTAGTAACTCCTAATTTAGTGCAGGATACAAGCAAATAGATGTACTAGTTATCTTTTGCTGCCATGGCAAATTGTCACAAATTTAAAAGCTTTAAACAACATCCTTTTTTTCCTCATAATTTCTGTGGTTCAGAAGTACAGGCACAGTGTGGCTAAGCTGGGTTGCCTCCTTAGAGTCTTACAAGGCCAAAGTCAAAGTAGTCAACCAGATTGGGCTTTTATCTGCAAGCTCTGAAAAAGAATCTTGCTTTCAAGTTCCATCTGCAAACCAGCAATGATGTGTTGAGTCTTTGTCATTCCTGGAATCTCTCTGAGTTCCCCTTCTACTTTTCTTTTCTGTTTTTAAGACCTAATGTGATTATATTGGACCCATACTGATAATAATGGACTCAGGATAATCTACCTATGTTAAAGTCAGATGATTAGTAATAATTACATCTGCAAAGTCCCTTTTCCCATGTAACTTACCATATTCAGGGGAGTAGCACCAGGCAGTGGAGATCATGGGGGCCCAAATTCTGTCTACCTCAGTGAGTAATTACCATACATAATATTTAGTCTAAATGGCATATAATTTTTTGTTGAATGGATTGGGTTAACATCCCATTTCCCTCATGCTTACTAGTGATCTGTTAGTTTCCCTAATCTATACTGAGAGATTGAGAAAATAGCAACTTCACATGACTTATGAAGATGTACAAGTAGAAAAAAGTTCAATGGGAACAGAAAAGAGTGATTAATTCTGCCTGGAAGAGTAAAGGAACACTTTATAGAGGAAATACCATTTAAGTCAGATGATAACGAAAATATAGGTGTATAAGCCTGCCTGTTTTATAGCAGCCAATAACATGAATTTAAGACATATGTCAGAGGCTGTGCTAAATAGCTTATGTGCTAAATGATCAATGAGTTTTACTAACCCTAGAAGGTACATAGATAGGTTTTATTAACTCCACTGTAAAACATGATTTTGATCAATAGTGTTCAAATGAGGAGTGGGGGCACATGTTAGAATCACTTGGGACACTTTCAAACAACTGTGCAAAAATATATATATATCTGGAGGTGTACACACAAAAAATTACACTGTGTTTGCATTCTCTCTAGAGGATCTAGGGCAGGGACTTGAGACTTTCCCTTTTCACTTTGTGTCAAACACTGCTTTCTTGTCTCCCCAAAAGCCATTCTTCTCTTCAGTAACACTGTCCCACAATTTTAGCTGGACACATAGCAGTCCGGACTAAAGACTCCATTTCTCAGCCTCCTTGAAGCTAGATTTGGCCATGGGACTGGGTTTCATCTACCTGTATGATGTAAGCAGAAGGGTTTTGTGTAATTTGCTAGTTTGTTAGGGCTGCCATTACAAAGTGCCACAAACTGAGTAGCTCAAACAATAGAAATTTTCTGTCTCACAGTTCTAGAGGCTAGAAGCCCAAAGTCAAAGTGTTAGCAGGGTTCGTTCCTTTTTTTAAATTTTATTTTATTTATTTTTATTTATTTATTTTTTAGGTTCGTTCCTTTTGAGGAAAGCAGGAGAAGTATCTGTTCCAAATCTCTCTCCTTGGCTTATAGAGGACCACGTTCTCCCTGTGTGCATGTAAGTCTCTTGTCCAAATTTCCCCTTTATATGAGGACACTGGCCATTTTGAATTAGGGGTACGTTAAGGACCTCATCTTAACTAATACATCTGCAAATACCCTATTTCCAAATAAGGTCACATTCTGAGGTCCTGGGGTTAGGACTTCAACATATGAATTTAGTATATACATTAACCAATAATGTGATTTTTCACAAGTCTTTAAATGGGACGTGGAGGTAAGTGCTTTTCTTCAGCATTTCCTTCCTCCTGTACGACAGAATACAAACATGGTGTCTACAGCTCTAGATGAGGTGGTAATGGAAGTCACACATGGCAGAGCAACCAGATAGAAAAGGGCCTAGGTACTTGAAAATGTAGAGACAGCCTAACCATCCCTGAACTACTAACCTCCAGATTTGGTTTACAAGAGAAAGAAATAAATTTCTATCTTGTTTCAGTGACTGTTACTTTAAATTTTCTTTTACATGCAAATGAACAAATCCTAGTGCATATTTTAAACCCCTCATTACGTTTTGAATTATTTTTCCACATGCATTTAATTTAGTTAAAAGTATATTTTCCTTCATTTAGTGAGCTCTCCTGGTGTATTAAAAACATGATTAAAAAAATTCAACTGACATTTATTAGTTTTGGGTGAGATATGCCATGGCTTCATATCAAGACTTTTTATGCAAACAGTTTTTAAAAAAATCAAATTTTCAGGAAAGTTTTTATTTTGTCTTCCTTATGTAACTGATATGTAAATATTTCCCCTTTTTTCTTTTGGTGATTTCTTATATTCATCTCATGAAAGACAGCACTTATCCATGTCGTTGACCCTTTATTAGAGAAACATGTATTTTGCCGTTTGAGACTCTTTGTAGAATGGAAAAGAAGCTCTTTCTCAGCTGCCTTTTCTCTTTGCCTTTGTTTTCAGTTAATATGGCAAGTCGAAAATAGCACCCAGTAATAGGTTAAGATGCTGGCTTGTGACAGATAAGCAGTGGGCCCTCAGTGATATGGGTAACATCACACATGGGCTGTGGGATACTTTTTACTCTTGCAACCTTTAGCTGCTTATATAAGAAACATTTTAATTCTGTATGCCAGTGGTTCTTATCATCATTTGGGTCATGAACCTACTTAAGAATCTGTTCAAAGCTATGGATTCTCTCCCCCCAAAATGCACATACCTGCAAAAATTTGCATACAATTTCCGGAGGTTTACCTACTCTGAAAATTCATCCAAGGACACCAGTTAACTACCCTTGCTCTGTACAATCCTGAAACATATTTCCAGTACTCATTTCTTTGTTTCATTGCTAACCTAACCTTAAAAAGTACATTTTGAAATGCAGTGGAATTGTGCCAAACATAGGAAAAATTTTAAATTATTGAAGTTTTTTTTTTTTTTTTCTGGAAACCACGACTTCCCTTTTCTGATCCTTCCTTTCCGTCCAGTGTTTCTCTCACCTCACGTTCTCAACATATTGGTACTTTCCTATAGGACTCAAGAATATTTATTTATTTTCTTATTAAAATATGTTTCCTAGAAAGGACATGATAAAGCATTTGTACTAAAAATATAAATGTATAATGAGAATTAAAGTGACATCCCTCCCAAAGATTTTTGCCCCGTAGCAGAAGACGAGGAGTATGGTGTGAGTTAATTCTTCTCTAATAGTAGATATGGGCATCTGGGTGCAGGTGGGTGAGGAACATCATTGGAGTGGGAAGACTTCAGGGAGCCCATTAATCTTACAGTGAATGCAGTTGACCATTCTTTAATATGAAAACCTGGCTATGAGGTAGAATAGTACTTTATAATGTAGGTTTTACTTCATATGTAGTGCTGTGATGGTTTTTCAATTATTCTGAGCAGTTATTCCTCTAATTTATCTAAATTTTTTTTTTTTTTTTTTTTTTTGTGGTACGTGGGCTTCTCACTGTTGTGGCGTCTCCCGTTGCGGAGCACAGGCTCCGGACGCGCAGGCTCAGCGGCCATGGCTCACGGGCCTAGCTGCTCCACGGCATGTGGGATCTTCCTGGACCGGGGCACGAACCCGTGTCCCCTGCATCGGCAGGCAGACTCTCAACCACTGAGCCACCAGGGAAGCCCAAATTTATCTAAATTTTTATAATAATTAAGCCATGCCCTAATGATGTTATAGTGTACATTCTTTGTAGAGATTATAAAGTCAGTACCTTTTTCATCTTAATAACATTTGCATTCAATGATTTGTACTTCAGAGTCATTGAATGCAAGATTATGTGTTTACTTACTAGGAAGAGTTTTATTATAGAATTTCTTTTGCATAAAATTATGATCAACTCCTCCAGGAGTCAAAATATAATAGTACTAGTCCTGTTAGCTTAAAGAGAAAGCATAATGATATTTGGTTCAATATGTAAATGCAAAAATATTCAATATACCATAGTATTTCAAGAATGCTCATTTGCTTTACTGATGAAAATCATTCCACTTAGAATATTCCATTTAGATTATTTTTATGATTGTTCCATTGTCATGATGCAGTAAAATGCAAAGTGAATAAGTAGCATGGAAATTCTTAAACATTAGACTTTAAAATTCAGCAGACCACCCTTATTTACAAATGGACGTCTAGCCAATAAGAAAGGCTCTTCTTTCATGTTCTTCTTAAGGGCAGAGTCTTTAAAATATCTGCTTGGAATGTTATATCAGTCAAGATAGGGTAGGTGATGCAAAAGAAACAAGCAGCACCAAAATCTAAATGGCTTATATATTAGTTTTCTATCCCTGCAAAAAAATTACCCCAAACTTGGAGATTTAAACAATTCCCATTTATTATCTCACTGTTTCTATGGATCCGAAGTTCTGGTATAATGTAGCTGGTTTCACCAGGGTCTCACCAGGTTGAAATCAAGGTGTCAGCTGTGTCTGTGATCTCATCTGAGACTTGAAATCATTTTCCAGGCTCATTCAAATCGCTGGCTGAATTCAGTTCCTAGCATTGTTAATCTGAGGTCTCAGTCTTCTTGCTGGCTGCCAGTTAGTACTCTGAACTCCTAGAGGTTACCTTCAGGTCCTAGCATGTGGCCCTCTAACAACATAGTATCTTGTTTCCTCAATGCCAGTAGGAAAATTTCACTCCAGACTGCTATTGGGGTGTCTGTGTAATGTAATAAATGTAACTATCCCATCACCTTTGCCATATAAGGCAACTAATCAAAGTAGTGACTATCCCGTCATAGTCATAGGTCCTCTCACACTCCAGGGACAGGATTAAACAGGGCATGTGCACTAGGGAGCAAGATTATTGAGAGCCAGTTTAGAATTCTGCTAAACACTTTATCATGACAAATGGTGATTTTTTTGCTTCCTCCAAGTCTGTTGCGGTTATGTGTGACTCTCCAGGGCAGCCATCCTTCATAGTTAACAATCCTGACTGCTTCAGTCTTTTGGCACTGCTACATCTACATGACATTTCTTCCTCAACTGCCTTAGAAGGGGCAGAAGCACTGGAGAGATAAGAACCAGCAATTAACTATTTCCAGACTGAAGTGATATATGTCACTTCCTCTCACATTTTATCAGCCAGTGAGAGTCAAATGGCTCTGCCTAACTTCAAGAGAGAAGGGAAATGGAATCTCCCCACACACCTGGAAGTAGATAATAATCAGATATTAGTAAACAGTAGAAATGTCTACCACAAAATTTTGATATCTGTCTCAGCCTCCTTTCTCATCGGAGGGTCATATATCAGTGTAGGACAAGTTATTTTTATTCTTAAAGAACTTTTTTGAGTTAGAATCTACACATCATAAAGTTCACCCGTTTAAAGTATACATTCGATTATTTTTAGTATATTTACCCGATGAGTTCTTGAATGTGTAACTTTAATAAACATTTCTTAAGTGTCTACTGTGTATGTAACAATATGAAATCTAATGTAGAGAAAGAGAAAAAAGAAAATAAACAATGTTTTTACATTGAGATCACAGTCTAGTTGGGAAGGAGAAAATGAACATATAGGAAATCGGTAGGGAACAATCTCAAGTATTTATATATGAAAATACCCAAAACATGATTCCAAAGTGGGAAGGGAAATTACATTTATTGAATGTTTATAATTTGACAGCCACCATGCCAGATGTCTTATGTATACTATCTCATGTAAGCTTCATAATAATACCGCTTTCTCCATTTTTACAATTGTGGAAGATAAGGCTCAGAGAAGTTAAATGTCTTGCTCAATTTCATGCAGCTAGAAATTGAGTCAGAATTCACTCTCAGTTCATTCTTAATCTAAAACCCAGGTCTGTTATACTATACAGCATTGTCATAGCAAAAGATATAAACCCAGTGGAGTGAGGCCTATCTGGGAGTATACTGGTAGAACATCTTTTTGAAAAGAGGCTAGACATAGGTTGGTAAAGTGGTGGTTCCTCTGTGTGTGTGTGTGTGTGTGTGCGCACACAAGCATGCACACATTTGAGCCTGTGTGTACGTATTTTGACCGCACTTCACGTGCCTTCAAATAAGTAAACATTAGGACTTCAAACAACCTCTGGACACTCTCAAGAGTCGTTCCATTTACCTTTCTGTTATAAAGTATTGGTGTATTTATTTGTTCAATCAGAAAATGTTTATAGAGAACTGGTTATGTCCCCAAGTACCTACTCTGCTAAATACTGAAATAAATACAATTTAAATTTTTTATCAAGAAATTGCTACAATAAAGATCATATAAGATGAATAAAGGAAGTACATAGTGCTATTGAAGCTAGGTAGTTAGAGGTAGTTGGTACTTAAGGGCAGATCAAGGAATGCTTCATGGAAAAATAATGTGAGAAGTGGAACCAGAAAAGTAAGTAAAATTTTTTGGACAGAGAATGGGATAGAAAGTGTCGTTTGCGTAGCAAAAATGGCATGATCAAAGTAGCAGAAACAGGAAAGCAAAGATGGTATTGGGGAAAATAAAAGCCATCCCAGTTTCTGGAACACAGGGAATATAAACCAGAGTGATGGAAGATCATAGAAGGCTTTGCATGAAATGTTAAATAAAGTTACACTTGGCAAGGGGTTTATAACTTTCTATTGATGGCAGGACACTTTTAATAACTTCTAAGGAGGAAAGAAGAGATCCAGAAATTAGGGAAGAGAATTTTGGACTCAGCATCCTTCAGGGTGAAGCTAATGGAATATGGCTTTGTAATGTAACCCTGCGTCGTGAGGAAGGAAGGTATTCCTCCAGCATTATAGGCTTAATGTTATATTGACCAGATTATGTGCCTCTGATATAGAGCTGTTGAGGGATTTTGGCAAGAAATTAATCCTCATAATGTGAAATGTGTCTAAATTTTTAGGTACTTGGGGAGATGCAAATTGCAATCTGAAATGTGAGAACTTCTCTTACTCCATGGTTTACTCCTTTCATCTAGCTAGCAGCAGAAACCTTGTTGAGGAGAATATACTTTTGACTCACAGTAGATATCTGAAAGTGTGCTTTCTAGAAGACATATAAAGAAACTTGGGACTTGTTTCTTGAGGAAGAAGTAGCATATCCTGGGGAAAAAAGGCAGGAGAAGGGACTTTTTCAAAGAAGACATTCATCAAGATGGGGACTACTGTATGACAATCTCTAGGTCCATCCATGTTGCTGCAAATGGCATTATTTAGTTCTTTTTTATGGCTGAGTAGTATTCCATTGTATATATGTACCACATCTTTATCCATTCATCTGTTGATGGGCATTTAGGTTGCTTTCTTGTCCTGGCTATTGTAAATAGTGCTGCAATGAGCATTGGGGTGCATGCATGTTTTCGAATTATGGTTTTCTCTGGATATATAAAATAGATAACTAGTAAGGACCTACTGTATAGCACAGGGAACTCTACTCCATACTCTGTAATGGCCTATATGGGAAAAGGGTCTAAAAGGTGGATATAGGTATATGTATAACTGATTCACTTCGCTGTACAGCAGAAACTAACACAACATTGTAAATCAACTATACTCCAATAAAAATGTTTTAAAAAGACAGGGACTACAGGAAAAAAGACAAAGGGCTAACATGAGGAAGGAGACGGTGGCCATGTGGGATACCCCTAATATCCAGGCAGTAAGGTCTCAAGCATTTTCGCCTGATACAAAGGGAAGAGGTGGCTACACTAGATGTATAATACCCACATTTCCATCCCCTTTTCTCTGTATAGTTTGAATATAAGCTTTCTTTTTACCAAGGGTCTGTGTATTTGGAAGACGAAGCAAAGGGGCCTGCTTCCCTCTCTGCCGCAGTCACTGGCAGGTAGCAGAAACAGCATCATTGTGTACTGGAGGGTGATAAGTGTATCCATCTTCAAACAACATCCCTGTTAGACAACAGCTCCTCCCAATCCTGGCTTCAAGGTTAGATAAAGATAGCTTAGACACCTTATGTGACAAAACAGAAGAACTTATCACATTGGTTAAATTTGTGGTAGCTCTTGTACTGTCTGTGAACTTTGGCACACTTCCTGGCTAATTCTGAACCAAATGATACCCTAGAAGTGAGCCAGGAGTACCTCCCACCCTGGTCACCAAACTCTTACCAGCATGCTGCCAGAAGACAAAATGGACCCACCAAAAACAATAAAGGTGCTTGTATTACCTCTCATAGTAAGAGGGATATGGTAAAAAAGAACCCTCACATTGGCAGTAGAACTGGAGCTCTGAGCTGTACCATTTGAGAGTAGATATTCCATGTAGAAGTCTGGGATTTTATAGTATCACCTACATTTCTCAGGCCAATTCCTTTCTTCAGAAGAAGGCAGACCATAAGCATTTGTGATCACTCATATTCTGACAAATAATTTTGGGGTTTTTTTGTCTGTTTGTTTTAAGAAATTCAGATCAGTCCTTGATAGAAAAGTCAAATCTTTTTCCAAGATGTTGAGATTGATTTAGAGACCCAGGCAAGCACAGACAGGCTGGTAGCTATTTCTGTATCTTAGATTGATGGTCTATGATAGACAGCAGGGGAAGACAGTATGACCTGTGGTTGACACAACTATTAGATACAGAGGATGAGGAGTGTTTCCAGAGAAGTTAAAACTATAACTTGATGACATTAAGGGGGTGTGCCAGGAATGGAATTCTTCACAATTTGAGAAATGAAGAAGGGTCACAGAATGTTTGAAACAACACACCCTCTAGGTGGTATTAGTGTAAACGTGTATACTCTTTTTTGGTAAATTGTTTTATTGCCTTAGAATAAATCTTTGACAATGTAGAGAACTCCAAGGAAGTGCTTATTACTTTTTTGACAACCCAGCAGGAGTTATGGGAAAAGACCTCTTAATATGCAATAAGATGGTGGACATTATTATGGAAGAATGTAGAAAAGAGCACTGTAGCCTCAGGTTTTATGAACATCCTGAGACTCCTTTCAGGAATTTTACTACTAATTCAAGTATATTCAACTGATTCAGGTAGAAGAGAAAAAAATATTAAGATAAATTTAAGTCCAAAGGTACTTGCAGGCCAAATAAGTTGGCCAATAGGGTATCTTAGACTGAGAACAATCTTGGTGGCTGAGAGAGAAGAGCCATGAAAAGACTGATTGGGGTGTCGGCGGTGAATGCAAAGGTGAGGCATCTCTATCTTCAATTCCAGAGAATGCCATGGTGAGCTTGTCTTTTTTGTTTATTTTTGTTTTCGCACCAGCAAATGGGTATTTAATGGTAAACTGTGTGCTCCTGGAAGATTACCCCCTAATATGAATTGGATTTTGATGTATTAATTATTGAATACTGGGCAGATTTTGAGTGTATGGTTTTGCTCTCTAATATGGCTAATGGGTTCATTTGCCTGATAACCCTTCAAGTAGCAGGCCCTTGTTGTGTTGTTCTTTTCTTTCATTTTGTTTTAACATAATAAGTTGTGGTTAAGGTGGGTCAAAAAAGATGTTGCTGCAGTTTATGTCAAAGAGTGTTCTTATGTCTTCCTCTAAGAGTTTTATAGTGTCTGGCCTTACGTTTAGGTCTTTAATCCATTTTGAGTTTATTTTTGTATATAGTGTTAGGGAGTGTTCTAATTTCATTCTTTTACATGTAGCTGTCCAGTTTTCCCAGCACCACTTACTGAAGAGGCTGTCTTTTCTCCATTGTATATTCTGGCCTCCTTTGTCATAGATTTGGTGACCATAGGTGCATGGGGTAATCTCTGGGCTTTCTATCCTATTCCATTGATCTATATTTCTGTTTTGGTGCCAGTACCATACTGTCTTGATTACTGCAGTTCTGTAGGGACCTAATTAAACTTAAAAGCTTTTGCACAGCAAAGGAAACCATAAACAAGACGAAAAGACAACCCTCAGAATGGGAGAAAATATTTGCAAACAAAGCAACTGACAAAGGCTTAATCTCTAAAATATACAAACAGCTCATGCAGCTCAATATCAAAAAAACCAAACAACCCAATCAGAAAATGGGCAGAAGACCTAAATAGACATTTCTCCAAAGAAGACATACAGATGGCCAAGAGGCACATGAAAAGCTGCTCAACATCACTAATCATTAGAGAAATGCAAATCAAAACCACAATGAGGTATCACCTCATACCAGTTAGAATGGGCATCATCAGAAAATCTACAAACAACAAATGCTGGAGAGGGTGTGGAGAAAAGGGAACCCTCTTGCACTGTTGGTGGGAATGTAAATTGATACAGCCACTATGGAGATCAGTATGGATGTTCTTTAAAAAACGAAAAATAGAACTACCATATGACCCCACAATCCCACTACTGGGCATACACCCAGACAAAACTAATCCATCCCTTTCCTCTCTTCCTTTTCTGAACTAAATAATCACTTCAAATGCAAATCAGTTTAGCAGTCACATTTTCTGTGGCATATCTACATCTATATCATCTATATCTCTGTATCTCTCTCTATATAAAACTGCTTATATTCTAAGGTAGGATATAAGAAATAATTCTGAAGTAAATAATGTGTGCTTAAGAAATAATTAATTTAAAATGATTTAATTGCCTCAGAAAGACGTATGTTATTCATGTCTTTTTTTTTTTTTTTCTTTTTGAGAACTCTGGGTGCTATGCTCTATTCTTCTTCTCTTTACCAACTCTGATTCTCCCTGTTTTACTAATTGGAGGAATTGACTTCCACAAAGATTGAAAAGGTGCTGGCAGTCAGATGGTGACCAAGAGAGAAAGTGACATGATTCCCTGAACTAAATTTCACTTATTACCAAGTTCCAAGAAAGAAAGAATAAATGTGTTTTTAAAGAGAATCAAAGAATGAAAATCTATCTTTGTGTCTCACATGAAGAGGAATTCTGTGTCTGCCTATGCTAATGTCATCAAAGTGAAACCTTTTGATTGATGAAACACATGGTGCAGCTCTGTATTTACACATATAATAAAAGTCAAAACAGTAACTTATTATCAGATGTCATTTTATTTGAACAGCCAGAGGAGAGACTGTTTATCTTATTGAGCCTTTGTACTAATTTGCTTTCCTGAATGTGGAATGTGTGATGTGCTATGTAATTTCATTTGGGCAGTTGCAGGGGAAAACCAACCCACCAAACAAACTTGGGCCATATATTGGCAACTGAGTATGCACC
Source organism: Leucopleurus acutus (assembly GCF_964270905.1). Taxonomy (NCBI): domain Eukaryota; kingdom Metazoa; phylum Chordata; class Mammalia; order Artiodactyla; family Delphinidae; genus Leucopleurus; species Leucopleurus acutus. The sequence goes on along the minus strand of NC_139148.1, from coordinate 108,870,346 downwards.
TTGCTTGGAGAGGCATTAAGGTTTTCAAGCCAGAGGAGTAACTGAGTGAGTTTTCAGTAATCTGTGAGAGGCAACTGATTTCTTGGAAAGAGAATGGGCTTTGGGGTTCGAAAGATACGGATTCAAATCTTGACCCTGTCATTTACAGAGTGAATGAGCTTAAGAAAATTAATTAACCCAGTGATTCTAAAACTTTCAGGTTTCAAGAAATAGTAACATAAAAAAATAGTGTGACTGACTAACATGTGGTCCCAACTTTTTACTTCACTATGTAAAGTTGCAATAAAACCCCACAAATAAACACATGAAGAATTATCAGTTATCATCACCATCTATGGCAGATGCCTACCCAATACCCATTTCCTTTTCTTCCTCATCTATAGAATCTCAATTTTGCTCAGGGAAGCAACACACTCAGCTAAAATACTACATTTAACAGTCTCCTTTGTACCTAGGAAGAGTCATAAGACACAATTCTGAGCAATGAGACATAAAGGGGAGTCTCCTGGGATTTCTGGAAGACTTCTGCATTCCTGTTATAGGGGCCACTGATTCTTCCTTATTTTTCTTCTGCCTTTTTTTTTCCCTGGACATGAGTCTGGGGGTGGGGCAGCCAGCCATCTTGTAACCATGCAATAGACATAAGAATAAACGTTATATGCTAAGGAAGTCAGAGGATGAGGAGAAGATGAAAAGGAGCCTGGGTTCCTAATGGCATTGTGGAGCCACCTTATCAGATTTGGATTTCCCACCGCAGGTCTTCTCATGAGAGAAAAATACTTCCTACTTTTTAAACCATTATTTTCTGGGTTTCTGTTACTAATGATGAAATATAATCCTAATGGGCATATTACCATTTTGTAGAAGAAAGGATATTTTAATACTCAAAATTTCTTGCCTTCCTTTCTCCATAAAAGATCGCTTCCTTTCTTTATATTTTGCCATCTCCAGAATCCTATCAGGGCATTTTTAGTCCTGTGCCACCTTGGTTTATGTATTCTATCTCCTTGATGAGTCTTCCCCTACTTCAAGATATTTCTCTCAGCTGGGCAATCCCCCTCAGGAATTTTCTAAATAGATGTTCCTGTTGATGCTTCCAAACCTGTATTCTCATGGGCTAAGAAATAATGAATATGTCCTCTGCCATTTGTTCCTTGAAACTTTGCTTTTCCTTTGCTTGAGAATTTTCTAGGTTTTGTGTAACTTGTGAAACAGAATGGAAGAAAGCATCCTTTTTACTACTTCTTTCCCTGAAGCATTAGTATCTGCCTTGAAAGTTGAATACTTCTCTCTTATTTCACTTCGCCTTTGAAGCAGTCCCAGATGAGTTGTATTTCAAAGAGCATTTTATTTTTATATTTTGATGGTATGTTATTTAGAGAATGAAAATTTATGACTGTTATAGCTTCATTGTGGATTGTATCCTTTGTCTAAGAGTTTAAAATATGTTCATTGTCTGGGTTCATCTTTTTACCTTGAATTCTATTTTTTAAATAATAATATTGTGAATCTCTTATTATTATATATGGCTGATATATCTGTGCCTAACATCTAATTTTAACTTTCTCATACTGTTTACTTTAGAAATGTATCTTATAAATACCATATAGATGAATTTATCTCAATTCAATCTGAGAGTCTTTTTAATAAGGTGATTCATTTAAAACTTATTTTTGGAACTGAAAAGCTTGTTCTTATTTTACCACTTTATGCTTTCTCTCATATCTATTTTTTACTAGAAAATATTTGCTTTGTATTCTATTCCTTTATCATCTGAAAAGTATGCATTCTGTTTTTATTTATATTCATGGTAAACATTGATCATTTTAAAACATACTTGAACCTATCAGTATTTAATTATCAATGCCATAAATGATATATTATTTTTTGAGGTCACCTACTTGTTAATTACTTTCATATGTATCTTTTCTTCTCCCTTCTGGAATATCATCTTTCTTCTCTATTTTCCTGATTATTTACTTATCTCATCCGGTATTTAAAAATTTTTTTCTACCTCTTAGGCAGCTCCAGCTTCATGTCAAACTAGCCCAATTTCATCCCATCATACATATGGTGCATTTCTTACAGAATTTTACAAACCAGAAACAACAACCCAGAAATACAAACCAGAAGTAGATTTACAGAGGAGGAGTCTCTTAAATCCATTGCCTGTTATTCTTAAGTACCGAATAATTCATTTCACTGTCCCAACTCACAGGGGGCTTCAAGCCTTTGTCTGCTAAACTCCTTCTAAAGGTTATTGGGTGAAATCTTGGCCGATGTTGAACTAGGAGAGAAACACCCCTGGGTGAATATCAGCTGAGCTCTTAAGACAAGTGTGGTAATATAATAGTAATCAGGGCCTTTAAACTTGCTCTTCCTTCCTCTACAATGCTCATTCCCCAGATACTTGCATGTTCACTCCCTCACTTTATTCATATGTCCACTTAAATGTCACCTCCTCAGCAAGATCTTCTCTATGCCTTTATCATTCTCTACCCGTTAAGCTCATTATTCCATAGCTCTTATCATTGCCTGAATTTCTATTAATTACCTATTAATTTATTAATTGTCCATCTTCCCCCATTTCACCTTTCTTTTTTGATGGCTGTATTTGCAAAATCTAGAACAATGACTGGTGCATACAAAGTACTCAAGAATATGTGTTGAACAAATTAATTTTCACTTGTCACCTGAAGCGGCAAGCCCGTAAATAAAGGTTTGAATAGAGTAAGTGTGGTAGCGGAAAAAAAATGGATGAAATACCAGGAAAAAAAATTCAAATAAAGTGCCTTGGCACACTTAAATACTCTAAATCAGTCTATAGGTGTCAAATTGTTGGAAATAATTAATCTAAAAACTATAATGCCCAGGGTGCACTACTCTTATAGCTCTTCCATGCTTAGCCTTCTCCTGTGTTTATTTAACATTCTCAGATACAAAGTACCACCTCCTAGCTCCTTTACTAAAGTCACACTACATATATTAGAGCTCAGGATAGATAAGAATTAGAGAATGGAGTATGGTTGCTGTTGGATACATTATCTATGACCTCCCTAGAAAGAAGCTACTGTGAAATAGAGGATGTTTTCCCTTTTTAAGGGCAGTTAAATTTCCATCATTCTCTGCCTCAGCGCCTCATTTAAACTTTCCTTAATTAGAAACTACTCCTATTGTGTGACAGAACTTTGACTAGCATTTCAGATCTGTTGATATTTTGCATCACTTACCATACCTTTATTACTTATTCAATGGGAAGCTTGGAGAATGTGAACATGGAAGTCCACTAAAACTGTTAAATGAAGGAAATTATTTTGTCAGATTTTCAATTTATAAAGAACAAGACTGTCATACAGAGTGAAGTAAGTCAGAAAGAGGAAAACAAATATCGTATATTAACGCATATATGTGGACTCTAGAAAAATGGTATAGATGATCTTATTTGCAAAACAGAAATAGAGACAAAGACATAGAGAATAAATGTATGGACACCAAAGGGGAGGGGGGGGGTGAGATGAATTGGGAGAGTGGGATTGACATATATACACCATTGATATTAGATTGGCCAAAAAGTTCATTTGGATTTTTCCTTAACATCTTATGGAAAAACCCAAACGAACTTTTTGGCCAACCCAATACTATGTATAAAATAGATAACTAATGAGAACCTACTGTATAGCTCAGGGAACTCTACTCAGTGCTTTGTGGTGACCTAAATGGGAAGGAAATCCAAAAAAGAGGGGATTTAGGTGTATGTATAGCTGATTCACTTTGCTGTACAGTAGAAATTAACACAACATTGTAAAGCAAATACACACTAATAAAAATTAATTGAAAAACAAAAGAACACTCTGGCAGTAGTGTAGAAGATAAATCCAAGAAATTGAGATTAGAGGGAAGATTGCTTAGGAGGCTTTTGCAGTATAACAAAGATGATTAAATTGTGAATTAATGATACAGTAGTGAAGGTGGGAAGGAGAGGGCAGATTTGAGAAATATTTAGAGGGAAAATCAACAAAAAGTTGTAATTGATTGAATGCATTGAGGAGTAAAGACAGATTGGTACTAAGGATGACTCCAGATTCTTTCTCTTGAAACACAGGGAAGCTAGAAGGGCCAGTGACCAAGGTACGGAATACATAAGGAAGGGTAGCCTTAAGGTGAAAATAATCAATGCCATTTCAGATATACAGTGAGTTTAAAGTGCGTTTGAAATTTAATTGGATATAGTTAATACATAATTGGACTATAAGAGTCTGAAGATCATGGAAGAAGTTAGGTATAGAGATAAAGAACGTAGGTGTCATCACCTTTTAAGTGACAGCTAAAATCATATACGTGGGTGAGATCAGATAGTGAGATTTTGTAAAAATGACAAATGGGTTAAGAGAAATCCCTATAAAATATCCTTATTTAAAGAAATGGGTAGAGATGATAAGAAATAATAGAAGGAGTGTAGAAAATAGCCCAAGGTGTTAGAGAAGAGTGCATGACATTATGGGAAGAGAAAGGTGCAGGGAGGGAGTAGTCAACAGTTAGTTACACAAATGCAGTAAGTTTGTGAAAATTCACAGAGCTGAACACTTATGATTTTGCATTCTGCTGTATTGATATAAATATAAATTTGATATAAATATAAATTTATATTAAAATTGTTTCATCCCCTATGGGTCTTGATGAGAGGGAAGGGGTTAGCCTTGCTGAAGCCAGTGGTCACTAGAACTAAAATTTGGGTTATTATTATCAAGGAAGAAAGTGAGGAATGGTTATAAGGTAGCTAACCAATAGCATCTGTTATTCACCCAGGTAAATAATAGAATTTGGTTTAAATATCTTGTTAGACATAACAAAAGAAAAAATAAAATTAAGTAAATTTTAAAAAGAACAGAATTTTCTTATTTAGTAGCACTACCTACCTAGTAGCACTACAGTTGAATTAGACTTCTAACATTTTTACTGCATGTAAAGGAAATTAAGATAATTAGGCTACAATAAGGAAGATGTCATTTAATTCACCATGACACTGATTCTCCACCCTATCAGACTCAACAACTCCTAGAACTAACATTTTACAATGACCCTTATACTATCCTGAAATGGAACTTATGATGTAACATACTTTCACACATCACTTTTAAAATGCAATGCCCCAATTGTAATACAAAGGAGAAATAAAAGTAAACTAATTTCTGAAAATATAATATGCATTTTAATATATAAATGCTGAGGCATGACTACCTAGAAGGTCTAATAAAGGAGTAAGTTACTTGCGTGTACTTATAATGAATACATTTGGTTTTAAAAGTAGGAGAAGGAAAAGAAACTAGTCCTTACAAAAAGTACAGAAAAATGATAACAAGGAAGTTTATGCAGATGCTAAATTAAAAACTAGTATTAGGATAAACAGTAACAGAGCACAGTTACTGGTATATGATGGAAGAAAGGAAGAAATAGCCTTAATTAAAGTAAAGATAACATATTCCCCCAAATTACATACTGTGGAAGTAAAGAAAACTAGGAATTATGTTATTCTTGAAAATAGGCTGAACATCATAGATGAGGTGTAGTAACATTTTACATTATGACATGGCAAGTGGTAGGCATGAGGTAGCAAGAAAACAATATCCCCTTTTAGAAAATCTTATCACACGTCAAGGCACATGTTCTCTCTCTAGTACTTAAAGAAACTTTGGAGATGTTGACTGGTAGATCTCTGTGAACAGTATCATAGTAAAATTCAAAAAAAAAAAGAGTTTAGAAATAAGTAAATAATTTTAATATTTATTTTTCATATTATAGATTTTATATCCTTGTGTTAGGAAAATCAAAAATGTATAGATGGACTTCCAACCTCTGGTCCAGTGGATAACGATTTTAGAAGACATTCCTGTCTTCACAACAAAGAATAAGCTGAACAAACTGAACATCAACAAATTTTCTTAGATCCATCAGAGAATTGAGAATTGAGGTCACAGGGCAAACTGTTGCCCCCCAAACTGGAGAAACAGAGGAAGACACAGAGAATCACAGCTCACAGGACAGGGGCCCAGATTGGAAACCTCTGCAGGGAACAGTACCATAGCACTAATTTAGTGCACTAAATTTTACTTTAAAGACCTAGTAAAATAAAATTAGCGTCTTCAGGAAATCTGAAAATAAAGCAAGAGTTCCTGGAGAACAATAAGACAGATTTAATCACAAAATAAGCCAAATGTGTTTTTTTTTCCTCTTGCTCTACTAATTGAAATTTTTAAAAGCATTTCAAGGTGGTACTTATAGCTACCATCTAATGAGAGATTGCAAATCTTCTCTACAAAAAGCAACTACAGAGCTGGAGAAAATTGACAGAATAACCATTTCAATGCTTTGTAAATCTACCAGTGGTTTACAATTTTAGAAGCATGTATGGTTGAAAAACTGATGAAAATTGAGTAAGAACGGTGGGAATCTGTGGTGTTCTGGCCCACACCTGTATTCAGTTAAGGCAGGGGTTCTGCCAGGACAGGGCAAGCCATAAGGACCAGCATTTTCTTTTCTCTGATAGTAGGGGTAGGAATGATATTTTCAGAGACAGGTGAACAGAGCAGGATCACTGGCTCTACTATGCTGGGGTTACTGTAGTATGTGGAGCAGGTGTATTCCTGGCTGAGGATGCATGCATGAGAAGTAGAGATCAGACTTCTCTGATAATCCCACATAATCCTGGTCAACTTTGAGCCTGCCCATGGGAGACCCAAAAGAGCCAGTGGAATCTAAGTGACCAGGCGGGCTTAGAAATGGTCTGAACTTTGAATGTGCTCACCTACCCATACACAGAGTCATTGGCAGAAGATGGAATTTTGCTGTTTCAAGGTAGTCATTATAACCTCTGTAGAATCATTATCTAACCACTAAGCTATTCAGATACAGGAAGCCTCCTAGGAAGTCAGAATTTAAAATAAAGACAAGAATATAAGTAAATAAATAAACATGTTTATTTTAAAAATTGAGCTGAACAACAGTATCAATAAATGGCAGGGAATACAGATTTCATAGATTTAACATAGGCAAGTTTTTAAACAAGTAAATGGTAACAACAAAAATCTTTAGAGGGAAAATCAAGATCCAGATTTCTTATGCTATCTAAAATGTCTACTTCTCAGCAAAAAATTTGAGACATTCAAAGAAACAAAAAAAGGTACCCCAGATTCAGGAAAAAAAAAATCAATCAATAGAAAATTGTCCCTGAGTGTACCAGGATGTTGGATTTAGCAGACAAGTATCTTAAGACAGCAATTATCAATATGTTAACTATGTTAAAACATCTTTAAAAACATATTTAAATAATTAAAGGAAAATATGGCAACAATGAATCTACAAATAGAAATTCTCAAGGAGAATTTAGTGAAATTGAGGATACATCAATAGATATTATCCAATATGAAAAATGGAGATAAAGATTATTCAAAAAAAATAGAGCCTCCAAGACCTGGGGGACAGCATCAATTGTAGCAAAATGTGAGTCCCAGAAGGATAGGAGAGAGAGAAATATTTTTTAAAAATTTAAAAAAACAACAACTTTATGCACACAAATCGTATCAATTAGATGACAAGGAAAAAGTCCTAGAAAGACATCAATTACCAATACTGACTCAGGAAGAAATAGAGAATATGATCAGACTAATAACAAGTAAAAAAAATTAAATTCGTGATTAAAAATCTTCCCCCCAAAAAATGTCCAGGACAAGATGGCTTCACTGGTGAATTCTATCAAATAAAGAAGGAAAATAACCAATTTTCTATAATCCCTTTCAGAAAACAGAGAAAGAAACACTCTATAACTCATTCTATAGACACAAAAATCCTTAAGAAAATTTAGCAAACCAAAGTCAGCAACGTATAAAAAAAAGGTTTGCACACTGTGACCAGGTGGAATTTATCCCGAGAAGGTAAAGTTTAGCCAAAAAAAAAAAAGAAAAAAAGGGACTTCCCCAGTGGCGCAGTGGTTAAGAATCCACTTGCCAATGCAGGAGACACAGGTTAGATCCCTGGTCAGGGAAGATCCCACTTGCTGCAGAGCAACTAAGCCCGTGAGCCACAACTACTGAGCTCACACGCCTAGAGCCCGCACTCCTCAACAAGAGAAGCCACCGCAATGAGAAGCCTGTGCACTGCAGTGAAGAGTAGCCACCACTCGCTGCAAATAGAGAAAGCCTACGCGCAGCAATGAAGACCCAACGCAGCCAAAAAAAAAAAAAAAACAGGTGAAGAAGGCAAAGTTGATTTAACATCTCAAAATCAGTGAATGTAATATACAATATTAATAGAATAAAGGATGAAAAATACACTGCCATCTCAATAGACACAGAAAATCATTTAATAAAGTCCAAAATACTTTCATTATAAAAACACTCAAACAACTAGAAATAGGAGAATACTTCCTCAACCTGATAAATGACATCTATGAAAAACCCACAGCTAGCATCATACCTCATAGTGAAAGACAGAGTGCTTTCCCACTACAATTGAGAAAGAGACCAGGATATATGCTTTTGCCAGTCCTATTCTACATTATATTGAAGATCCTGCCAGTAAAATAATGTAAGAAAAAAATTAAAAGCATCCAGATTAGAAAATAAGCAATAAAACTGTCTTTATTCATAGATAACATGATAACATGATCCTGTATGTAGGAAGTCCCAAGGAAACCCCCCAAAACTAGGACTAAGAGACAATTTCAACAAAATCAGAGAATACAGCATCCCTTTACAAAATCAATTGCATTTCTATATACCTGCAACAAACAGTCATGAAATCTAGTTAAGAAAACAATTCCATTTGCAATAGCCTCAAGAGAATAAAATACTTAGGAATAAATTTAACATGAACATTTCAGTTTCATGGATTGAGAGATTCAAGATCATCTGAAGGGCAATTCTGTCCAGGTTGATCTAGAAACGCAACAAAAATTCAAAATCTTAGCAGGCTTTTTTATAGAAATTGACAAGCTGATCTTAAAATTCAGGTGGAAATGCAAGAAACCAGAATAGCAGGTACAACCTTGAAGAAGAGCAAAGTTTGAAGATTTACACTTTTTTATTTCAAAACTTCCTCCATAACTATAATAATACATACAATATGGTACTGTGAAAATTACATATATGCAACAGAATTGAAAGTCCAGAAGCAAATCCTTATATTTATGAACAATGGATACTGGACTAAGGTGCTGAAGCAATAAAATGGGAAAAGGATAAGCTTTTTAACAAATAATGCCAGGACAAAAACCACATATAAAAATGTGAACTTAGACCCTTACCTCACACTATACACAAAAGTTAACTCAACATGAGTAATACATCTAAATGTGAATGCTGAAACTATGTAACATAAAGCAAAATATTCATAATCTTGGTCTGGCCAAAAATGTTTTAGATGCAACACCAAAATCATGGTCCATAAAAATTTTTTTAAATTATAAATTAGACTTCACAAAAATGAAAAATGTTTGTCCTTCAAAAGAAACCATTTACCTATAATAGTCAAAAACTGGTTAAAAAATTTTCAAATAATATGTCTGATAATAAAAATTTTCAAATAATATATCTGATAACATATTCTGATAATATTCAGAATACATAAAGAACCCTTAACACTCAATAATAATACAAACAATACAATTCAAAAATTGACAAATGATTTGAATAGACATTTTACTATGAAGATAAACTAATGGCTAATAAGCATATTTTAAAATGCTTGACATCACTAGCTATCAGAAAAAGCAAAATACAACCAGAGTGAGATACCATTTCAGACTCCCTAGAATGGCTGTAATAAAAAGATAGACACTATCAAGAGTTGGCAAGGATATGGAAAAACTGGATCTCTCATGTATTGTTGGTGGGAAGGTAAAATGGTGCAGCCACTTTTGGAAATAGTTTGATAGTTCCTTAAAAAGTTATACATAAATTTACTGATAACCTCCTAATTCCATACCTAGGTATCTACCCAAGGTAAATTAAAACCCGTGTATATGCAAAAAATATGTATGCACATTTTCATAGCATTATTATTTATAATAGCCCCCAAATGGACACAATCTTAATCTGGTGAATAGGTAAAATGCTGACACATGCTATAACATGGATGGACCTGTAAAACACCATGTAACAGTAAAAGAAGCACAATGCAAAAGAGCACACTCAATGACTCCATTTGTTTTAAATGTCAACGCACTGATGTCTGAGTTCTCATCAAAAGGAAAAACTTGTTTCTTCTTTTTCTTTAATTTCATATTTATATGAGGTCATGGATGTTCACTGAACTTATTGTGGTAATCATTTCATGATGTGTGTAAGTCAAATCATTATGCTGTACACCTTAAACTTTCACAGTGCTGTATGTTAGTTATATCTCAACAAAACTAGAAGGAAACAATGTCAAGACAGGGAAATTTTATAGATATAAAAAGCAGATCAGTAGTTACCTAAAGGTGGAGATGAACACAGATTTTAACTCTAAGTGGTAATAAGGGAACTTGATGAAATATTCAAAACTGGATTGTGGTGATGGTTGCACAACTCTGAAAATTTATAAATTTATTAAAAATAATTGAATCATATCCTTATTATAGGTAGATTTCATGATATATAAATTATACCTAAATAAAGCTGTTGAAAAGTGGATAAGGATTATATATAAGGACTAACAGTTTGAAATGCAAGCCGAATATATTATTAAGCACCAATGACTATTCAAGGCATTAAAATAGGAAGTCAGAGGATATGTTGTTAGACCCTTACTAAGTCATTGCTTTATGTAAACCTAGTTTATTCACCTAGCTATACTTAAATGTGTTTCTAGTTTTCATGACCTTCTCTGCCTTGCCATAAGGGGATCCACACAATGTTAGATAGGGGAGGAAAAAGCAAGGTCACTCACAGTGAAGCAGCTCAGAGGGAAGAAGAAGGAAGGGAGGGAGAGAGGAAGAGACCAGTATGTTTCAGTCAAGTACTTAGAAGCTTTTCATTTTAACAAGAGGTAGCAAATTATGGTGGCCAAGTATGCGGACTCTGGAGCCAGTCTGCTGAATTCATAACACTGTCTCTCACATTTACTAGTGATATGACCTTGGATAAGTCACTGAATTTCTCTGCACCTCAATTTCGTTACCAATAAAATGAGCAAATAATATATTAAATTATTCTTAGGGTTGTTGACAGGATGAGTTAACATGTGCATAGAACCTACAACACTAGGTAACCTAGCATAGAGTAAACACCATACTCTAGTTAGCTGTCATTACTATCTCTACAGAATAAGACTATTTTAGCCAATCCCTGGAAGTTCATCCTGGGACCTATAGGTCTCAATATAAAGGGTCAACTTTTGATTAGACAATGGTAGACACATTCCTCTAATAAGCTTTTCCTCAGAATTAGAAAAGCTCCAAAAATAATTTTCAAGTACCTATTACCTAATACCAGCTTACTGCATAATCATTTGTAGTTAACTTATGTGTCAACAAGAGGGTATGCAAAAAATAATGAATGAGGAGGATTCAGAATCAAATTTCTTACAGTCATATTACCACTTTCTACAGATATTCATTTTTATGTAACTCTACATTCAATACCCTACAATAAAACCAATATTTAAAATAGACACAGGGAAAGAGCCATCAAAGTCCTATGGTATACATCTTTCCCCTAAAAGCCTTTCAGTGTCTTGTGAACACTTATTCATAGCTGGACTCATTCATAAACTTAATTCATTCTCTTCTTTTTACATTTAATAGTAATAATTTTTTCAGTTATTTCTATAGCTTAGGAAGGTGTGAGGTGAAAAATAAACTTTGATGATTAATTTGGTGCTTGACAGAGTATAAATTGTGATGTTTAAAGATTACACTCATTAAAGTAAGACTGGGAAGCTAATTGTGGTCTATGTTGTCAACTTCCTGTGTTTTTGATATTATGCAGCTTCTATTTTGTAAATGTTGTGGAAGATAACAAAGCCCTAAGTGAATGACTATAAAATTTTTTTTACGCTCTTTTTCAAATAACCAATTAGATGTCCCAACATTTTATACTGAGTAATTCTTTCTTTTACTGCTGTTTTGTGATAGAAATTTTTTTTTTTTTTTTTTTTTTTTTTTTTTTTTTTTTTTGCGGTATGTGGGCCTCTCACTGTTGTGGCCTCTCCCATTGCGGAGCACAGGCTCCGGACGCGCAGGCTCAGCGGCCATGGCTCACGGGCCTAGCCGCTCTGCGGCATGTGGGATCTTCCCGGTCCGGGGCACGAACCCGTGTCCCCTGCATCGGCAGGCGGACTTTCAACCACTGCGCCACCAGGGAAGCCCTAGAAATTTTATTATACACTAAAGGTTTATATTTTATTCTAAGCTATATATATAAATATAATATTTCTACTTATAGAAATAATCTATAAATTATTAAAAATTATTTATAGAAATTATATTATTTTAAAAGATATCTGATGAATAATCCTTCACCGATACCCTTCATTTATAAATTGGTTAATCTTATGTTTTTATTCCTTCAGTTGAACTTGATGGTTTAAAATAATTTTTTAAAAGTGCATAATGGCTAGGGATTCTGATTAGAATTTTTTTTTTTTTTGCGGTACGCGGGCCTCTCACTGTTGTGGCCTCTCCCGTTGCGGAGCACAGGCTCCAGACGCGCAGGCTCAGCGGCCATGGCTCACGGGCCTAGCTGCTCCACGGCATGTGGGATCTTCCCGGACCGGGGCATGAACCCGTGTCCCCTGCATCGGCAGGCGGACTCTCAACCGCTGCGCCACCAGGGAAGCCCTCTGATTAGAATTTAATTAAACTTTAATTGTGGAAAAATAGTCATTTTTGCACATGTATGTATGGGTTTTCCCATATAAAACTTGGTAGATGTGTTTATTTACATTTGTCTTCACATAGGTCCTCTTCATTTCTTGTTAAACTTACATTCCTTGATATTTTGTAATTTTTCTTCTAATGTAGAATATCGTTTTCCAGTCCATCTTCTAATTGGTATTTGCTACAATATCAAGAAACTATTGCTCCATTACTGAACTCTTTCATTATGTTAATAGAGGTTGTACAGTGTAGGGGCTTACAATACAGATTCTAGAACCCCACTTCAGTGTGACACTAAGAGAGTCACCTAACTTTGTGGTGCCCCAGTTTCCTTATTTGTAAAATGGGAATGATAATAATAGTATCTATTTCATAGTTTTATTATGAGGTTAAATAATTTATGTAAAGTTTTTAGAATGTCTTGCACGCTTTAGTGATTGTTACTTCTATTCTCAGAGAGTGTCTAGGTACATAATCTACCTGTAAGTATTTTAACTTTATCTTTCCAGTAGTTCTACCTTTTATTTATTTAGTTTGCATCTTATCATATTGGACAGAATTTCCTAGCCAATATTAACTAACTTTTCTTGTTCCTAATGTAATACAATTATCTTTATTGTTTCATAGAAAGTGTGGTGCTGTCCATTGACTTAAGAGCTATTACCTGTTGTAGAATATTATAAGTATTCTTTCTTCAGTATTGGATATGGAATGGAATTTATCAACTACTTGTTAATTGTCCCTAATACTACCATACCAAATTTGACCTACTAACATGACACACTGAGAGATTTCTTTTTTTTTTCCTTTTATTTATTTATTTATTTATTTATTTATTTTTAACATCTTTATTGGGGTATAATTGCTTTACAATGGTGTGTTAGTTTCTGCTTTATAACAAAGTGAATCAGTTATACATATACATATGTTCCCATATCTCTTCCCTCTTGCGTCTCCCTCCCTCCCACCCTCCCTATCCCACCCCTCCAGGCTGTCACAAAGCACCAAGCCAATATCCCTGTGCCATGCGGCTGCTTCCAACCAGCTACCTACCTTACTACGTTTGTTAGTGTGTGTATGTCCATGACTCTCTCTCGCCCTGTCACAGCTCACCCTTCCCCCTCCCCATAACCTCAAGTCTGTTCTCTAGGAGGTCTGCGTCTTTATTCCTGCCTTACCCCTAGGTTCTTCATGACATTTTTTTTTTCTTAAATTCCATATATATGTGTTAGCATACGGTATTTGTCTTTTTCTTTCTGACTTACTTCACTCTGTATGACAGACTCTAGGTCTATCCACCTCATTACAAATAGCTCAGTTTCGTTTCTTTTTATGGCTGAGTAATATTCCATTGTATATATGTGCCACATCTTCTTTATCCATTCATCCGATGATGGGCACTTAGGTTGTTTCCATCTCTGGGCTATTGTAAATAGAGCTGCAATGAACATTTTGGTACATGACGCTTTTTGAATTTCGGTTTTCTCAGGGTATATGCCCAGTAGTGGGATTGCTGGGTCATATGGTAGTTCTATTTGTAGCTTTTTAAGGAACCTCCATACTGTTCTCCATAGTGGCTGAACCAATTCACATTCCCACCAGCAGTGCAAGAGTGTTCCCTTTTCTCCACACCCTCTCCAGCATTTATTGTTTCTAGATTTTTTGATGATGGCCATTCTGACCGGTGTGAGATGATATCTCATTGTAGTTTTGATTTGCATTTCTCTAATGATTAATGATGTTGAGCATTCTTTCATGTGTTTGTTGGCAGTCTGTATATCTTCTTTGGAGAAATGTCTATTTAGGTCTTCTGCCCATTTTTGGATTGGGTTGTTTGTTTTTTTGTTATTGAGCTGCATGAGCTGCTTGTAAATTTTGGAGATTAATCCTTTGTCGGTTACTTCATTTGCAAATATTTTCTCCCATTCTGAGGGTTGTCTTTTGGTCTTGTTTATGGTTTCCTTTGCTGTGCAAAAGCTTTGAAGTTTCATTAGGTCCCATTTGTTTATTTTTGTTTTTATTTCCATTACTCTCGGAGGTGGGTCAGAAAGGATCTTGCTGTCATTTATGTCATAGAGTGTTCTGCCTATGTTTTCCTCTAAGAGTTTGATAGTTTCTGGCCTTACATTTAGGTCTTTAATCCATTTTGAGCTTATTTTTGTGTATGGTGTTAGGGAGTGATCTAATCTCATACTTTTACATGTACCTGTCCAGTTTTCCCAGCACCACTTATTGAAGAGGCTGTCCTTTCTCCACTGTACATTCCTGCCACCTTTATCAAAGATAAGGTGTCCATATGTGCGTGGGTTTATCTCTGGGCTTTCTATCCTGTTCCATTGATCTATCTTTCTGTTTTTGTGCCAGTACCATACCGTCTTGATAACTGTAGCTTTGTAGTATAGTCTGAAGTCAGGGAGCCTGATTCCTCCGGTTCCTTTTTTCGTTCTCAAGATTGCTTTGGCTATTCGGGGTCTTTTGTGTTTCCATACAAATTGCAAAATTTTTTGTTCTAGTTCTGTGAAAAATGCCAGTGGTAGTTTGATAGGGAATGCATTGAATCTATAGATTGCTTTGGGTAGTAGGGTCATTTTCACAATGTTGATTCTTCCAATCCAAGAACATGGTATATCTCTCCATCTATTTGTATCATCTTTAATTTCTTTCATCAGTGTCTTATAATTTTCTGCATACAGGTCTTTTGTCTCCTTAGGTAGGTTTATTCCTAGATATTTTATTCTTTTTGTTGCAATGGTAAATGGGAGTGTTTTCTTGATTTCACTTTCAGATTTTTCATCATTAGTATATAGGAATGCCAGAGATTTCTGTGCATTAATTTTGTATCCTGCCACTTTACCAAATTCATTGATTAGCTCTAGTAGTTTTCTGGTAGCATCTTTAGGATTCTCTATGTATAGGATCATGTCATCTGCAAACAGTGACAGCTTTACTTCTTCTTTTCCGATTTGGATTCCTTTTATTTCCTTTTCTTCTCTGATTGCTGTGGCTAAAACTTCCAAAACTATGTTGAATAAGAGTGGTGAGCGTGGGCAACCTTGTCTTGTTCCTGATCTTAGTGGAAATGCTTTCAGTTTTTCACCATTGAGGATGATGTTTGCTATAGGCTTGTCATATATGGCCTTTATTATGTTGAGGAAAGTTCCCTCTATGCCTACTTTCTGCAGGGTTTTTATCATAAATGGGTGTTGAATTTTGTCAAAAGCTTTCTCGGCATCTATTGAGATGATCATGTGGTTTTTCTTCTTCAATTTGTTAATATGGTTTATCACATTGATAGATTTGCGTATATTGAAGAATCCTTGCATTGCTGGAATAAACCCCACTTGATCATGGTGTATGATCCTTTTAATGTGCTGTTGGATTCTGTTTGCTAGTATTTTGTTGAGGATTTTTGCATCTATGTGCATCAGTGATATTGGCCTGTAGTTTTCTTTCTTTGTGACATCCTTGTCTGGTTTTGGTATCAAGGTGATGGTGGCCTCGTAGAAGGAGTTTGGGAGTGTTCCTCCCTCTGCTATATTTTGGAAGAGTTTGAGAAGGATAGGTGTTAGCTCTTCTCTAAATGTTTGATAGAATTCGCCTGTGAAGCCATCTGGTCCTGGGCTTTTCTTTGTTGGAAGATTTTTAATCACAGTTTCAATTTCAGTGCTTGTGATTGGTCTGTTCATATTTTCTATTTCTTCCTGATTCAGTCTTGGCAGGTTGTGCATTTCTAAGAATTTGTCCATTTCTTCCAGATTGTCCATTTTATTGGCATAGAGTTGCTTGTAGTAATCTCTCATGATCTCTTTTATTTCTGCAGTGTCAGTTGTTACCTCTCCTTTTTCATTTCTAATTCTATTGATTTGAGTCTTCTCCCTTTTTTTCTTGATGAGTCTGGCTAGTGGTTTATCTATTTTGTTTATCTTCTCAAAGAACCAGCTTTTAGTTTTATTGATCTTTGCTATTGTTTCCTTCATTTCTTTTTCATTTATTTCTGATCTGATTTTTATGATTTCTTTCCTTCTGCTAGCTTTAGGGTTTTTTTTTGTTCTTCTTTCTCTAATTGCTTGAGGTGCAAGGTTAAGTTGTTTATTCTAGATGTTTCCTGCTTCTTAAGGTGGGCTTGTATTGCTATAAACTTCCCCCTTAGAACTGCTTTTGCTGCATCCCACAGAGAGATTTCTTTACATTAAGTCATCCTTAGATTTGTTAGGGGAAGCATTTTGATAAATTATATTTTCCAGAAATAAGCATTTCTTTAAATGAAATTGTCAAATTTGTGGCCTAAGGTGAAAGTATAACTCTGGAGTCAGATGCTTGTATTTTGTGGAGCTTTGTTTTTGTTTTTTTTACTTTAGGGAAGGTACTTAACCTAGCTTTGCTTCCGTTGCCTAACATCTAAAATGTTTCCTATTTTATAGAATGCTTGTGAAGATTACATGAGCTAAGGACATACCACAACACCTGGCACATAATAAAAAGTGTGTTCATGTTATCCATTCCCGTCTCATATCTTCACTGTTCTATGTATGCTTAACCTGTATAAAATGAATCTGTTTTTCCCATTGAGTGATTTGTTGTTTTAAATTCATCTGCATCTAATATTAATATTTCTTCTGCTTTGAGTTTGAAAATTTCCAAAAATAATATTTTCTACTTTTATGCTTAGCTTTTTATATGTAGTCTTTACAAATAGTCTTCTGTATACTTGATGTCATTAAGTCTTATTTTCTACACTTCTATAAGACATACTTTCAGACTAAAGGCAAATGAAATGATTTATTCAATACATATTTTCTGAATTGTTCCAGACTGCCTCTGCCATCCTAGACTTTGAGACTAAGGGGTAATTAATACTATTGAAATATATAAATTCTGTCCTCAAGGAGCTTACACTTTGAAATATATTGAGCTTACATATATCTACTAACAGTATTTTTTTTGTTGAATCTGCCCAACATAAGGCAGCTGCTTTATGATATGAATATGTATTAAAGTAAGAAAATAAGAACCCTTACTTAGTGTATATGTTCATAAATTGTATGCATTGAGAACATAAATACTTTCTGTATTAAGGAGTCTTCATTTAGTCATATCTAAAAGTTTTGCTGCTCTGCCAACTTTCGTGACTTATGTGTGGTGGTTGGAAAATATTATATCTTACTGTAACCACTCAAATGGAAGGTTAGTTAGATATTTCTGTATGAGTGTATATAAACATCCTAAGTTTAAAAAGAAAGACAATTTCTTTCTCAGTGACCCTGGAGATTCTGTAATTCTGTTTGAGCTCAAAAATTTTAAATGTTCTCACAGGTCCTAATGAATTAACAAGCTAGAATTTCAATTTTGACTACAATATCTGTCTTTGCTTAAGCCCCTACATCATTACTGAAATTTAGACATTAGCCACCTCCAGTTTCTTTAGAATAAATACATCTAGTCATTATTTTTTCCAAAGAAATATCACTTTCCCTCTAAAATATGACCTTTTACTCTCACTTTTCTGATTTCACACTAAAGAAATATGTACCCTCTTCAGGAAGGGAAAGACAATCATGACTTATTAAAAATATATAGAAAAAAGGGGAAGCAAGATTTCTAGCTTGTATTAACTAGTTTACTTATATTACTGTTACTTTATGCTCAACCTGTCCTGCCATTTGGATAAGTTGTTAGTACAGGAAGTAAGTTAGGCAATTCATGCTTAAGTTAAGTCTCAAGCACATGCAATTATAGGGTGGCATTTCAGAATGACAGAATTTCATTTTCTAAGTTTGTTATGCAAGTGGCTTTCTAGGGATGTTTTCCTCATTGCTTCTAAAAAATCAAGTTGAGGAGAAGGTAAAATTTTCCACTTTTTATTTTTCAGTATTACTTTGTTATATTCATTAAGTATAACAGATCCCTAATTGCCTAGCAACTAAGCCTAATGAGATTTCTCTCTCCTTTATTTTCTCCCTTCCTTCTTTTCATCTGTCCATCCTCACTTCCTTCCTCTACTTATTTTGCTCTCTTTTATTCTTTTATTAGGATGATTTTGTATTAAAGTATACTGTTTTATTTTTCTTGCTTTTGTTTCTAAATTATATGTAAGATTTTGATATTCAGTTCATGAAATTTCATGACAGCCCACATTTCTCACCATCAACAGATAAAACGTTTTAGAATAAAACACAGGTAACTTGATATCCAAATAGCCAAGCTCTTCTTTCTTCTTTGGTGTCAAGGTAATACTGACTTCACGAGCTGGGAAATGTTTCCTCTTCATTCTTCTAGAAGAGTATGTGTAAAATTAGCATTATTTCTTCCTTAAAAGTTTGGCAGAGTTACTAATAGTGCTATTTTCTCCAGGAGATTTTCAGTTGTTTGGAAATTAAATAACACATTTTTAAATACGCATGGGCCAAAGAAGAAATAATAAAATAATTAGAAATCATTTTTATCTGGATGACAATGAAAACAGAATATATCTAGTTTTGTAGGCTGCAATTAAAGGAGTACTTAAACGGAAATGTGTAGCACTAAATATTTACATTAGAAAGAAAGAAAGTTTCAAATCAACAACCTCAGAGTCCACCTTAAAAAATTAGAAAAGAACAAAATAATTAAATAGTACAAAATACTGCATTATGTCCTTCACCCAAATTCCTCAAATGCTGATTCTTTACCATACTTGCTTAGCCATTGGTTCTTTCTTCTCTCCTTCTCTCTGCAACATTTCGGAGTAAATTGAATATATTATGCCCCTTTACCTTTAAATATTTCAGTGATAACTCCCTACTCCTCTCAAAGAGAGAGAGAGAGAGAGAGAGAGAGAGAGAGGGAGAGAGAGAGAGAGGATTGTCTTCTATAACCATAGTACAATTATGAAAATCTGGAAATTACCATTCACCTTGTTCAGTTGTTGCCATTGTCCTCCTGATGTCCAGGAACCACACAAAGATTATACATTACATTTCGTTACATATGTCTTTAGTTTCCTTTAATATGGAAAAGATTATTTCTGATTATTTTCTCATTTTTTTGTGAAGGCAGAAACTGAAAGCTCAGCAGAATGTTTAAGTGATTTGCCAAGGTCACAGTTGATAAGTGCTATGGCCAGGGTTGAATTATCTTTTGACTCCTTTCTAGTACTATTTTTCTGCTGAGATGTATTGGGATGTGTGTGTGTGTGTGTGTGAGATTGTGTTCCACAGGTTTCTCACCTATGTGCCCAATGTCAGCTACCGTATCTTACCAACCCCATCACCTAATGCAGTGCAGTAAAAACAGCAGTCACTCACTTGTCCACATTTGATTATAGGTTAACAATGTGACCTACATGCTTGCAATATGACCAAATTTTAATTAGAATTCTTCTCATGTGGCTGATGAGAGTTAGCTTCCTTTACTTTGAGTGTAATGAATTTTTAACAGAAAAGGTCCTTGGTAAAATAACTTCATATGTGTATCAAAACAGTTTGTTAACAAAGGGAACGTTATGGATGTGTGTCCAATGCCTTGTTCCCTGACTTAAAATAATTAGGCTTCATCGAAGAAAAATTATTTGCTTTAAGGAACTCTCCTGAGTGAGAAATTGTCCCTATGAGATTTAAGAGGTGTGATTTCATTGACATTTCAGGTGTTATTTTTTCAAATGAACTTTCCTATTATTGAAATGAAGATTTTTTTCCCCCAGCTGAGCAATGCAATGGACAAAAGATGTTTGAAATTAAGCGGTAATAAGCAATTTATTATTGAGAAAGAAAAATAAGGTCCTTAAAGTGCTTCAATTCATTCTCCACACAAATACATGACCCATGCAAATTCAAACTTTCTTGCAATTCGAGTAAGTTCTACAATGGAGGAATAAGCCTCTTAACAAGATTGAATTTGCTATTGTGCATGTTACAAGCTGAACAAACAGAGATTGGGGAAGGCTCTGTTCATTCATGTGCCTCCTTTAAAAAACAAATACCAGTTTAATATAAATGGAAATGAGGGCAACATTAGTGTGAACACAAATCTTGATCCATTGTAACCTAATAATGAAAGCCATATTTTTTTGAGGTTGGATAAATGGATAACGTCATACATTTTAGAATCTGAATGATCACCGTTTTGTTAAGATTTTCTTTTCTGAATTTTACTTTGCATGCTGGGATAATGATAAGCTCTAGCACTAAAAGTCTTGAATGCTGATACGCAAAACTAAAATAGGATGATTAGAAATAATGATGAAAAAAGTACAAATATTACAAAACAAAACTTGAAAGCCAGCTTTGTAAAATTCTGTCTTTATAATCTTTATATTATCAAAATGCCATACCTAGTGGTTGTACTCAAACATTTGCCCTGCTTCAAAGGTATGATCATAGCAGAATTATTACAGAACTTTTCTTTTGTGAACAGGCAGAACTGAAATGTTTCCCTTAATTTGGGAGATGAGAATTTCTGAAGAGCACAGGGAGAAGGTTTGTTTCTAACTCCAAAAGAAGGCCTTCATATTACTCCGTGTCTTAATAGCTTTTAAAAGTTATAAATCAAACTTAACTTCTCTGAATTGTAAAAAGTAAAACTTTCATTTCTAAAGGATACTTTCTTATCTTTTATAACCCATAAATAACTTCATTAAGTCATTATTTAAAATATAGATGTGCCTCAACTTTCTGATTTGACTGTATAAGTAGTCTTTGGAAATGACTGGGGGTGGAACACGGGGATAATCTAAAATGTAACAAGGAGGATTTGCTAAATGAGTTTGGTCCTCTGTAAATGTGGGCAATAGACTTATCTCAAGGAATTATTTTGAAAATTAGATTAGATTATGTATGTAAAATACTCAATATAATGCTTGCAAAGCCAGAGCGAACATTTGGAAATAATAGCTGTCCTTGTTACTACTATTTTGTTAAATGGGCAAATTTCTTCCTAATTTTCCTCTTTCCTAGACTTAAATTCAATAAATAATTTTGCATTATACAGGGTTGGCCAAAAGGTCCGTTCAGTTTTTTCCGTAAGATGGCTCTAGTAGCACTTAGTTGTCTTTAACTTCATTCAAAACGATTTTGTTAAATTGTGTGTGACAGCTGTCATATCAGCATGCATTTAAAAAAAGACATCAAAATTGGTGAATTTTTGTGTGGCCATTTTAATATTGAGGATGAAAGAAAAAAAGCAACATTTTCGGCATATTATGCTTTATTATTTCAAGAAAGGTAAAAACGCAACTGAAATGCAAAAAAAAAAAGATTTGTGCAGTGTATGGAGAAGGTGCTGTGACTGATCGAACATGTCAAAAGTGGTTTGTGAAGGTTCGTGCTGGAGATTTCTCGCTGGACGATGCTCCATGGTCGGGTAGACCAGTTGAAGTTGATAGCGATCAAATCGAGACATTGAGAACAATCAATGTGATACCACGCGGGGGATAGCCGACATACTCAAAATATCCAAATCAAGTGTTGAAAATCATTTGCACCAGCTTGATTATGTGAATCGCTTTGATGTTTGGGTTCCACATAAGTTAAGAGAAAAAAACCTTGACTGTATTTCCGCATGCGATTCTCTACTTAAACATAATGAAAAAGTTTTGTTTTTAAAACAAATTGTGACAGGCGATAAGAAGTGGACACTGTACAATAATGTGGAATGGAAGAGATCATGGGGCAGGCGAAATGAATCACCACCAACCACACCAAAGGCCGGTCTTCATCCAAAGAAGGTGATGTTGTGTATATGGTGGGATTGGAGGGGAGTCCTCTATTATGAGCTCCTTCCAGAAAACCAAACGATTAATTGCAACAAGTACTGCTCCCAATTAGACCAACTGAAAGCAGCACTCGATGAAAAGCGTCCGGAATTAGTCAACAGAGAATGCATAATCTTCCATCAGGATAACGCAAGACCGCATATTTATTTGATGACCAGGCAAAAACAGTTACAGCTTGTCTGGGAAGTTCTGATTCATCCGCCATATTCATCAGACATTGCACCTTCAGATTTCCATTTATTTCGGTCTTTACAAAATTCTCTTAATAGAAAAAATTTTAATTCCTTGGAAGTCTGTAAAAGGCACCTGGAATAGTTCTTTGCTCAAAAAGATAAAAAGTTTTGGGAAGATGGAATTATGAAGTTGCCTGAAAAATGGCAGAAGGTAGTGAAATAAAAGGGTGAATATGTTGTTCAATAAAGTTCTTGGTGAAAATGAAAAATATGTCTTTTATTTTTACTTAAAATACAGATTATTACTTTGTAATATTCTAGAGAAGGAGAAGCCAACTCAATATTTGGCCAACCCAATATTTGGAAACATACCATAATTCCTAATTTGAAAAACTAGAAAAAGATTTGAAGCAACTAAAATTATACTTGGGTTTTTAATTTTTTTATTGGTTTTTATAACATTATATGTTTCATATATACAGTACTATATTTTGACTTCTGTATACACTACAGTGTGCTCACCACCAAAATTTCAGTTTCCATCTGTCACCATAGTGTTGACCCTCTTGACCCATTTTGCCCTCCCCACCCCCTTCCCCTCTGGTAACTACTACTGTTCTCTGTATCTATGTGTTTGATTTTGTTTGGTTTGGTTTGTTGGTTTGTTTTTCCATATGAGTGAAATCATATGGTATTTATCTTTCTTTCTTTGACTTATTTCACTCAGCATAATACCCTCACGTTCCATCCATGTTGAAGCAAATGGCAAGATTTCATCTTTTTCATGGCTGAGTGTATACTTGGTTTTATAGAGACTGAGAAAGAGTTTCTTTTTTCCCTTATCTATATATACATCATTTAGTTTGTAGCACATTATGTATGCTAATATACACTGGAGAAATATTTAACAGTTTGGGGAAGCCATATTATTTAAGGTAGGATTTATTGCTCTAAATTAACATAGTAATTTATGAAATGATAACAGTCAATGAAAGAACTATATAATGAATGCTGAAGGGGAAAGGTTCTAATAGGATACTTAGTCAAAATGCTTGTCAAATACTGAATTTTTTACTATATTTCCAAGTGTTACAAACATTGTATATTCTTATTTGTATGTACTATTTTATTTATTTTACCTTGTATCTTTCCTCAAAGCTCTGAGATAATTTGAAGATACTTGTAAATAATTTGGCCCATACTTCTCTTGGATTCAGACAGCCACATCCACAAAAGTGGCCCCTAGGGAAATGATCTTCTCAGTATAATTTGTCTAAGAAAAGAATTTGGCAGATTCATTGTCCACCTTAGTGTTCACGTTTGTTATAATTTTGTCAGTGATTGGTTTATACAATATACAGAATTTTAAGTTTGTAAAATTAAGCTCAGAAAAATTCACGAGTTGGCTTCTCCTCTAGAATATTACACTCAAAGTAATACCTGTCTAATCACAATACATTTTCTAAATGTATTGATGAAGGTGCTAAAACAATTAACAATCTAATGGCTATGTAATGTTTCCTTCCGATCAAAAGAAATTTTCCAAAATAATTGAGAGAAAGTCCATTTTTGAAAATTTACTATTCTTGAAATAATTTTTATTATGGTTGAAAACAAAGATTTCCCTCAACTTTTATAATCCAGGGATAGACAGAGCTCCTAAGTTTTAGGTTTTTAGATTACCCTTCTCTTCCTTTTCTTCACCCCAAAACTTTGACACACTATTGATAAATACTGTTGAACACTTAAATGCAAAGAAAGACCTTGGCATTTAAAGAAATAACCTATTTATTTACCAAGTGGTATTTGAGAATTTTTACTTCTGACATCAAAGTGTTAACTTTTTGCAGGGTATAACTTCTTATACTTATTTGAGTTGAATGTTAGTTTACTCTAAAGATCTCAAGAAAGATCGTCAAGGAACTGATTAAGTCAAACTGTTTGGGGATTCCTGGCTGCTGTGTTGTTGCTTGCTAGGAACCATAATAAAACAATTAGGATTAATTAAAACTCTGCTTGATTGATTAGGATATATGAACTAGTACGTGATTGTCACAGCTAATATTTTGGGCCTGCCAGTGCTACCTCTGATCAGCACATGCCCTCATGATACAACTTGACAATTTCAAAGCATTGCTGAAGTTATGATACTACAGCATGCATTTCCTAATGGACTTTTCTGACGCTCAGGTTCCCTGCTTTGCCTCAGGGGCTGAAATAGCCGTGCATTTCTGTGCTCCTTATTACCTGAGATAAATTTCAGTGCTACAACAAGGCACTCTGGTAACATGTTTTCATTAGGCTACAGAGAAATGTTCATGCACCAGTACATTTGAACTTCATTTAAAATGTAGACTGGCTACCAAAGAGAACTTAAAAGTAAAACCCCAGTCGAACCAAACAAAAGAAAACAAGAAATCACATTAAACCCTGAACATTAGCCACCGGCGATTTGGTAGTCTTTTTCACTCAGATCCTGACATTTTAAATGATTAATCCATATACATCTAGATCTAGGACAGGAAGCTGTAACTAACCTCATGGCTCTTATTTTTCCAACTTGACTTTCCAGGACCAATAAACAACAGTTATATTCTTAATAGTTTCTCTACTCATTCAGAGTTCTTTTCTGAGAACAAGCCAAGGGCCATTTTTGAAAAAAACGACACAAGAGTCAAAGTTTGACTTCAGGGGTTCTCCATTTCATTGGTAGTTAAGCTCTTCTTCTAACCTTCTTTCAGCAATTCCTTGTCCCAAGTCTCAACTTTTCTCAGTCCATTGTATCCTGGCCCCTAATGGTACCCTTAGTTGGGTACCCTCCAACTGTAACTGTAAATTTAACCTCTGACCTGATGTAGGAGTAATTAAAGGAACATAACGTTTTAGTCCTATAAAACTTGGCATTCAAGATAAATAGAAAAATAATAATGAAGAACACAAAATCCTAACCCACCATTTTCACTCATGCAGATTGTCTTCCATGCTGACACAATTTTACGTCAATTAACTCGTAGTCTACATATCAGTTTCTGTGTTATATGATAATTATTTTCATACTTTCACAGTCTTGATGATTAGTATTTTAATGTACTTTGTCTTTTGACATGCTGATCTACCAAAATTTATTAAGTCATTTCACTAAAGATAAATAATTAATTATGACCTGTGTTTTCTTCTCTAGGTAAACATTTCAATGGAGGTATTAATGCAAACATTTTTTCTACTGTTTTTCTGAAAAGAATACATAGCTGTGGAATTACTGAGTCAAAGGATGTGTATATTTTGTGGTGCACAGCTCACATTGCTATATTTCTTTCTAAAAGGCTTATTCCAATTTGTAATGCCACTCCAGTTGAAATACAGTAACACCTTACCAATACTGTTTATTATTATTATGAATGTGTTTGTGCTTTCATAAAATACCAAGATGACTCCAGTTTGATTACACTTAGTGAGAATTCACATTTTCAAGCATGTTCAATCATTAATTTTCCATTATGGGAAATATCTATTCAATATTTTGGTCTCTTTTTCTATTGAGAACTTGATGTTGTTCCTATAAATCCGAATACATTCTTGATACATCATAAATGCAAACACCGTGTTGGAAGCAGTGCAAATATTTTCCAAAATTTCTAGCTGATTTATATATTATTTACTTTTTATTTTATAATTTAAAATTTTTATATTCAAACATGGCAGTTTTATCCTCTGTAATGTCTATCACTTCAAAGATAAAATAGTTTTCCACAAAAAGGATTAATATTCTAATCTAATTTCTGTTTGATTTTCTATAATTTGCTGGGTTGTGTCTAATCCATATAGGGTATATGTTGTTGCATTTACAAAGCATATTTACAATATCTAGTTACCTACTAGTAATTTTAAAAATCCTTAAAGATCACAAGTTTTACAATTGTATAGACTTGGTTTCAAATTCATGTTTTGTTACTTATAAGCTTTGCCATGTTGTCCAGGTTATTTAACCTCAGTGAACCACAACCTCCTTGTCTGTAAATTGTGGCCTTGTAATACTTGACTTACAGGGTCATGTTGAGGACTGAGAATTATATAAATAAAATGTCTGACATATGAAGGACACCTAATCAATGGTCATTTTTATTATGAGATGCATCACTATTATTTGGAATTGGGTCTATTTCTGGACTTCATGTTTTACGTATCTGTGTTTTTGTGTCTATACTAGTAAAAAATTATTTTGCTTTAGATTTTCCACAGCCTCTCCCATTGTACTAATCTTTCTTTAAAAAATAAATTTATTATTTTTCAACAATTTTAGATTTACAGAAAAATTGCAAAGATAGTTCAGACAGGTCCTATATACACTTCATCCAGTTTCCCTTATTATTATCATCTAACATTAGCATTGTTCATTTGTCACAAGTAATTAAATTTAACTGGGGTCCATATTTTCTTTAGATTTTTTACCTAATGTGCTTCTCCCCCATAACTCTAATTAAATTTTTATGGATTATATATATAAATAAATATAATCCATAAAAATCTATATATCATCAAATTTGCCATTTTAGCCACTTTTAGTGTACAGTTCAGTGTCATTAATTATATTAATGTTGGTTCACCATCAACACTATCTATTTCCAAATATTCAATCACCACAAACAGAAACTCTGTAACTATTAAGCAATAACTTTCCATTCATCCTCCTCTGTAGCCGCTGATAACCACTAATCTACTTCTTGTCTCTATAAATTTGCCCATTCTAGATATTTCATATAAGTGAAATCATAAAATATTTGGCCTTTCTGTGTCTGGTTTATTTCGCTTAGCATGTTTTCAAGGTTCATCCATGTTGTTGCATGTATCAGAACTTCATTCCTTTTGATGGCTGAATAATATCCATTGTATGCATCTACTCAGTTTTGTTCTTCATCTGTTGATGGACTCCTGGGTTGTTTCCAACTTGTGGCTATTGTGAATAATGTTGCAATAAACATTGGTGTACAAGTATCAGATTCCTTGCTTAAGATTCTTTTGGGTATATACTAAAGAATGGAATTGCTGAATCATATGGTAATTGTATGTTTAGCTTTTCAAAGAACTGCCAAACTGTTTTCCACAACAGCTGCACCATTTTACATTCTCATCAGAAATGCACGAGAATTCCAATTTCTCCACATCCTCACTAACACTTAATTTTTTTTCTTTTTCGTTTTTTTTTTATTGCTTTACAATGGTGTGTTACTTTCTGCTTTACAACAAAATGAATCAGTTACATATATACATGTGTTCCCATATCTCTTCCATCTTGCGTCTCCCTCCCTCCCACCCTCCCTATCCCACCCCTCCAGGCTGTCACAAAGCACCGAGCTGATCTCCCTGTGCTATGCGGCTGCTTCCCACTAGCTATCTACCTTACATTTGGTAGTGTATATATGTCCATGCCTCTCTCTTGCTTTGTCACACCTTACCCTTCCCCCTCACCATATCCTCAAGTCCGTTCTCTAGTAGGTCTGTGTCTTTATTCCTGTCTTACCCCTAGGTTCTTCAAGACATTTTTTTCCCTTAAATTCCATATATATGTGTTAGCATACGGTATTTGTCTCTCTCTTTCTGACTTATTTCACTCTGTATAACAGAATCTAGGTCCATCCACCTCATCACAAATAGCTCAATTTCGTTTCTTTTTATGGCTGAGTAATATTCCATTGTATATATGTGCCACGTCTTCTTTATCCATTCAGTTGTTGATGGACACTTAGGTTGCTTCCATCTCTGGGCTATTGTAAATAGAGCTGCAATGAACATTTTGGTACATGACGCTTTTTGAATTATGGTTTTCTCAGGGTATATGCCCAGTAGTGGGATTGCTGGGTCATATGGTAGATCTATTTGTAGTTTTTTAAGGAACCTCCATACTGTTCTCCACAGTGGCTGTATCAATTTACATTCCCACCAACAGTGCAAGAGGGTTCCCTTTTCTCCACACCCTCTCCAGCATTTATTGTTTCTAGATTTTTTGATGATGGCCATTCTGACCACTGTGAGATGGTATCGCATTATAGTTTTGATTTGCATTTCTCTAATGATTAATGATGTTGAGCATTCTTTCATGTGTTTGTTGGCAATCTGTATATCTTCTGTGGAGAAATGTCTATTTAGGTCTTCTGCCCATTTGTGGATTGGGTTGTTTGTTTTTTTGATATTGAGCTGCATGAGCTGCTTGTAACTTTTGAAGATTAATCCTTTGTCAGTTGCTTCATTTGCAAATATCTTCTCCCATTCTGAGGGCTGTCTTTTTGTCTTCTTTATGGTTTCCTTTGCTGTGCAAAAGCTTTTAACTTTCATTAGGTCCCATTTGTTTATTTTTATTTTTATCTCCATTTCTCTAGGAGGTGGGTCAAAAAGGATCTTGCTGTGATTTATGTCATAGAGTGTTCTGCCTATGTTTTCCTCTACGAGTTTGATAGTGTCTGGCCTTACATTTAGGTCTTTAATCCATTTTGAGTTTATTTTTGTATAGGGTGTTAGGGAGTGTTCTGATTTCATTCTTTTACATGTAGCTGTCCAGTTTTCCCAGCACCACTTATTGAAGAGGCTGTCTTTTCTCCACTGTATATTCTTGCCTTCTTTATCAAAGATAAGGAGACCATATGTGTGTGGGTTATTCGCTGGGCTTTCTATCCTGTTCCATTGATCTATATTTCTGTTTCTGTGCCAGTATCGTACTGTCTTGATTACTGTAGCTTTCTAGTATAGTCTGAAGTCCAGGAGCCTGATTCCTCCAGCTCCATATTTCTTTCTCAAGATTGCTTTGGGGATTTGGGATCTTTTGTGTTTCCATGCAAATTGTGAAATTTTTTGTTCTAGTTCTGTGAAAAATGCCAGTGGTAGTTTGATAGGGATTGCATTGAGTCTGTAGATTGCTTTGGGTAGTGTAGTCATTTTCACAACGTTGATTCTTCCAATCCAAGAACATGGTATATCTCTCCATCTATTTGTATCATCTTTAATTTCTTTCATCAGTGTCTTATAATTTTCTGCATACAGGTCTTTTGTCTCCTTAGGTAGGTTTATTCCTAGATATTTTATTCTTTTTGTTGCAATGGTAAATGGGAGTGTTTTCTTGATTTCACTTTCAGATTTTTCATCATTAGTGTATAGGAATGCCAGAGATTTCTGTGCGTTAATTTTGTATCCTGCTACTTTACCACATTCCTTGATTAGCTCTAGTAGTTTTCTGGTAGCATCTTTGGGATTCTCTATGTATGGTATCATGGCATCTGCAAACAGTGACAGCTTTACTTCTTCTTTTCTGATTTGTATTCCCTTAATTTCTTTTTCTTCTCTGATTGCTGTGTCTAAAACTTCCAAAACTATGTTGAATAAGAGTGGTGAGCGTGGGCAACCTTGTCTTGTTCCTGATCTTAGTGGAAATGGTTTCAGTTTTTCACCATTGAGAACGATGTCGGCTGTGGGTTTGTCATATATGGCCTTTATTATGTTGAGGAAAGTTCCCTCTATGCCTACTTTCTGGAGGGTTTTTATCATAAATGGGTGTTGAATTTTTTCGAAAGCTTTCTCTGCATCTATTGAGATCACCATATGGTTTTTCTCCTTCAATTTGCTACTGTGGTGTATCACATTGATTGATTTGCGTATATTGAAGAATCCTTGCATTCCTCGGATAAACCCCACTTGATCATGGTGTATGATCCTTTTAATGTGCTGTTGGATTCTGTTTGCTAGTATTTTGTTGAGGATTTTTGCATCTGTGTTCATCAGTGATATTGGCCTGTACTTTTCTGTCTTTTTGACATCTTTGTCTGGTTTGGGTATCAGTGTGATTGTGTCCTCGTAGAATGAGTTTGGGAGTGTTCCTCCCTCTGCTATATTTTGGAAGAGTTTGAGAAGGATAGGTGTTAGCTCTTCTCTAAATGTTTGATAGAATTCGCCTGTGAAGCCATCTGGTCCTGGGCTTTTGTTTGTTGGAAGATTTTTAATCACAGTTTCAATTTCAGTGCTTGTGATTGGTCTGTTCATATTTTCTATTTCTTCCTGGTTCAGTCTGGGAAGGTTGTGCATTTCTAAGAATTTGTCCATTTCTTCCAGGTTGTCCATTTTCTTGGCATAGAGTTGCTTGTAGTAGTCTCTTAGGATGTGTTGTATTTCTGCGGTGCCTGTTGTAACTTCTCCTTTCTCATTTCTAATTTTATTGAGTTGAGTCCTCTCCCTCTTTTTCTTGATGAGTCTGGCTAATGGTTTATCAATTTTGTTTATCTTCTCAAAGAACCAGCTTTTAGTTGTATTGATCTTTGCTATTGTTTTCTTTGTTTCTATTTCATTTATTTCTGCTGTGGTCTTTATGATTTCTTTCCTTCTGCTAACTTTGGGGTGTTTTTGTTCTTCTGACTTTCTTCTTTACATCTTCTAATACTGTGTGCAATTTTTACTAGTTGTAGTGGATTCTGTGATAAAACATCCAGAGTCTCCCCCTCTTTAGGCCTGCAGCATTATTCACCCAGCTGCATTGTAGTCAGCTTAAAGGAGCTGCTTTTCCCAAGGTTACACTCTTTTTTTTCTGGAAGTAACCTGCATCCAATGACTAGTTGATGAAGGGGTTACCAAGGCTGGGCCGCCTTGCCTCCTTTTGGGATAATGTTAGGATCATCCCAGCTCCAGAGCTCCCTGTGAGGTCGGTTATTGCCTCTGGTGCAATTGCATGACAGTTCAACTACTCCCTCTGTCCAGCCTCTTTCCTTCATTCACTCACAGGTGTTCTTCCTAATAATGATCTGCATGTAAATATCTATCTGAGTCAGTTTCCCAGACTACAGCAAACCATGACTTTCTAATCTGAAAAACAATTAAAAAACAATGAATCCATTGTTATTTTAGACAATGAAGATGCTTAACACTGGATGAAAGAAACTGATTTTCTCAGTCACTATAAATAATAGCTGCTTCTTATAAGTATCCCTTAAAAATGGTGGACAATTTGTAGAGACACTCTATAAGTGACAGAATATGCTTAAAATTGTTTGTAAATGAAGTGGGGTTTTGTACTGCCGTATGTGTCTAAATGCCTACTAAGATCTATGGGTAAATTTGCATGTATGTAAGAGTAAGGTTAGATTTCTCCAAATAGGCTAAAGATCATCATTTTCATTTATTACATATTGTCTATGGTAATTCACAACTGTTAGGCATAAGATTTATTAAAAATAATCATTATCCATGATACCATACAATGTCTCTACCTCTATTCACAATTCTTCATGCCTATTATTCATTACCCTTAAGCACATGGAGTAAAGGAATTTTGGAATAAACTTCCTTGTACTATAACAAAAGGCTCTTGAGGATGCACATTGCACATTTCCACTAATAAGGATTTAATCAACGCTTAAACTTTTTTTTCCCCTGCTTATTATAACATCAAGCAACCTGTGAGAATGCCAAAAAGAATAGGAGATGTTGGTTGAATTTCATCAGCTAGTCGGCCAATTCGAAAGTTGATAGCTTACCTCAAGTGACATCTGTAAAGTGAAAGCAAAATTAATTAGAAATCTTCACTTCTGGAAGGTAGACAAACATGTCTTACCTTGTCTCTTTGACAACCATCTTTGTTCTGTATATGAACACTGAATATAAGAGAATACTATTTAAAACTAAAATTATACACAGACATATATACATACCATGAAAAGACAAGTTAATTAGAATACACTTACTTTGTATATTTTAAGAATTTTTAATTAATGCCAGAAATGGAAAACAAATCTTGTTACTGACAGAAAATAAATGGTAGAGAATACAGAAATTGTTGTTAATCTGTTTTTCTACATAATTAATCATTTCTTAATGGTATTTAATTACCTGGGAGAAGAAATTATGTATTTCTTCACATTAATTTCAAAAGAAATTACTTTTTAAAGTAACTTGCTTTCTATTTTCCAGAATGAAAATAGCTTTATATTTTCTTTGCTTATATAAGTAACATAGTCTTATTATGAAATGTTCTGATATAGAAAATGTATAAATATTAAAGTAAGATTTACTTTGAATTCTAACTCCTAGAAATAAACAGTGTTAACTGTTTTGTGTCTATCCTCTCATGAATATGTTCTATTTATGTACCTATCTGCCTACTTACCTATACACAAATAATATTTAGATGTAATTAGTAATACTACATTACTATTTTAAATACTTTTTATACTCAAAAAAAAAAATCATGGACATCTTTTCCTGTCAATAAACATAGATCTACAATCTAATTTGGAATGACTGCCTACTTTTCTATTATATGGCCATATCATATTTTATTCAAACGATCCCCAAATAAAAGACTTGAAGATTATTGTAATTTTTATAATGTATAAGAAACTTCATAAAAGTACAATATGATAACTATATAGATGATAGATTGATAGATAGATATATAAATATCTAGACAGATGCATGTCTGAACATCTATTCACTCATCTCCTCAGAACACTTTGTTATGTGTGGAATTTTAGGGTCAAAGGATATACATTTTTTTTAACTAGAGCAGCTTGCATTCATCCATTCATCCATTCATTCATTCATTCACTTATTTTGTTTATAGATCTGGTATTTTATGTAAAAATTAACCTACAGTGAAATGTACAAATCCTAAGTGTACAATGCAGAGTTTTGACAAATACATATACCCACACAGCTCATATCCTTACAAAGACAAAGAACATTTCCTCACCCCAGAAAGTTCCCACATGTCTCTTCCAAGTCAATCTTACCACACACAATGCAGGCAATAGCTTTTCTTTTTTTTACTATAGATTACTTTTGCCTCTTCTAGAACTTTATATAAACAAATCATATTATATGTTCTTTTTGTTCCCCGCTTCTTTCTTTCAGCATAATGTCAATGAGAGTCATGCTTATTGCTGTGTACATCAGTAGCTTTTCCTTTTCATTGTGGGATAGTACGCCATTGTGTGAGCAAGTCAAAATTTGCTTATCCATCCTCCGAGTGATGGACATTTGGGATGTTTCCCTGAGATTTTGAAATAGATAATCTAAATATTTCTTTTAATTGCAGTATGGCATCTATATGAAGAAAAATTACTCAAATCATCAGGTTTTTAACTTAATGTAAATAGTTTCATGCATATTCTTTTGTTTCTGGTTTACTTTGCTAAACATAATTACTTGTGAGATTCATCCATGCTGCTGCGCAAAGTTGTAGTTTATACATTTTCCTTAGTATTGGTCTTTTGATTTTATTTGCACTTTAATAAAAAAATTTTCCTTTGTGGATATTTGCTCCTAGGTTCTGCTTTTTAGTACTTTTCAGAAGGTCATATAAACATTCAGCCAATGTTAATAGACATCCTATATAATACCACTGGAAAAATTCCTGTCTAGTCTTTCTAAAAGAAATACCATCACCCTCATTTTCGTACACAAAACATAGTACACTTTATTTTATCTGGTACGTTCATAGAAGCCATTCTCTATGATAATTGTAGTTAACCAAGTATTTTGGTTAAAAGAAAGTTGCCATGTGTTTAATATGTGAATCATTAATTTTTTAATTTGTATTTTTATTGTGGTAAAATACATATAAAATTTAGCATTTTAACCATTTGTCAGTGTACAATTCAGTGACGTTAAGTACATTCACATTGTTGTGCAACCATTGTTATCATCCACCTCCAGAACTTTTTTAATCTTCTCAAACTGGAACTCTGTACTTAATAAATAAGAACTCTCCACTCTCTTCTTTCCTCCCAGCCCCTGGCAACCATTATTCTACTTTCTGTCTCTATGAATTTGACTGCTTTAGATCCCTCATATAAGTAGAATCATACAGTATTTGTTCCTTTGTGACTGACTTATTTCATTTAGCATAATGTCCTCAAGGTTCATCCTATGTTGTAGCATTGCATATTTATGCCATATTTTATCCATTGATGGACTTTTGGGTTGTTTCCGCCTTTTATCTATTTGAACAAGGCTGCAATGAACATGGATATACAAATATCTGTTCAAATCCCTGATTTCAATTCTTCTGGATATATACCCAGGAGTAGAATTGATGTGTCATGTGATAATTCTACTTTTCACTTTTTGGGGAGCCATGATAATCTTTTCCACAGTGGCTGAACCATTTTATATTCCCACCAACAATGAACAAGCGTTTCAGTTTCTCCACGTCCTGGCCAACACTTGTTACTTTCTGTTTATGTGTCAGGCAAACCCCTGATAAGTTGGAACTCCCTCTGTTCCCTTTGGTTCAAGAGGGAATTGAAAACTGGGCTGCTGCTGCTTCCAAATGAAGACCTTGCAGCACCAGGGAAGGAGTAGGGTAACGGTGAGTAAAAATGTCAGGACATTTCGTACCATTCGATTTCTACTTTTTCTTGATTGGGCATTTACCTGGTTGCTATAGATCTTTAATTGTTTTACGGAGTTCCTATAAAGTTACTTTAGCCAGTCTCTAGTTTTGTTTGCTAGTTTCTGTTTTGTTTTCTTTTATTTTGTTTTTAATGTTTTCAAGGGGAGTGGAGGACCTGGAGCTTCCTTGTCCACCATTTGGCTGATGTCACCTCTGAATCATTAATTTTTAGACAGATTCCATCTAAATTTGAAGTTTCACTACATTGATGATGATTTGATTATTCTTTAATTATTCAAAAGATGCTTCTGAATCTTGCTGAACCTGAAAGGCATCACTGTCAACATCAGCCCATTATCAACATCAACAGGCTCCTTGATAGGTCAGACTCATTTTAGCCTAATATGTCTTCCCTACCACTTTCATGCTTTTAAAGTAACTACAATAAAAACTTTAAGAAAGGATCTACTATAAGTCATTTGTATCTCTGTGCTAATTTAAGATCGTTTTCTAATTGTTGAATGCAAGGTTTTTATTCCCTGTTAAAAGAACATCAAATATTGGTGAGTCTGTGAGACAGGCAGATGAAATCACACCATTTAGGTGATTGTCCTCTTTCCTAAATACAAGGTATAGCTACAAACACTCACAACTTACCAGCACATGAGCTGGTTCATGAATTATATGTTTTATCCATGTACAGAAGAAAAGAAAATTATTGATGAAATTATGGCTCTTTGAAAATTGATATTTCTCTCTCGATCAAGGTCAGGTGAATTACTGCTACAGTCCACATCATTCTATCAAATTCTTCCATATTTTCTAGTATCTATATTCATATAACCAAATAGACTAAGTCAATTTGCCACATGAACTGTACCATTTATTAACATGCCTGTGTTGGAAGTTCACCAACTGGGCCCAGAAATAAGAATGATGTGCATATAGCCTCTCTCCATATTTCACCCAACTTTATTCTAGAAATGACTTCTCCATATGCTATGTTCCTTCCTTTGGCAGGCCTCCAAGGACCTCGCACTCTTATGCTATCTCCTAAATTCCATAGAGGATCTCATATGCCCAGCTCTCCAGTTCTATCAGCAGTCTTTCACCAGGGGTAATTTTCCCTAGAAATCAAACAGTACAATAAAAATAAACATACGAATTAAGTCATTTAAAATTAATTTGGAGCTATATCTTAAATAGAGGTGCCACCTTAATAGTGTTCCTTTCTCAACCTATGGAATATGGCTAGCTAGCCTTTGTACAATCATAGTAATAGAGCTAACGTTCTGGATTAATTCTGAATTTTGGTATACTCGATATGTTCTGAGAGCATTATGTTGTACCTTATTATTAATCTCACATCTAAAAATAAAGATTTTTCTGCAAGTTTCCTGGCCAATAGCATAATATTATCTAATTGAGATCCAGTACTCAGCTTGTCCAATCTAAGTATTTCAGGTCTGCTAGAGTGAGTTTTAGTTTGGGCTAAATTACAGTATCGATTTAGTAATTTGGTTTTAATTAGTTATATTCACCTAATTGTTTCTAGGTCTGTCATGACAGTTTAAAACGGGGCTGTGGAAATTTATTTCACACTTTGAAGGCTTTAGTATGTCTTTTTTTAAAATTCATCACTTCTACTCTGAAACTTTGTGTAGAAGCTTTAGTCAAATGAGTCTCTTGCAATTGATTTTTACATGCAAGTTTGTTTTAAAGAGTGAGTGCCCTCAACAAATTTCCTTAGCCACCAACATAAAAACTTTCATGTGCTGTAGTACAAGAATAGAGTCATGTCAACTGTGTACAGTGATCAGTTTTCTAGATTTTTAAAAGGCACCTATGATGAGTGTGATGGTTAATATTATGTGTCAACTTAACTGGATCATAGTAAGCTCAGAAGTTTGGTTAGGCATTATTTCTGGGTGTATTTGTGAGGGTGTTTCCTGAAGAGATGAGTATTTGAATTTGTAGGCTGTTTTGCATTGCTCTTCCCTGTGTGGGTGGGGTTGTGCAATCTCTTGAGTGTCTAAATAGAACAAAAAGGGGAAGAATGGGAGATTACCTCTTTTCCTGCCTGTGTACTTGAGCTAGAACATTAGTCTTCTTCCTGCCCTTGGACTGGGATTTACACCATCAGTTCTCCAGATTCTCAGGCCTTTGGGCTCAGATTGTAATTACACCACTGGCTTTCCTGGGGTTCCAGCTTACAGATGGCAGATGGTAGATCATGGGACTTCTCAGCCTTCAAAATCATGTGAGCCAATTCCTTGGTAATAAGTCCCTCTCTCTCTCCACACACACACACACACACACACACACACACACACACTATTGGCTGTTTCTTGGGAGAACCCTGAATAATACAATGAGGTAGCAGTATTTCAATTAATTAGCCTTTGCCTCATATAATAATAATAATTTCTTATCACCAGCACCTTTATTATTCATCTATGCAAGATATTGAATATTAAACATATAAAATTTAGGTATGATACATAATACAGTTTCATACTGTCCCTGACATTTGTCTTTGCTTTTTTTTCATCTACTGGCAGGACCACAAATGTCATGCAATTAAACTTTCTGCTTCTTTGTGTTCACTCCTGCTAGCCTTGTAACATGATTGTTTTACTTAAATTCCCAAAATCTATGTTCATAATCTTACCCAGGAAGAATGTTGGAAGGCCAGACCATGACGGACAGAAACTAATATTTCTCAAACTGTGTTCTGTGGAAAAGTGTTTATTAAAACAAGTTTGGAAAACACTGATTAAAGTAAAATAGATTTCTATTGTGCAAGACTTGTCAGGGACTTCACTCAGACAGCATGCATTGTGAATTTCTCCAAATTGAATATAGTGTATATCTACTTGCTGTAGATATACACTACAGCAATGTGTTTCACTATAGGACACATGTATACAGTTTGTTTACAAAGCATCTCACAAATGATTGTTCATAATACATTTTAGAAATTCTTGCACAGAAAAATTGAATGCTTTTTTTAGTGGACTGAATGTTTGTGTTCCCCCCAAATTTATATTTTGAAGACCTATCTCCTAATATAATGGTATTAGGAGGTGGGGAGGTGGAGCCTTTGGGAAGTAATTAGGTATAGATGAAATCCTGAGGGTGGAGCCCCCATGATGGAATTAGTGCCCTTATAAGGAGAGGAAGAGATAGGAGAGGTTCCTCTTCCTACCACATGATAACACAGAGAGAAAGCCACTGTCTGTGAGTCAGAAAGAGAGCCTACACCAGAACCTGACAGTGCTGGTACCCTAATCTCATACTTGCAGACTCCAGAATGTGAGAAATAAATTTCTGTTGTTCAAGCCACCCAGGCTATGGTATTTTGCTATTTTGCTATGACAGCCTGAACTGACTGAGATAGTGCATTTGAGGGGATTGAGACAAAACTGAATTTTCAGTTCATCTCTGACCCTTACTGGTAGTCTTACACTATTTCTAAGTCTGTCACCTCATCTGTAGAGTAGGGACAAAAATATTCACCCTGCAGGATTGTTGTGAGGATTGTATATACATAGCTTATATCAAGCTATAAATAAATGGCAGCCATAATTATGATTGTTATTCTTCCCTATTATTATGGGTTTCTCTTACTCAAAGTTTAAAGAGGATTGAAAATCTTGAAATTTATGAATTAGGCTACTCAAACTGGAAAATTCTGGTCAAAAGACCATATCCCTGTGGATCCTTTTGGAGAGGGCAATTACTCAAAATCTGTTGCTGTTAAAGATGGGTCCAGCATAGTTGGAGTGTCCAGTGTGGTAATAGATCAGCTGTTTAAGTATGATCAACACCTAGTGATAAGCCTAGATTAGAGCTTGCTCTTCTGAGCTTACTGATTTTCAATTAACATTTGCTGCTTAGCAGGCCCAACCAGATCATGTGATGTGTTAGATGCATTAAGAAAGCACTCCATTGAGCTCTAACACTCCAAGAAAGTTTCTTGCACTGGACCCCAAGGACCATTTCTGAGCGATGAATATAATTTTTGTACTCATAATACCTTCAGATGGGCCTCACAGTATCCTACTTCTGGTCATTGTTGAAAATAATGCTCGTAATCCAACTAACCTTTTTTTTTTTTTTTTTTTTTTTTGCTGGAAAACTGCATTCATGTCTGGTTAGTCATTTTGTTTCATAAGAATTATGGAAAATGTTTTCAGATCTGGATAACTGTGCCTCTTTGTCTAATTGCTTTGGTAGGTCTACCTGACAATTTAGCCTAGTACCTTAACTCTAAGAAATAAATATATCAATGTTAACTTTTTTGGACATTAAATAGAGTGATAAAACCATGATTTGAGCATTTATTCTACAACATACTTTCCTTCTAAAATATCATTTTTTGAAAACCTAGTCTTACAAGTTAAAAGCATTTGTGCTAGGCATGGTGAGAAAAAAATTTTAATGAGTAAATTGGGTAAGGATTCTGTCTTTGGAGAACCTGTAACTTACTACTTTCCATGTTTCCTTATGTAGGCAACATTGCTATTGAAAGACACAGAGTATATTGTGCCTGATATCTTTATTATGTTTTCCAGATTTGCATTCATTCTCTCCTAACGCCTTTTTGGATCACTATTTATATATATATGAAATTTGTGTGTGTGTGTGTGTGTGTGCGCGTGCGCGTGCGTGGAGAGAGAGATAGATGATAGATAGATAGATAGATTCATAGCCAGATAGATTCCTGTTTATTATTTTCAATTCATTTCTCCACAGGACAGCCTTTTGCTATGAAGGTAATTAGATTCTCTTAACTGCAAAGTTAATGTGAGAAAATACTACTGATTGGGTCTCCTTTCATTTTTCAGTGGAATAACAATGCTTAGAGGACATTTAGACAAGTGATGATGGGAAAATGTACATGTATTCACAAGAAAATAAAAGTGACTAAATTGAAACATACACTAAATGCCAGTCTGCTCCTCCAAAATATAATAGATTAAAGAATTTGGATATAAATGTATCAAGCTTTTAGAAAAAGTATAGTGACCAGGAGTTTCATTGTTCATTTCCCAATCAGCAATAGTCTGAGTTCCTTTGGGTACATTTATTGCAGTACACTGCAGTGTTACTTAATTCAACTCCATCTGCCACTTTTTCCCACAAATAAGGGTTTTCAAAATTCCATTCTAGACTAACTATAGTAAATGTTTATTAAGTTCATGGTAGTTGGTATTTATTACATAAAATTATTGAAACTGAGACTCTCATTGTCCCAGCTCATTCTCTGATCTGTAATACCCATCTTTCTATGGATCGACTTATCCTCATCATTGTACCATGTATTGGTCCAATCAGCTGAGACCAGGAGTACAGGGTCATGTGATATAAAGCATGCTCAGCAAAAGGCTTCTTCTAGAATAAGAGCTATGGGTGAGGCAGGCTGCCATTAAAGGTGCTGTGGGAAGGCAGGGCCCATACACCATTTCGTACTCCTCTCTTCAGGATAATTAAGAGAACATTAACCAGGAATGAAAGGAATGGTCCCTCTGCTGATGTGTATGGTCCTATAATTCTATGAGGTAGGAATTAAGGAAAGTACAGTAGTCAGTAGTCCCCCACTTATCCACTGTTTTGCTTTCCACAGGTTCAGTTACCCATGGTCAACTGTGGTCCAAAAACATTAAATGGAAAATTCCAGAAATAATTCATAAATTTTAAATCGCATGCCATTCTGAGTAGTGTAATGAAATCTTGTGCTATCTAGCCATATCCTGCCCTTTGTCTGTTATCCCATCTGTTGCTTAGTAGCCATCCAGGTTATCAGATCAACTGTCACAGTACTGCCAGTGCTTGTGTTCAAGTAACCCTTATTTTACTTAATAATGGCCCCAAAGTGCAAGAGTAGTGATGCTGGCAATTCGGATATTCTCTTATTGTGCCTAATTTATAAATTAAACTTTATCCTAGGTATGTATGTATAGGAAAACATAGTATATATAGAGTTCGGTACTATCGGTAGTTTCAGGCATCCACTGGGGACTCTTGGAATGTATCTCCTGTGCATAAGGGGAGACTGCTGTATAAGGAAAATAATGCTGAAATATTACATATTTCCTTTTGCTTCTTACATATTTGAAACTGTGCATTATTCTCTTTTAGATTTTTGAAATGACCGAGACTGATTTGACATGTCCGAAAAAACTCTCAGCAAGGGGAACCAGACGCGTGGGTAAGAATTCAATATGTTTTAACTTTATCCTAACCGTTCTCAATAGTTGATTCAAGTTTTTTGGCTGAGTTGTACATTTAACATTTTATTCTTATGTTCTACCTTAAAAATAAAAGCGGTATTTCTTAATCTTCAAAGACATGAAACAAAACCTCACTGTATCACTTGTTTTTATAAACAGAAGTTCAATACAGAATACATACTATAGTCTATGCGTGGTCTTGTGAAGCAAGCCAAGATACATTTCAATCCAGGCTCTTTCACTTACTAGCTGTATGAATTTGCTGAGTTGTCTTAAATTTGCTATACCTTCACTCCTGATATGCTCAATGGGAGAAATAATCCAGGGCTCCAGTCGTTGTGGTAGGTATTAAATGAAATAATTGATGTAAAGCACTTAGCATAGTACCTGTCTTATTAATAAGCGCTCAATAAATAACAGTCCACTAGACGACATCTCCAAAGCAGTGAGTACAAGTCTACCCACTGAGGTACCGAAGAAAATATTAAACACTGAATTTGTCTATTATTTAAAAATTATGTTTATACATATACAAAATTTTAAATAAATGTAAACATGTAATCATGTCATATACGCTGAGTGTGGGGGGCATTTATACGTCTTTCCTTTTTGCTTGCCTCATCCCTATCTCTTTCTCTCTCTTTCCCCCAGATCATCTCCCCCTCCCCACCACAAGCAAACATACTCCACATACCTCATGTTAGAATCCTAGTATGCATCTGCATTGCATTAATTCATTAAATCTCTTTTATGTCTTCTCAAGAAAGTATAAAATATATGGGTATAGTATTTTGTGTATATCATATTTAAGTAAACAGACAAAAATCAAGAATGCCTTCTTGGATTTTTTGTTTTAACTCTGTGGAGTCTTCTGCCTACTCTTGGGAGTTCTGTGACAATGTGAAGGCACTCTTTTAAACACTTCATTTGGACCTACTAAAGAGGCAGCTGGCCAGTACAGTAAGTCCCCTACATACGAACCTTCAAGTTGAGAACTTTCAAAGATGTGAACGTGCGTTCCGTCAACGTCAGGCATGAGTGACATTGCAGCTTGCCCTCCGTCTCCTACTGCTGACGATCCTTCAGCTCTACCATCTCCCACCTCCTCTCCCTCCTCCAGTCAGTAACTCTTCTTGCCTGTTCACTCGATGCCAGCTGTTGTACTGCACTACCGTACTTTTCAAGGTACTGTAACTTGAAAAAGATTTAAAATGTTTTCTTTGTTTTTTTATGTTTGTTTGTTTTTTATGTATTATTTGTGTGAAAAGTATTATAAACCTATTACAGTACAGTACTATATAGTTGATAGTGTTAGTTGGGTACCTAGGCTAACTTTGTGGGACTTATGAACAAATTGGACTTATGAATGCACTCTCAGAATGGAACTTGTTCATATGTAGGGGACTTACTGTATATTAACCTCAATCCTCTAACCTGCACAGTTAGAAAGAAGTATGACCACTCTCTGCCTAATGAATCCTCATTCCAGGACCTCACTGAGGTTATTAGGTTGCAGCCTCCTTGGGTACACTTATGGGGTGGCTGCAATACTAATGTACTTTTTCTGCTCGATTCAATTAGGTGCCTGACAGTTGTGTACAGTGGAGTGAGGGATGCCAAGGAGAGAAATTGGCACCTCACTATGTTTTTCCCTGCCCTAACCCTCAAGTGTTCCAGTGGCTTCTGTCAAGTCAAGAGGCAAGGCTGCACAATTAGAGGCAAGGAGTCCAATGTGTTAGTGTTAGACCTATTGACAAAAGGGTGCTTATGGTTTCTCTCATTTTAAAATTTTCTGTCTTGACAGATTTTCAATGTCTTTATATGTTCCATGATTTTTTAAATTTTTATTTTGAGACAATTGGAGATTCACATGCAATGGTACGAAATACTGCAGAGAGATTCAGTGTGCACTTTACCCAGTTTCCTCCAATGAAAAACTATAGTAAAGTATCGGGACCAGGATATCGGCATTGATTCAGTGACGGTTTAGAACCTTTCCATCAC
Organism: Leucopleurus acutus; assembly: GCF_964270905.1. NCBI lineage: Eukaryota > Metazoa > Chordata > Mammalia > Artiodactyla > Delphinidae > Leucopleurus > Leucopleurus acutus. The sequence continues at coordinate 108,826,965 of NC_139148.1, read as the reverse complement.
TACAGTGATACCTACTGTTGCCCTTTTACGGCCACAGCCACTTCCCTCCCAACTCCCACTCCCTTATTTAATTTTTTTTTTTTTTTTTTTTTTGGTGGTACGCGGGCCTCTCACTGTTGTGGCCTCTCCCGTTGCGGAGCACAGGCTCCGGATGCGCGGGCTCAGTGGCCATAGCTCATGGGCCCAGCCACTCCTTGGCATGTGGGATTTCTTGGACCGGGGCAGGAACCCGTGTCCCCTGCATCGGCAGGCGGACTCTCAACCACTGCGCCACCAGGAAAGCCCAGCAGTATTATTGAACATCTTTTTAAGTATTCATTTGCCATATGTATATCCTCTTCAATTAAATGTCTAGTCATGTCTTTTGCCCATTTTCTAATTGGATTCTTATTTAACTGTTGAGTTTTGAGTGTTCTTTATGCATTCAAGATTCTAGTTCTTTGTTGGGTATACAGTTTTCAAATGTTTTCTCCCAGTCTGCAGTTTTTCTTTTATTCCTCTTAACAGAGGCTATCACAGAGTAAAACCTTGTAATTTTGATGAAGTTGAATTTATCGATTTTTCCTTTTATGAATTGTGCTTTTGATGTTAATTCTAAGGATTCTTTGCTTAGCCCTAGATCTCAAAGATTTTCTTCCATTTTTTTCTAAAAGTTATATAATTTTACGTTTTAAATTTAAGTCCATGATCCATTTTAAGATAATTGTTATATAAGGAGTGAGATTTAGGTCAAGGTTCATTTCTTACCTATAGATGTCCAATTTCTCCAGCATCGTTTGTTGAAAAAGTCATCTTTCCTCTATTAAATTGTCTTTGTACCTGTCTCAAAACTCAGGTAGGCATATTTGGTGGGTCTATTTCTGGGTTCTTTATTCTGTTCTGTTTGCTAATGTATCTATCACTCTGCTAATACCACACTATCTTGATTACTGTAGATATATAGATTGATTCCTCCCTCTTTGCTCTTTATTCAAGATTGTTTTAGCTATTCTAGGGACTGTGCCTTTCTATACAAATTTTAGAACAAGCTTATGTCTCCAAAAATACCTTGCTGATATTTTGATAGAAATTGCATTAAAACTACAGATCAACTTCCAGAGTATTGACATCTTTACTATGCTGTGTCTTCAAATATATGAATGTATCATGTACCTAGATCTTAACTGATTTCACGCATTAGTATTTTGTCCTTTTCACCATACAGATCCTGTAAAAATTTTGGTAAGTTTATATGTAAATATTTCATTTTATTTGTATGATTTTAAATGGTATTGTGTTCTTGATTTTGGTTTCTGTAATGTTAGTTTGTGGTATATAGAAATGTAACTGATTGCTGAGCATCCTATGACCTTGCTTAATTAAACTATTAGTTCCAGGAGTTTCTTCTTGTAGATTCCTTGGGATTTTCTACATAGACAATCATTTCATCTGCAAATAGGAACACACTTATTTACTTATTTCCAATTTTTAGGCCTTTTATTTCTTTATCTATCCTTATTAAACTGGGTAGGAATTCTAATACTACACTGGATTAAAGTGGTGAAACCAGAAACCCTTGCCTTGTTCCTTTTCTTAGAGGTAAAGCATCTAGTTTCTCACCTTTAAATAGGATGTTTGCTGTAGGCTTTTATAAATGTTCTTTACCAAGTTGAGGAAGTTCTCTATTCTGAGTTTTCTGAGAGTTTTTATGATGAATGGGGGTTGGATTTTGTCAACTGCTTTTTCTGTCAGTTGATATGATTATATGATTTCTTTCATTATACTTTTGACATGTTGGTTTACACTAATTTTCAAATGTTGAACCAGCCTTGCACACCTGGAATAAATCCAACTTGATCATGCAGTCTCTCTTCTTTGGCACTTACAAATTTAGGATTGTAATGCCTTCTTTGTGGATTGATCCTTCTAGTTTTATGTAATGACTCTCTTTGTCTTTAGTAATTTTCTTCACTCTGAAGTTCACTTTTTCTGATATTAATATGGCTTCTCCTATTTTTTTATGATTAATGTTTGCACTATTTTTCTATCCTTTTACTTTCAATCTGTCGATGTCATATTTAAAGGGAGTTACTTGTAGAAAATATATTTTCGGATCATGTTTGCTTTTTAATCCACTCTGCAAATCTTTGTCTTTCGATTAACGTATTTGCAACATTTATATTTAAGGTAATTATTGATATGTTTGGGCTTAAGTCTGCCACTTACCTGTTTTCTGTTGTTTCCTCTTTTTCTTGTTCCTCTGTTTCTTCTCTCCCACCTTCCCTTGGGTTATTTGAATGTTTTTCTTTTTGTAGGATTCCATCTTCATTTATTTATACTATTTTTGAATATATCAGTTTGTAAAGTTTCTTAGAAGTTAACTCTAGGTATTACAATATGCATATGTCATTTATCATAGTATACTGTTATCAATGTTTTACTACCTTGAGTGAAGTATAAAACACCTCACTTCCTTTAGTTCCCTTTACCTTACCTACTTTTATTTTATTTTATTTTATTTTTTTACGTCTTTATTGGAGTATAATTGCTTTACAATGGTGTGTTAGTTTCTGCTTTATAACAAAGTGAATCACTTATACATATACATATGTTCCCATATCTCTTCCCTCTTGCATCTCCCTCCCTCCCACCCTCCCTATCCCACCCCTCTAGGTGGTCACAAAACACCGAGCTGATCTCCCTGTGCTATGCGGCTGCTTCCCACTAGCTATCTATTTTACGTTTGGTAGTGTATATGTGTCCAACCCACTCTCTCGCTTTGTCACAGCTTACCCTTCCCCCTCCCCATTTCCTTAAGTCCATTCTCTAGTAGGTCTGTGTCTTTATTCCTGTCTTACCCCTAGGTTCTTCATGACATCTTTTTTTTCTTTTTTCTTAAATTCCATATATATGTGTTAGCATACGGTATTTGTCTTTCTCTTTCTGACTTACTTCACTCTGTATAACAGACTCTAGGTCCATCCACCTCATTACAAATAGCTCAATTTCGTTTCTTTTTACGGCTGAGTAATATTCCATTGTATATATGGGCCACCTCTTCTTTATCCATTCATCCGATGATGGACACTTAGGTTGTTTCCATCTCCGGGCTATTGTAAATAGAGCTGCAATGAACATTTTGCTACATGACTCTTTTTGAATTATGGTTTTCTCAGGGTATATGCCCAGTAGGGGGATTGCTGGGTCATATGGTAGTTCTATTTGTAGTTCTTTAAGGCACCTCCATATTGTTCTCCATAGTGGCTGTACCAATTCACATTCCCACCAGCAGTGCAAGAGTGTTCCCTTTTCTCCACACCCTCTCCAGAATTTTTTGTTTCTAGATTTTTTGATGCTAGCCATTCTGACTGGTGTGAGATGATATCTCATTGTAGTTTTGATTTGCATTTCTCTAATGATTAATGATGTTGAGCCTTCTTTCACGTGTTTGCTGGCAGTCTGTATATCTTCTTTGGAGAAATGTCTATATAGGTCTTCTGCCCATTTTTGGATTGGGTTGTTTGTTTTTCTGTTATTGAGCTGCATGAGCTGCTTATAAATTTTGGAGATTAATCCTTTGTCAGTTATTTCATTTGTAAATATTTTCTCCCATTCTGAGGGTTGTCTTTTCTTCTTGTTTATGGTTTCCTTTGCTGTGCAAAAGCTTTGAAGTTTCATTAGGTCCCACCTGTTCATTTTTGTTTTTATTTCCATTTCTCTAGGAGGTGGGTCATAAAGGATCTTGCTGTGATTTATGTCATAGAGTGTTCTGCCTATGTTTTCCTCTAAGAGTTTGATAGTTTCTGGCCTTACATTTAGGTCTTTAATCCATTTTGAGTTTATTTTTGTGTATGGTGTTAGGGAGTGATCTAATCTCATACTTTTACATGTACCTGTCCAGTTTTCCCAGCACAACTTATTGAAGAGGCTGTCCTTTCTCCACTGTACATTCCTGCCTCCTTTATCAAAGATAAGGTGACCATATGTGCTTGGGTTTATCTCTGGGCTTTCTGTCCTGTTCCATTGATCTATATTTCTGTTTTTGTGCCAGTACCATACTGTCTTGATTACTGTAGCTTTCTAGTATAGTCTGAAGTTAGGGAGCCTGATTCCTCCAGCTCCGTTTTTCATTCTCAGGATTGCTTTGGCTATTCGGGGTCTTTTGTGTTTCCATACAAATTGTGAAATTTTTTGTTCTGGTTCTGTGAAAAATACCAGTGGTAGATTGATAGGGATTGCACTGAATCTGTTTATTGCTTCGGGTAATAGAGTCATTTTCACAATGTTGATTCTTCCAATCCAAGAACATGGTATATCTCTCCATCTATTTGTATCATCTTTAATTTCTTTCATCAGTGTCTTATAATTTTCTGCATACAGGTCTTTTGTCTCCTTAGGTAGGTTTATTCCTAGATATTTTATTCTTTTTGTTGCAGTGGTAAATGGGAGTGTTTTCTTGATTTCACTTTCAGATTTTTCATCATTAGTGTATAGGAATGCCAGAGATGTCTGTGCGTTAATTTTGTATCCTGCTACTTTACCACATTCCTTGATTAGCTCTAGTAGTTTTCTGGTAGCATCTTTAGGATTCTCTACGTATAGTATCATGTCATCTGCAAACAGTGACAGCTTTACTTCTTCTTTTCCGATTTGGATTCCTTTTATTTCCTTTTCTTTGATTGCTGTGGTTAAAACTTCCAAAACTATGTTGAATAAGAGTGGTGAGCGTGGGCAACCTTGTCTTGTTCCTGATTTTAGTGGAAATGCTTTCAGTTTTTCACCATTGAGGACGATGTTGGCTGTGGGTTTGTCATATATGGCCTTTATTATGTTGAGAAAAGTTCCCTCTATGCCTACTTTCTGCAGGGTTTTTATCATAAACGGGTGTGGAATTTTGTCGAAAGCTTTCTCTGCATCTATTGAGATGATCATATGGTTTTTCTCCTTCAATTTGTTAATATGGTGTATCACGTTGATTGATTTGCATATATTGAAGAATCCTTGCATTCCTGGGATAAACCCCACTTGATCATGGTGTATGATCCTTTTAATGTGCTGTTGGAATCTGTTTGCTGGTATTTTGTTGAGGATTTTTGCATCTATGTGCATCAGTGATATTGGCCTGTAGTTTTCTTTCTTTGTGACATCCTGTCTGGTTTTGAAATCAAGGTGATGGTGGCCTCGTAGAATGAGTTTGGAAGTGTTCCTCCCTCTGCTATATTCTGGAAGAGTTTGAGAAGGATAGGTGTTAGCTCTTCTCTAAATGTTTGATAGAATTTGCCTGTGAAGCCATCTGGTCCTGGACTTTTGTTTCTTAGAAGATTTTTAATCTCAGTTTCAATTTCAGTGCTTGTGATTGGTCTCTTCATATTTTCTATTTCTTCCTGATTCAGTCTTGGCAGGTTGTGCATTTCTAAGAATTTGTCCATTTCTTCCAGATTGTCCATTTTATTGGCATAGAGTTGCTTGTAGTAATCTCTCATGATCTCTTTTATCTCTGCAGTGTCAGTTGTTACTTCTCCTTTTTCATTTCTAATTCTATTGATTTGAGTCTTCTCCCTTTTTTTCTTGATGTGTCTGACTAACGGTTTATCAATTTTGTTTATCTTCTCAAAGAACCAGCTTTTAGTTTTATTGATCTTTGCTATCGTTTCCTTCATTTCTTTTTCATTTATTTCTGATCTGAAATTTATGATTTCTTTCTTTCTGCTACCTTTGGGAAGTTTCTGTTCTTCTTTCTCCAATTGCTTTAGGGGTAAGTTTAGATTGTTTATTTCAGATGTTTCTTGTTTCTTCAGGTAGGCTTATATTGATGTAAACTTCCCTCTTAGAACTGCTTTTGCTGCATCCCATAGGTTTTGGGTCATTGTGTCTCCATTGTCACTTGTTTCTAGGTATTTTTTATTTCCTCTTTGATTTCTTCAGTGATCACTTCATTAGTAAGTAGTGTATTGTTTAGCCTCCATGTGTTTGTATTTTTAACAGATCTTTTCCTGTAATTGATACCTAGCCTCATAGCCTTGTGGTCAGAACAGATACTTGATATGATTTCAATTTTCTTAAATTTACCAAGGCTTGATTTGTGACCCAAGATATGATCTATCCTGTAGCACTTGAGAAAAATGTGTATTCTGTTGTTTGTGGATGGAATGTCCTATAAATATCAATTAAGTCCATCTTGTTTAATGCATCATTTAAAGCTTGTGTTTCCTTATTTATTTTCATTTTGGATGATCTGTTCATTGGTGAAAGTGGGGTGTTAAAGTCCCCTACTATGAATGTGTTACTCTCGATTTCCCCTTTTATGGCTGTTAGTATTTGTCTTATGTATTGAGTGCTCCTATGCTTTATTAGCCACGGCTCACACCCGTCTCTGGAGCTCCTTTAAGCAGCGCTCTTAATCCCCTGTCCTCGCGCACCAGGAAACAAAGAGGGAAGAAAAAGTCTCTTGCCTCTTCGGCAGCTCCAGACTTTTCCGCGGACTCCCTCCCGGCTAGCTGTGGTGCACTAACCCCCTGCAGGCTGTGTTCACGCCGCCAACCCCAGTCCTCTCCCGGCGCTCCGCCCGAAGCCCGAGCCTCAGCTCCCAGCCCCTCCTGCCCTGGTGGGTGAGCAGACAAGCCTCTCGGGCTGGTGAGTGCCGGTCGGCACCGATCCCCTGTGCGGGAATCTCTCCGCTTTGCCCTCCGCACCCCTGTTGCTGCGCTCTCCTCCATGGCTCCGAAGCTTACCCCCTCTGCCACCCATAGTCTCCGCCTGCGAAGGGGCTTCCTAGTGTGTGGAAACTTCTCCTCTTTCACAGCTCCCTCCCACTGGTGCAGGTGCCGTCCCTATCCTTTTGTCTCTGTTTATTCTTTTGTCTTTTGCCCTACCCGGGTAGTGGGGAGCTTCTTGCCTTTTGGGAGGTCTGAGGTCTTCTGCCAGCGTGTTCTGTAGGAGTTGTTCCACGTGTGGATGTATTTCTCGTGTATCTGTGGGGAGGAAGGTAATCTCCGCGTCTTACTCTTCTGCCATCTTCCTCTCTAGGATCCTACCTTACCTATTTTTAAATATCATTGTCTTAAGTATTCCCCTTACATACATTGAATTCCACATCAGATAGTGTAATTTTTGCTTCAAACATCAAATTTTATTTAAGAAACTCCTTGGAATTGGGGTAGCCTATTATATATCATCATATTTGTAGTCATTTTGATATTCTTTCTAAAATTCCAGGTCTTCTTTTATGATTACCAATCTGCCTAGAAAATTTTCTTTAGCTATCCTTCCAGGGTAGGTTTTCTCTACCAACAAATTCTCTTAGTTTTCCTTCACCTGAGAATATCTTTATTTCCCCTTCAGTCCTGAGTTGTTTTTGTTTTGTTTTGTTTTGTTTTGTTTTGTTACTGGATATAGAATTTTCAGTCAACATATTTTTTCTTTCATCACTTCCTCTGGCCTCATTTCAGATAAGAAGTCTGCTGTCGTTCAATTTGGTTTTCCCCTCCAAGTCATGTGTCACTTCTCTCTGCTTGCTTTGAAAATTTTTTCTTTGTTTTCCGTTTTCATAAGTTTAACTATCATGTGCCGTGGTGTGGACTTATTTGGACTTACGCTGTTTGGGTTCACAGTTTCTTGAATCTATAGGTGTACTTATTTCACTGTTTCTTGGGGAACAGAACTACCCTGTTTCCCAGTCCCTTGCTCTTTGCTGTTGGGTGGATGTGGAGGTTCCACTCCCTGCTGATTCCAGGGGTGCGGGGAGTGCTCAGTCTTACTGATGTTGGGAGATGGAAGCTCAGCTCCTCACTGAGCCCTGCTGAGAACTGGTGAAGTGGAGGGGGGCGGGTGAAGCAGAGTGGTGATTAGCTTCTCATCGAATCATCTCATTAGGTCTCCGAGTTTGTGGATGCGGGTGGAGGCACAGCTCATCCCGGGACCACACTGACACTACCGCTGCAGGGAAATCAAGGTATAGCACCTGCTTCTGCCATACTGAGAACGGAAGATCAGCTTCCCACTTGGCCGCACTGAAACAGTGAGGGTGGGGAGAGGTGGGGTGGTTTTTCTCTTGGCGTTTGGCTGAAATAGGGTGAGTATTGAGAGAAAGGTTTTCTGTTGTTTGGCCTCCCTTCTCCAGATCCTTTGCCTAGAGGGGACAGGCTTTTCTTGGAACTCTTATTTTCTGAGCTTATTGAAGGTTCCTTGTTAGAGCTTCTGCAGTTCCTTGTCTGGAATATATGGGACACAATAAGGAAACTCAGGGAACTCACCACCCTGTCTTTCCTCAAATTCTGAGAACCTTAGTCCTTCCAACTTCTCTCCATCTTTCAGAGACTTCCTTTACTTGTTTCCTGTGCTATGTTCGAGGGCTTTTTAGTTCTAAGAGTTGAGGGCCTGCAAGGAATAGGGGTGTTCTCTCTTTGCCAGAAGTGAAAGTCTTCCTTCCTGTATCTCCATGATGTTTTGCAGTTACAATACTCATCCTCCACTACTGCAGACATAAGGGCATTGCGTTATGACTTGGGGGTGATAGTAAGTAGGGATTACCGCTCTACTGTCTGTGGTACCACTTTCCCCAGAGCATACAAAGCCCTCTCCTTGTTCTTGTGAGGTATGGGTAATGAGTATTATCTTCTCACATGAAACGTAGGAGGAAGATATAGCACATGTCCTTGTTTTTCTAAACCAAATTGCATTTGAATCCAAACTGCATACACCTGGCTGGTAGAAAGCCCAACATCAGTAATTTCAAGGATTCTTTCCTCTTTCCATGAGATAGTATTAGATTTCAATGCATACTTGGTCCCAGGAAAAAAGAGATGGATGTAGTCTCTAGCTTTTCTTTGCTATGGATACCCCCATTGTTCATTCTATGACAGGATGACATCAGGATGACCTACACTGGTCCTTGTTAATCTGTCTGGCTGTTGTGCCAGAAAAGCTATAGACCTGCCCCTTTCAGCAAGCCTTGCCACTGATCATAGGCTGAATTCTAGAATCTTTCACAGCTGCTCTTAGCATCTTTACCCATGGCGTCCAACTTCACAGATGTCCACAGCCGTGTCCCACCATTTTTGGTGATGCAAAGAAATAAGGCTTAAATCTCTATCACTAGCAGAACCTTTCACTCAATCCCTGACATATGCCTAATCTCTGAGAGGTGGATAAGAGCATGGAATATGGATTCAGACCATTTGGGTTCAAATCCTGCATCCATCACTTACTACTTCATTGACTTTAGACAAAATTATAACTCTCCAAGCCTTGTTTTCCCTCATCTACAAAATAGTAGCTACCCTATTATAACAGTGGATTAAACAAGACAATATTTGTAAAATTGCCGCAACGATGCTTGATAGTATAATAATATAAGTAAAGGTGTAAGCTTATATAGTAAACGTTCTATACACTTACTAGGTACAATTTCTCTGCCTAGGCCATGCTGCTTTGGCATCGAGCTGATCATAGCCTCTTTAATTGCTAAGGCTTTCACAATATTCGCCTGGATAGGGGTCCATTTTCAGGGTAACCCTGAAGTACACCAAAGATGTTACTCTCCTACCTGCAACACACCCTGCCCTGAGCTGGGTGAGAAGAGCCTAGACCAGTGCTTCTCAAAGAGTGGTCCCCAGCCATCTGCATCAACTCTTTAGGGATACAGCCAAGGTACATGTATATTTATTAAGTTGCCCCTGTCATTTTAATATACACTAAAGTTTGCGAACCTCTTCTCTGCACTCTCTGTGCCATTTCACACATCGTTGCCTCTTTCTGAACTGTCCATGCCCCCCACCCCAACTTGTGGGAGCAAAATGCAGCTGTCTCCATGAAGCCATCCCTAATTTCATTTTCATCACCACCAGCCCATGCAACCGTCTTCTGTTGCTATGAGATGAATGATATGGGGAAGAATCAGAACTGGGGTGCAGGGGAGTGTTGGGGAACACTGGAATGCAGCACCGGGACTAGAGTGGTGTAAATGACCCATGGTTTGTACTTGGAATTTGTGCAATTTGAGGTGACATTGCAAAAAGGGTGAGGGAAGCAGGAAGAAAAATCAGCAAACAGGGCAGGGGAAGGGAGGAGGAAGCAGCAACAAAGCAGCTCCCATGGGCTCCCCTGATTGGTCAGAAACGTAAATGCATTTTCCCATGCATCCACCCACCAAGCATCATGTATATTTTTGTTAGGAGGAGAGGTGTGTGTGCAGAATGGGTATCAACCACCAGCCTCATAGAGCCACATTATCACTGTGTAACTGAGCATGCCTGGCTACGAGCCTGCCACTGGACTGGCTGCCCTGACACAGCAGAGCAAAGCATGAAACACCCACTTCCGGAGATTAAGCCCTCCCTCTGAACGCTTATACTTGTTCATCATTTGTCCTTGTGGTTGCCTCCTTCTGGAAGGTTCTTTATCTTCATGTCTGCTTGTGAAAGTCTTGTCCATCCCTCAGGACCTCTCCCTAAAGCCCCGGGGGACTATGCCCAAGCACACGAGACTCTGGGACTGAGAGTTGAGGACAGTACCTAGGAGCAGGGAGGAAGCTGCCCCTCCCCTTGACACTTCCTCTCCACCTTCTCAGGGCTCTGAGTTACAATGGAAGCGAGCACCTCCACGGAACACCCTTTCTCCCATGTCAGCTCAGCCTGCCATGTTCTCAAGGCAGTACCTGATCAAGGTGTCCCAGACATTTCCCTGACCAGAGTGTGGGGCCCCGGGGATCTGCATTCAGAAGGCATCCTTCAGGCCACTGCACTGCAGGAGATCAGAGACCTCAATTTGAGGAGAAAAAATATATGTACCTCTATTTGGTTGAAACTGTTTAGGTTCCAGCAGAGGGGCTGCCCGGCTGCTGTTCTAAGACTGGCAAACTATCCCCAGTCATTTAGTGGGGAGCTAGGTCAGAAGCACATGGCCAGCTCGGGGTCCTAGAGCGAGGCCCCCAGCACATCCCAGGCCCAACAAATCCATCCACGCAGCCGGCGTGTCCTCCCTCCCACCAGCTCCCCGCCCGCTCCCCCCCGCCGCCTCCGAACCCTCACCTTCGACCCCCGCGTCGTCCTCGTCCCACACCGACTTCGCTCCCGCCGCGCCAGCGGTGGCGCTTCCCGCCCTCGCTTCGACTCGCGCCGCCACCTAGCCGCCGCGCGCCGCCTGCGCTCCGCTCCCCCCGGCCACCTCTCCTCGCCCGGCCCGGCCGCCCTCGCCTTCGTCGCCGCCGCGCCCCGGACTCTGTTGGCTCCGCGCCGCGCGGCCGCCCCGGTCCCCCGCCGCCGCCGCCGCCGCCGCCGCCGCCGCCGCCGCCGCCGCCGCCACTCGCCCGCCGTCCACCATGGCGAGGCAAACAGGTAGCAGGAAGCGGAAAGCGCCGGCGCTCGCGGCGGGTGGGGACGGGCCGCTGCCTCCCAAGAAGCCCAAGCGGCCGGCGGCGCTGCGCTCGCTGCTGCACTACCTGAAGGGCCGCGAGGTGGGGGCGCGGGGCCGCGCCGGGCTCCCGGGCTTCGAGGGCAAGCTGCGCGGCTACGCGGTGCGGAAGCTGCCCGAGCTGCTGAGGGAGCGCGAGCTGGCGCTGGGCACCCTCAACAAGGTGTTCGCGTCGCAGTGGCTGAACGCCAGGCAGGTGGTGTGCGGCACCAAGTGCAACACGCTCTTCGTGGTGGACGTGCAGTCGGGCCACATCACGCGCATCCCCCTGATGCGGGACCGCGGGCCCGCGTCGGCCCGCGCCCAGCCGAGCTGCGGCATCCACGCCATCCAGCTGAATCCCTCCAAGACGCTTCTGGCCACCGGGGGCGAGAACCCCAACAGCCTGGCCGTCTACCAGCTGCCCACGCTGGACCCCGTGTGCCTGGGCGACCGCCACGGCCACAAGGACTGGATCTTCGCCATCGCCTGGATGAGCGACACGGTGGCCGTGAGTGGCTCCCGCGACGGCACCGTGGCGCTCTGGAAGATGGACCCCGACATGTTCCACGGCAGCATCGCCTGGCACAACGACGCGGGCCTCCCCCTGTACGCCCACATCCGTCCCAGGGACGTGGAGACCATCCCCAGGGCCAGCACCAACCCCAGTAACCGCAAGGTGCGGGCCCTGGCCTTCAGCGGCAAGAACCAGGAGCTGGGAGCCGTGTCCCTGGACGGCTACTTCCACCTGTGGAAAGCCCAGAGCAACCTGTCCAGGCTGCTGTCCATCAGGCTGCCCTACTGCCGAGAGAACGTGTGCCTGACCTACTGCGACGAGTTGTCCCTGTACGCGGTGGGCTCCCAGTCCCACGTCTCCTTCCTGGATCCGCGGCAGCGCCAGCAGAACATCCGGCCCCTGTGCTCCCGAGAGGGCGGCACGGGTGTGCGCTCCCTGAGCTTCTACCAGCACATCGTCACCGTGGGCACGGGCCACGGCTGCCTGCTCTTCTATGACATCCGCGCGCAGACGTTCCTGGAGGAGAGGGCCTCGGCCAGCCCGCACTTCTCTCCGGGGCCCGCAGGGAGGAAGCTCAAGCTCACCTGTGGCAGAGGCTGGCTCAACCACGATGACCTGTGGGTGAACTACTTCGGTGGCATCGGCGAGCTCCCCAACGCGCTCTACACGCACTGCTACAACTGGCCCGAGATGAAACTCTTCGTCGCTGGGGGGCCTCTCCCTTCCGGCCTCCACGGGAACTATGCCGGCCTCTGGAGCTAAGGATGGCCTCCGTGTCCTCAAAGTGCCCAGATACACCTTCCGGTCCCCTCTCGATTTCCTCCTTCACTCTGTGTTTGTGCTTTTACTCTGGGTGGCTTTTATCTTCCAGGTGGAAAGGGCCCAACTTACCTCTGCTCAGTGTGTTAGGCAAAGAGAGAGAAAGAAAGAGGGCGGGCTAGAGAGTGAGGTGTCCTTCAGGCCGTCAAAACTTTGCTTTAATAATTTTCTACACCTGTCCAACACTATTGTTTTGAATTATACAAAAATTTTGGACATTCTTAGATCTGTTCACTCTGAGTCATTTACATATTCTCTCTTGAAGGCCAGGCAGTCATGGTTTTACAATTATGTATATTTTCTTTTTCTTTTATTATTTTTTTGTTACTAGTATCACGATGATGCTGTTTTGGTTATTTTTCAGTGCAGATAGATGGTATATTAAGAACACTCTTAAAAACAGTTTGTACATCTGTTCTGGAAAGCTAGCTGTCGTTTTATAGCATTGTTCCAGTGGGAGGATGCATTCCAAGTTCTAGATTACCGGCTTTTGGAAGCATTCCATTTGTAAATTGTAGTCTTCATGTTTGTAGTTTGTAAGTTGTTGGTGCTAAACACGCTTTTTAAAAACTTCATTCACTTTGAAAAAAAAGTTGTTATACAATCTTGTTTTTTGTACCAGAATCTCATTTGGTCAGAACACTTTAGGAACGCAGGGGCTCTGCTGATTGAATGTTTAGAGTTAATCTGAAAACCAAATCAATCTTTTTCTCCTTAAACCCTTATTTAAGTTTTCTCATTCCAAAACCCATAAGTGAATATGTATTGTTTCACTTCTTGCCTTAGTACTATTAAGACTTGTGAGTATATTTGAATGTTTGTTAAGGAACTTGCACAGAGTTTCAGTGCCATCATTCAAAACAGGGATTCCAAGTGTGAAAATGTAGAACGTATTGCAGGCTGGGCAGAATGTATACTGATGCAGGGTATAGACTGGATATTTTTGCTGTTGCTGTTTTCAATACCAAATATTATATTTGAACATACTTAAATTTTCTAATTCTGCTTAACAGTTAAAGTCACAGGAAAAAACTGCAAAAAAGGAAAATGAGCCCGTCCCAACTCCTTCTGATAAGATTCTTAATTTGTAAAGTCCAATTTATTAAGATTTAATTTTGTCAATTTCAAAGATTCTCACCTAAAGTAGAATAAATATATTGTTAAAAAATAGTAGTGATGTTATGACCCTCAATATAATAATATACGATTATCAAGGACACAGGAAGTTTATTTCAAGAAGATGGGGTGGAAAATAAAAGTAAATGGGATTAGGTTGAAGAAAAGTATCGATACCTTGGAGCATAGACAAATACAAAGCATGGATTGTTAGGAAAACAGGTTGTACTTCTCCATATGTGAGAATATTGGAAGTGAGAGGGGAGACTGGCCCTTCCTCACAACTGGCCAGGTTGTGCTGACCTTGTATTAGTATTGTGGCATGTCTGTTTTTCCTTAAATGTTTTGGCACTCAGATGCTGGCTTGGTGTCCACTACATGCTGTTCAATTGCAAATCTGAACCAACTGAGTAATATACTGAGTGGTACTAAAAGGGAGTTAAGAAATACAGGGGAAAAAAGCAGTTTTTGTTTACAGAGATTGTTTTAACAGGTTTATATAGTTGTTGTTATATAGCAGTAAAATGTATTTGTGTGCATGTATGTGTCTCCAAGTCAGTTATAAGTGTCTTAAGAGCAGAGAATGTAAGTGTCATCTTTATATTCTCACATTTCTCCACTAATGCCTAGCAAATCATAGGCAATCAGTAAATATTTACTGAATGAATGTATTTGCCTCTGGAGACCTAAAGTTCAAGGCTATGAAAAAATAAGTAAATGCATAAATAAGAGTAAAAATTTTACTCTTAAATAGTATAGAATATTGTTGTTTTCCTGCCTTTTTACCATAAAATTTGCCCTAATTCATTTCTAGGTCAGGCCATGGTGCTTATCCATTCATAAACTTTCCATATGTGATACCAGAAGATAAAGGAAAATGTATACATTTTAGATGGCACTGGAATTTAGTATTTCCACCTGCAAATACTTAAGTTTGAAGATTCCTTTAAAATATTTTGTTTTTTACAAAATTAGTTTTGAAAGGTCTTTTTTGTAGGCAGTTTCTCTTTCCACTTTGTGTGTGTGTGTGTGTGTGTGTGTATTTGCTGAAAACTTTTTCAAACATTACCCAAGAACTTCACCAAAGTATTCACTGCCTGTCTTCTTGTAGGTTATAGGGTATTTTTATGGTACTTTGTCATCGTTTTGGGACATTGGGAGAACATTTTCAGAGGAAGTGACGCTTTCTACGTGACGTATTATCAAGAAATAGAAGGAACATCTCTACCCTGATTTGTTCTCTGGCTTAGCCCTTAACTTCATCACTCACTCACTGTTAACTTTCTCAATTTAGGGTGTATCTCCTTGATGCCAAATCACATGGCTAGCCTTTTAAAAAACTGGATAGCCTAAGTCTGTACGTATTTATATTAGTAAAGTTTAATTATTTTGAAATATTTTCTAGTTCTGGGTCAAAGTGATCTACAGAAGTACAATTAATTGTGTAACCTGTGAGTGTGAAATAATTGAAAATGTAATTGAAAAAGTAACCATGCCAGCATTTCAATGAACCCATGCATATAGTTCACTTAAAATAAACAATGGAATACATGTCTCTAAGTACAAATAACCTATCACTGTTCCCTGAAAAACGTTAGTTACTTATAACAATGCATAAAAAAAGATTAATTCCATTTATCCCTAACTACATATTCATATATTCCTCCCCAAGTTTGTTCCTCCCCTTTACTATATGGATGAGATAATTTCTAAATTTTCTTTAAAGGGGGGAGAAAGAATTTACTAATCAAGGATATCCACTGAAATAAATTGAGATGACTACTCTGGAAAAAATTTATCTGTTAAATATACTCTAGCATTAATGATAAACAGTGTTGAATTCTCCAGAGGTTGATTTTTATCCGACTGTACTCCGTGTTGAACAAGTTGTCAAAATTTTTCCATTAATTGCTAATTTAGAGTGATTTTAGAAAGCAATTCACAAAGCCCTCCCGAATGTTTTACTGACAGCTGCCTAATCTCTGCAAGCCTTGGGTAACCCAGCTACATTAAACATGTCACCATATGAGCTGCTCAGGGATGCAGTTCAGTGAGAACGACATGTACTAAAGTCAAAGAAAGGCTTCATAGGCCATAGGTGTTTGCTTTAAGGGGTGTTATTTTAAGAGCTGCTGAAAGGGCTGCCTAAAAGTATTTCCCACTACTGGACTGCTGCAAACCCGGGAACATCTATCATTGGAGTGTGGTATCACTGAAAGGGCAGTGTGGCTACAGGACGTTGCCATGACCCTCAAGTCTCAGCTCAGACCTACTGAAACAGAATTTCCTTGTAAAAACACCATTTTATTTGAGTGTTTTTAAATTAATCCATTCAGACACAAAAATGAGACAGCAACAATGAAACAGTACATCTGCCATAAAGGTTTATGATGTAGCAAAGGCAAAAGATACCTAATTCATTAATTATAAAAATTCACTAATGACAAGAAAAAGTAAATATTGTATTACGGGTATATAGTATGTACAACGAGAATATGGAGAGAGTAACAATTAATTCTGCTAGAAAGGTCATGGAGAGCTCCCAGAAGAGTCAATACTTGCGCTGGGTCTGGCAAGTAAAATAAGAGTGGGCAGAGTTAATATTGGTTTGAAAGTACATTGTGAGTGCCTGGCATGTATGAGCACGGACATGCATACATACAGGACTGTTACAATTTGACCTTGTGAAATTTGAAGTGCCTGTGGGATTTCTAGATAGAAATGTCTGGTTGGTAGTTAGAAATATGATTCTGAGGCTCATAAGAGAAGTTAGGGCTAGAGCTACAGATGTAGGAATCATCGCTATAGAAATGGTACTTGGGAGAGGCTGGGAGGGGTGTACTATCTCAGAAGCAAGGTCTTCTGGTTCTCATTCCAAAACCCACCTATATTTAATAGGTCTGCACATATGCATTACTATATGTCTGGCACATAGCAGGAAATTAATGACTTGTAGGCAGATGACCAAATGAATGTTTGTTTAGTGAATATTAAACACTACTTAGTGGCCACCCAAAAGTAATATTTCATTTTTTCATTTGGTAATGATCAACTTTTATTATAAATTTTCCTAATGAGTCATATTAACCAAAAGAAGGTCAGGGAAATCTACCAAATGTTGCTGTTGTAAATAAAGAAAAATCTATATTTCAGTTAGATGTTTTTGTATCCTTTGTAGAATGTAGGTCATTCTGCAGTTGGGCAAGAAGAAAGCTAAGTATTGATGATAATTTCCTTACAAATGAATTTTTTGTTTTTCCATTTTGGAGGTACAGTTCACTGAAGCAAACACGTTGATGATGTCAATGAGAGTAATGGTGCTATTTTCACCCTTTCTAATGCCATTATTGTGCTATTCTCTGTTTCAACCTAAGGCATTAATGTTTCATGTTGATTAAATTTTAACATCTAAATTGCCCTTTTATGTTACACACAAATGATAAACTTGAATGTTCCAGTCAGAGGACAGCAACTTTAGTTTCCTCTAGGCTCCTAGTTAATTCATCAAATAACATCCTCCAGCACCTGAGATATGGCTCATTTTTGTTCCTCCTGCCTTACTAACCCAGAGATACAGGGTTGAGTGTGGTTTTTGTTTTTGAATTATGCCATATATGACTAAAACTAGATGCTGTTTTACACAATAGATGCATTCCTGGACATTTGTACATGAAGCACATTTTTGAAAATGGAATCATATATTCCCTCATTGATTTACATTATAATTTTAGAAGTGTCATCTTTGTTATGGATTGATTTCCAATGGACAGTGGTTTTTAACACGTTGCCACTGCCTCCACCTCTTGAGACAAGTACTTTAGTCTTCACATATAAGCTAAGTGATGTAATGGAATCCCTTATTTCAAAGAATATTAAAGGATACTTTCAGAATGTGATAAATTAAGCCCTATTTCATTTGTGTAGAAAATGGGATTTCTTAAAATAGGACATCCTGTAATTTGATTTGCTCTGTATATATTTATCACAAGCCAGAGCAAATTCTACGATATCCTCATATGTCATGTGTAAAGAGCTCTCTTCTTTCTTTTTCTCTGGTCTTTCTTTATGAATATTGCCCTAAGCAAAGGTGTCTGGCTTATGGATACTCCCAAGGGATGATAAATAATGCTTTGTTTTTCCTCACTAATTTAACCTTTTAAAAACTTGGGGTATTTGAATCAGTTTTTAAAAAGATAGTTTCAGCATAATCATGCTAGACGAACCGTGGCTCCAGAAATAATAAGAATGTAAAATGTTTCCTTAGTTGCCTTCTTAAAGATCGGGGACTTTTTTTAATTTAAATTTTTTTTCCATTGTGGTAAAACACACACACACAATTTACCATCTTACGCATTTTTAAGTGTACAGTTCAGTAGTGTCAAGTATACTCACACTGTGGAACTAATCTCCATGACTTTGTCATCTCGCAAAACTGAAACTCTACACACATTAAACAAGAATTTTCCATTCCTCCCTCCCCATCAGCCCCTGGCAACCACCATTCTACTTTCTTTCTCTGAGTTTGACTACTCTAGGTACCTCATATAAATAGAATCATACAATATTTATCTTTTTTTAACTAGCTTAATTCACTTAGTGTAAGTTCCTCAAGGTTCATTCATGTTGTATCATGTCAAAACTTCTTCCTTTTAAATACTGAATAGTATTCCATTGTCTGTATGTATGACATTTTTTATCCATCCATCTGTTGAGGGACACTTGGGTTGCTTTTACCTTTTGGCTATTGTGAATAATGCTGCTATGAACATATGTGTGCAATTATCTCTTCCAGACTCTGCTTTCAATTATTTTGGATATATACCCAGAAATGCAAATGCTGAATCTCATGGTAATTCTGTTTCTGATTTCTGTTTTCCATAGTGGCTATACCATTTTACATTACCACCAACAGTACACAAGTGTTCCGATTTCTCTATATCTTCAACAACATTTGTTATTTTCTGTCTTTTTGACAGTGACATCCTCATGGGCTATGAGGTGTCAGGGGCTGTTTTTAAACTTGTTTCAATTTATAATTGATTGATACAAACATTCCAGCCCAATCCTTAAGTATTACTAGTACACTACATGTGGAACAGAACATATACTGTGGGGAGAAATCATGATGATTTAAGTATGGGCAAGGAAGTTTTGAAATATATCAAACATATAGAAAATCTGTTTTCTTTATATGTTTTTCTTTAAAAGGTACCAAGTTGGATAATTTGAAAATTAGAGTTTGAACTATCATTTTTAAAAAATTCTCAATATATTTAACCTCTAATTTATTTATTTGAACACATCTAGTGTTCCTAACTAGATGTAAGGAAAAAGTTATATCTTAAATGCTATCCTTGGTGTATTTTGAGGGGAAATACCTACAGTAAAAAATTAATTCTGGAAATAACTAGTAATTATATTCTGCCCAAGGATATGTTTCTTACAATTGACCTTAGCCTGAAGTTTCTTAGGAGTGTCTTGGGAAATAAAGTGAGTTATAAATAGAGGATATGCCACTTTCAGTGGCAGTTGATGGAGCAAAACATCATAGAAAGTTTCAACACCTGAAACTAATTTTAAACTCAGTGTTAGAGTGAGCTGCTAGAAAATCTGTTTTAAATAATAGATGAAACAAACTACCTCTTGCTATCCAGTCTGTTTTACAGGTCAGATTACATAACCAAAAGAAGCTATTTAACCTCTCAGTAAATAACTGAATATTTCAGAAAGGAACTATTCTGAAATAGGCATGTTAAAAATCTGTGTATCTGGAAAGATCTAGTCTCATTCTAGACCCTTACAATTTTTGGTGTGTTTATAATCAGAAAAAAAAATACAGGAATGTATGAAGGTGGGATGCCAAGAAATTTTTAATCTCTTTGATTTACCATCTATATTTACAAATTTTGCAACATTTTATAATGGCTAGCATTTTTTCCTGTTTTAAAGATCTCTTTGAAGCCAATTATGAATGAAGTGCTAAATCCCCAAATTTTATATTTTTATCACACTTTACTGTCATTAGAGATTTACTTATATATTTCTAATATTGTAAGCATCTTGCAAGACCATGTTTTTTTGAATTTTTACTCCTCAATAAAGAGCATGGCATAATAAATGCCTAATATATTTTGAACAAATTGATTTTCTGATTTTTTAAGTAAAAATGAGATTTATTTGGCTTTCTTGATGGTTAGGAGCATCTCACTTCATTGTAAATGAGAACTGTAACATCTGTGTATATATATATAATGGAATTGGATATTTTTCATATACACTCTTCTAGATATTCTCGTTAACATTCTTTTTACCTTCAAGAGTTGGTATATTGGATTAAGAGAAGGGATACTCCTTAGTATATTCTAATTTATGGGTGCTAGTAACATGTTGTTTGCTCCAAAAATTCCAGAAGTTGACACACATCTCCACTCACCTTCAGTAATATTAGTTCAGTCAAATTCGATATTCGCCATATTAATTTCCCAATTTGTTGTTCAGCATCATATTGTGTAAAATACTGAGAGTAGCACTGATACCCTGGCCTAAAAAGATGCTTTGTTTTTTCCACTTTTACTGGCCCATTTTTGAGAAAATTTTGATTAGAAGTAACCCAGAGAACTAACATTCCATTGAGTTTCACCCTTTATAAATGCATGCTCGCATTCTGCAGAAAGTAGTTGCTATGGTTTTTTGTTTTGGTTTGGTTTTGGTTTAAATATGAGACAAACAGGAAGTGACTGAATCCCCAGAAGAAAAATCTATTTTAAACCCAAACTAGTATGGCAATTGGGAAAGTGGTATTTTCACTAGCAACACTTGGTTTTGGTATTTCTACAAATTTAAAAACATTATGGGGAATTCCCTGGCGGTCCAGTGGTTAGGACTCCACGCTCTCACTGCTGAGGGCCCGGGTTCAATCCCACGTCCGGGAACTAAGATCCCACAAGCCGCGTGGCCCAGCAAATGAATGAATGATTGAATGCATAAATAAATAAATAAATAAATAAATAAATAAAAGCATTATGAATCATTGTACCAGATCCTACCAGGTGATCAGTTTATTCCTTGAGTATTAGTTGTAACTGCTTTGAAATAAATGGGATCTTGTTTTGATTCAAGGCTCTAAATAGTATCTCAGTGGCAAGTTTGGGAAATGCTGGCTTAGACTAAGATTATCTTCAAGACTCTTCTATGTAGTGCAGCCACTACTAATCCATTTACAAATGTCCATACATTCATATAGCATCTCATCTCTCAAATTTCTATCATCACTCACTGTGACATCACTCAGGCTTTGAGATATGGCTTTACATAGGAATTCCCTGGGTATTTCTGTCCACCATGCTACAATGCATCACCAAACATCTGACATCTAGGAGTGGCTTACTCCCCCAAGTGAATTGAAAACATTTTTTCATATCCTACAACTCAGCATTAAATAGCCCCCATTGTGTAACTATTATCTACTAGGTTTGTTTTATATTAGCTATTAAATAAAGGTGTTATTCACTGTTCTATGTCAGTTGTACTTTCAACATCTTCCTGGAATCATATTTGCCAAAAAATAAGTTGACATTTTTTAATGAGATGTAGAGTTATTAAAATTGTAAAGCCCATTTTATTAATGGGAGCCGGAAGTTAGTGTAAAATAAGAATGCTTATGTATGTAACTGCATTTAGACTTGAGATGATTATGTAAAACTTTTTTTTGGTCTTATGTTGATCTTTATTTAGCCTGTCCAAAGTGGACATATTTTATAAACTATTAAAGGTATAAGAGTTGAATCCATATAGAAAATATTTACATACTCAACAGGGCAACAAAAATGATGTAGCACTTTACTGTTAAACTAGTTCTCTTCTCAACAGTCTCAAAATTCAAAAGATGAGGACTGTAGCAAGAAAATAACAGTTGAAAAAGGAAGGATCATTCAAAGAGCAAATATTATGATCATATCTAAGTAAAAACTTATTAAAATAATTTATTGAAGTATACTTTTGAAACATAAAATACCGGTCATGGTCCCATGGATTTGGAGATATAGAAAACTTGCTAAAACATGGTAGTAATTAAAAATGTTTCTCATTTTCCAACAGGTCATTGCTAGTCATGGCTTTTCTCCCAGACGTTCCTTCTTTGTATGTGTCTTTAGTTTCTCTTAAGAGGGTAAATGAGGATGATTTTTTAAGTATCTTAAAAAAACATGCCTCAGGCAAATATACAAACTACATTTTATTTCTCTGTTTTATTTTTTGCAAATATCTTAAAATATTGTCTGTGATCCTATCAGATGAGAAACTTATTTGTTCCCTGTGTGTTTTTAACTGCAAATGGAAATAAAAGCCACAATAAATTTTCAATCACTCATATTTTCCTACAAGTTAGAAGTAAAAATGGATGGAGATAATGGAGTTTAAGTTTGGTCAGTCTTTGGACACTTGCTTCCTTTGCAGAGGTCAGCATATCTTCAAATATGGTCCTGGAACTAGCTGCACTAAATTTATCCAGGATCTTACCAAACCAAACCAAACCAGAGAAAATGCAGATTCCTGGCTGGCCCCAGAGTATGCATTTACATAATGGTTGTCGGAGATTTGGATGCCGTTTAAAGTTTGAGAAGAACTGCTTTTAGCTGTTGAGTTTTCAGTTATCTGGTCTCTCTCAGAGCTCACTTTGCTTATTGCTTTTTAACCTGAGCAAATTGCATGGAAGAAAGCCAGGTATGATTTAAATGCTTAACTTCATTTGAGACTCAGGCTTTAGCTATGATGTTTTTATTCCTACTTGCTAGTGAACGGTCTAGGGAATTTTTCTGAGCTAAAGTTGCTTATGCATCCTCAGAACCTGGAAAAGTACATGGAACATAGTATATGTTCAATCAATTTTAACTGAAAGAATAAGAAAACTCAGCATTTAAATAATAAATCTCATCTAAAATATAATGTAATATGGCTCCATCACACTGTATATTTCACTTCACTTACAAATGTTATTTGATTGGATGAGTATCAATTTTTATTCAATAATGTAAAATCTTAGCATCTCACATATATTTCTCTTTATGTGTATCAGGATTGATTTATAAAATGCTCTGCTATACATTTACACTTAGGGAGGTTTTAAAAAATTTTTGCTTTGTTTTCTTTGCATTTGAATTTCTTAAGGCAATTATGCTTCATTTAAAAGCCAGTTTTACATTTTAGGAGCTGTATAAAATTTTACACATTTATTTCTATCATCCCATGATACTCATTTTAAAATGTATATCTCCAGAAACATAATAGGCCCCTTGCAATTAGAAAAGCATCTGAACTTTGAAGAATGCTTTAGAAAAACTCTCCAACCCCTTTATACCTAGCAGTGGAGTAAGAGTATGTTCCCATAAGTAGTACTTCATGATTGACAAATTGGTATGCATTGACCTTTTATCTTCTTAACATGCTTCAAAGTCTATGGCTGGGATATATGACAACAGAAGGATTATTTTCAATACGGGGTACCTGTTTTATGCTGTTTTTCTTAGAATCATCTCAAAAATTTATATTTTCCTTTAGCAATATAAGGTACTAAAAATGTTTTTTTTACTGAAATATAACACAGAAAAATGTTCACAAATCACAAGTCATAGCTCAAAGAATTCTCGCAAATTCAATGCATCCTGATAACCAACCAACAACCAGTTCAGCAAGCAGAACATTACAGGCACATGGCTACCTGCTCATGCCTCCTCCCAGTCCTACCGCCTTCCTGTTACCAAAAGGGACTGTGATGATGACTTCTAACACCACCAGTTTTACCTGTTTTGAATCTGATAAAAATGGGTTAGTGTGTGCTCTTTTGTGTCTGGCTTCTTTCACTCAGTGTTATGTCCTTGAGGTCTTGAATTTTATCCAATGTTACTGTCTGAATCTATTTTGAAATAATCATGTAATTCTGTCTTTTTTTACATTACATGAAATTATTTATTTTTTAGTACTAAACCAATTTTCCTTTCCTGAAATAATCCCCTCTTGGTCCTTTTGCATTATCTTTCCATATGTTACTGGTTTGGATGTATTACTATTTTATTTATAATATCTATGTTATCAAGAGATAAAAGTCAGTAATATTTTTGTTATTATTATTATCAGTTTGGGTATCAAGTCATGCTAACCTCATAAAAGTGAGGGAGTTGTTCCTTTTTTCCTATTCTCTGGGAGATACTGGGTAAATTTGTTTAAGTACTTGGAAGAATTCACCAGCACGGCTCTCTGGCACAGAGTATATTTGTAGGAAGGTTTGTAACAACAGATTCAATTTATTTATGGAATCTAAGATGGTTAAGATTTTCTAGTTCTTCTTATGTCAATTTTACTTGACTGCAGCTTCCAAGTATAGTTTGTGCTTTTCATCTAAACTGAGAAATGTATAAAATTACTTATAATAGTCTCGTATATCTTAAATTGTATTTAAGGTATAAATTATATACAGTAAAGTACTCCAAACAAAATAACAGTATACTAATAATACACTCAGACAGACACACACATGTATGTGTGCGTGCATATATATGTGTATATGCATATATACACACATGCACACACATTTATTATAATACAGATTATTTCCAACAGATTATTGCCAGAATGCTCCTTTCCCTGCTATTTGATTTTTATCATCACATGTTGGTTTTGCCTGTTTTTAAACTTCATGTAGATAGAATCCTATGGAATGTATTCTTGCCTCTCACTTTTTTCACTCAACATGTGTGAGATCCATCCATATAGTTGCATGTATCACTAGGGTTTTTTTTTTAATTGCTTTGGTATTATTCCACTGTAGTAATATAGCACATTATCCTTATCCATTTACTGTTGATGGATATTTTTTCTAGCTTTTGACTATTTTGTATAAAGCTGCTGTGAACATCCTTGCACATATTTTATGGTGGACATCAACTCATTTATGTTGGATATATACTCAAGAATGGAATTGCTGTATTGTAAAGTAGGCTTATGGTTAGCTACAATAGGTACTAACCTTTTTTTAGAAGTTGTACTATTTTACAGTTCCATCAGTGGACTTGTAAGAGAGTTCTTGTTGCTCCAAATTCTTGCCAAGTGTTGGTACTGTTGGCCCTCTTTTCCATCTGGTATGTGCGCAGTGGTATGTCATCGTGGTTTTCATTTGCACTACCCCTAACAGTGAGGACGTTTATCACCTTTTCACCTGCTTATTGTCATTTTTATTTCCTCTTATGTCAAGTGTCTCTTCAATTCTTTACCCATTTTTAAAGTGGGGTTTCCCTTTTTCTCATTTATTTATATTTTTTCTAGACATGAGAACTTTGCAAATATTGTGTATTCTGAAAAGTCTCTTAGTTCATAGCTTGCCCTTTATTTTCTTAGTAGTGTTTTACAATAAACAGAAGTTCTAACTTTTAATGAAGCGAAATTTAGCAATTAAAAAATTTTATGATTAGTGATTTTGGTGTGCTGATAAAGAATTCTTTCCTTATTCCAAGTTCATTAAGATATTCTTCTATGTTTTCCTCTAGAAGTTTTATTCTTTCAGCTCTCATATTTAGATATATGATCAATCTCCAATTATGGTATCAAGTTTATTTTCTTCCATGTAGATATTAAATTTACAAAGTACATTTTCTTTCTTTTATTAATTGCAGTGGAGTCTTTGATGAAAATCATGTGTGGGGCTCCACAGTTTGTGGACTCTATTCCATAATTTATTAGCTACCTTTGCACCAATACCAAACTGTCTTTTTTTTTTAATTTTATTTTTTATACAGCAGGTTCTAATTAGTTATCTATTTTATACATATTAGTGCATATATGTCAATCCCAATCTCCCAATTCATCCCACCACCACCATCGCCCCCACCACTTTCCCCCCTTGGTGTCCATACGTTTGTTCTCTACATCTGTGTCTCTATTTCTGCCCTGCAAACCAGTTCATCTATACCATTTTTCTAGGTTCCACATATATGCGTTAACATACGATATTTGTTTTTCTCTTTCTGACTTACTTCACTCTGTATGACAGTCTCTAGGTCCATCCATGTCTCTACAAATGACCCAATTTTGTTCCTTTTCATGGATGAGTAATATTCCATTGTATATATGTACCACATCTTCTTTATCCATTCATCTGTTGATGGGCATTTAGGTTGCTTCCATGACCTGGCTATTGTAAATAGTGCTGCAATGAACATTGGGGTGCATGTGTCTTTTTGAATTATGGTTTTCTCTGGGTATATGCCCAGTAGTGGGATTGCTACGTCATATGGTCAAAATGTCTTAATTACTTTTTGCATCGTAAATCTTGAAATTTGATAGTGTAAATCCTCCAGGTTTATTCTTTTCTGCAATACAAACTTGGATATTCTTTGAACTTTTCATATCCATATTTTGAGAAACAATTTATCAATTTAAAAAGAAATCTGGGGAGGGGGATGGAATTCCCTGGTGGTCCAGTGGTTAGGACTCAGTGCTTTCACTGCCGAGGGCCTGGGTTTGATCCCTGGTCAGGGAACTAAGATCCCACAAGCCATACAGTGCAGCCTAAATAAATAAATAAATAAATATTTTTAAAAAGAAGAAGAAAAAAAGAAATCTGGGGGTTAATTTGAATTGTGTTAAATCCATGAAATACTTGGAGAGATTTCACATATTTACAATTGTGAGCTTTTTATTCCAGGAGCATAGTATATTCCTCTATTTGTTTAAGACTTTATTTCAGTCAGTAATATTTTACAGTTTTTAGTGCAATGCACAACTTCCCTTAAATTTCTTCCTAGGTAATTGATATTTTAATAGTATTATAAATGACATTGTAAAACTTTTACCTTCCATTTCTTTAATGCTAGTATTTAGAAATACAGTCAAAAGTTGTTCATTGGCCTTGTATCCATCGAAATTGCCAATCTCTCTTCTCATTTCTAATATTTACTTTTTATGTAGGAGCTTGTGGATTATCTTCATACTCAATGATATCATCTGAGAATAAAGACAAGTTTCATTATTCTTTTCCAATCTCAATCAATACCTTTTATTTCTTTGTCTGGCTTATTTGCATTAGGTAATACCTCCAATACAATGTTGACTAGAATGGTGATAGTAAATACACTCCTCTTGTTCCCAAATTCAGAGGAAAGTTTACAATACTTCATTAAAGTATGATTCTTACTATATTTTTTGAAGATACCCCTTTTCCAATTAAGAAAATTCCCTTATATTCCTAGTTTGCTACGATTTTTTAAAAATCTTGGCTGAGTACTGAATTTTGTCAAATGTATTGTAGTCATCTATCTAGAATTATCATATGAGTTTTTGCAGTGAATTTTATTGGTTTTCAAACATTAAACTTACCTTGCATTTCTGAAATAAATCATTGGGCTTGATTTGCTAATGTTTATTAGGATTTTTATTTTTCTGATACATATTTCAATTAGTTAATTTTGTTGTTCAGATTGTTCATATTCTTACTGATTTACTATCTGCTCATACTGTTGGTTATTGTGAAAGGTGTGTTCATGTCTTACAGTGCAATACTGGATATATCTGGCTTTCCTTTTGAGCATTATCAATTTTTTTCTTTATAAGTATTTAAATTTATGTTATCAGAGGCATATACGTTTGAATTTTTATATTTTTATGGTGAATTGACCATTTTACCATTTTTAAAATTTCCTTTTTTTCCAGTTTTATTGAGAAATAATTGACAAACATCACTGTATAAGTTTGTCAGCATGATGCTTGGTTTAAATGTGGTACAAAATGATTATCACAATAGGTTTAGTTAACATCCATCATCTCATGTAGATACAATAAAAATAAAAGAAAAAATATTCTCCTCATGATGAGAACTCTAAGGACCTACTCTCTTAACACTTTTCCTATATATTGTACCATACAGCTATGTTGACTATAGTCTTCATGTTATACTTTACATCCCTCGTACTTATTTACCTTATAACTGGAAGTTTGTAGGTTTTTACCTCTTTTCTCCAATTCCCCAACCCCCCTTCCCCCACCTCTGGTGACCACAAATCTGATCTTTTTCTGAGTTTAGTGGGGTTTTTTTGTTTTGTTTTGTTTTCAGATTCTGCATGTAAGTGAGAGCATATAGTATTTGTCTTTCTCTGTCTTATTTCACTTAGCATAATGCCTTCAAGATCCATCCATGTTGTCACAAATGGTAGGATTGCATCGTTTTCTATGGGTGAATTATATGTGTATATATAATTTCTTTCTCTTTTCTTTCTCACAACTTTTTTATTCATTCTTCTATCAATGGACACAGGTCGTTTCCATATTTAGCTATTGTAAATAATGCTGCTGTGAACATGGGGGTACAGATATCTTTTCAAGTTAGTGTTTTTGTTTCCTTCAGATATATTCTCAGAAGTGGAATTGCTGAATCATATGGTAGTTCTGTTTCTAATTTTTTGAGGAACCTCCATACCATTTTCCACAGTGGCTGCAGCCAATTTACATTCTCACCAACAGTGCACAAAGGTTCCCTTTTCTCCACATCCATGCCAGCATTTGTTATTACTTGTCTTTTTGATAAAAGCCATTCTAACAGGTGTGAGGTGACATCTCATTGTAGTTTTGATTTGCATTTCCCTGATGACTAGTGATATTGAGCACCTTTTCATGTACCTGTTAGCCATTGGAATATCTTCTTTGGAAAAATGTGCGTTCAGTTCCTTTGCTCATTTTTGAATTGGATTCTTTGTTTTTTTGCTATTGAGTTGTATGAGTTCTTCATATATTTTGGATAGTAACCCCTTATCATATAGATGATTTACAAATATTTTTTCCCATTCTGTAGGTTGTTGCTTCACTTTGTTGATGGATTCTTTTGCTATGCAAAAGCTTTTAAATTTGATATAGTCCCACTTGTTTATTTTTTATTTTGCTGCTTGTACTTTAGGTGTGATTTCCAAAAAATTGTTACCAAGACCCATGTCAAGGAACTTTTTTCCTTCATTTTCTTCTAGGAGTTTCATGGGTTTCAAGTCTTACATTTAAGTCTTTAATCCATTTGAGTTAATTTTTTGTTAATGGTGCAAGAGAGGAGTCAAACTTCATTCTTTTACATGGAATATCTGATTTCTGTTTCCAGAAACACTAGAAAAGATATCTGTACCCCACAGCACCATTTTGAAATATCCCTTTCTTATCTCTAAAACTTCTTCTTGTCTTCTGTAATATTATTATGGACACACCAGATTTCTTTCAGTTAGCATATGCATGGCATATTATCTTCACTCTTCTATTTTTCTGCTTTAAAATTTATTAACAGCATATAATTGCTTTATATTTAACCTTCCACCTTTAGGTTTTTAATGGAGAATTTAATCCATTATATGTAATGCAATTACTCATATCTTTTTATTTATACCCACCATCTTGCTATTTCTTTTTCATTATATGTTCCTGTTCTATTTTTCTCTCCCTTCTTAACTTCTTTTGAATGACTCAAATAATTTTATAAGATATATATATCTTCCACTACTCCCCCAATAATACTAGAATCTTCCAATCTATTAATCCACTTTATTCCCTACCACATTTTCCAATATTGTTGTCATGTATTTTAATTCTATACAAATTTTAAATGGAAGACATTTGTATTATAATTCTATTCAGGTTTTAAATTTATGCACATATTTACCCTTTCATGTGTTCTTCATTCTATTACATATTTTTTTGTTTCCATCTAGAATAATTTTATTTCTACCCCAAGTACTTCATTGTGCATTTTTTTAGGATAAGTGTACTGGTGACAACATCTCTTACTTATTGTTCATCTGACAATATCTTTATTTCACTTGCATTTTTGAAAAGTATTTTCACTGAGTATGGAATTCAAGGTTGGCCAGTATTTTATTTCAGTTTCAATATGTCATCCATTTAGTTTTCATTTCCACTGAGAAACCAGTTGCCAAGTCATATTATTGTTCCTTTGGTTGTAATGTACCCTTTGCCCTCCAACCTGCTTTTAAGATTTTATTTTTTTGTCTTTGGTTTTTGTCAGTGTAATCTTGATATGTCTAGGTGTGATTTTTATTGAATGTATCTTTATTGGGATTCTCAGAAATTCTTGAATCTGTGGGTTTATCAATTTTGAGAAATTCCAGATACAATCTCTTCAGATATTGTTTCTGTCTCATTTTCTCTTCTTTCCTTATAGATAACAAATTACTGGTATGTTAGAACTTTTTAATGTGCCCAATATGTCCCTTATCCCCTTTTCTATATTTTACATCTTTTTCATTCTCACTTTGCACTGTTTAATTTACTGTTAAAGCCATGTATTTGACATTTGAAGGCAGTCATTTTATTTTTATTGTATATTCTATATTTTATATTTTGTATACTTTCTATATATTCTATTTTTATGGTAAAATTCTTAAACTGTTATTTTATTGAACATATTACAGTGTCCCTCAGGGGATTGGTTCCAGGACCTGCCGAGGATACCAAAATACATGGATGCTCAAGTCCCATAATCAGCATTCCACATCCTGTGCTCCTCATCTGTGGATTCAGACAGCTGCAAATCACGTAGCACTGTATTTACTGAAGAAAATCCCAGTGCAAACCCATGTTGTTCAAGGGTCAATAGTAGTTATATCAAAAAATTCCTTGTCTACTAATTGCAAAATTTTGATCACCTGTATGTCAGTTTCTAGTGTTTGATTTTCCCCTTGTTTGGGGGTCTCTGGTCCTAACCCTTAGGATGTTTAATAATTATCATCAAATTTTGGAACTTTTGTTTAAATTTGTACAGGCTCCAGATGACATTCTATTCAATCAGAAATGATTTAAACTTTCCTCTTTTGGACAGCATAATGCGAGCTGATCACCTTTATCCACTGAGAGACCAAGATGACACAAGTCTACGTTGCAGTTTTGGTAAGGCTAAGATTCTACTCCTGAGTCATTCCTGTTCCTAGGGCATAACCCTCCAGAGATTTCACCTGACAACTTGCTGTTTTACCAGGGCCTCATCCCTTGGCAGGTCCTAACCTCTTACCTTTTTCTCCTAAGCACAGCAAGACCGCTGAAAACTCTGTTCTTATTAGAGGATTTCAGCTTCACACCTTTATCTCCTGACCTGTGCAGCTTCACAATTCAGCAAATGTTTTGAGAAGAAAACTGGTCACATGCTTGACTCTTCATGTCTCTAATTTTGTCACTCTAGCCTTGTGAGACTATCAAAAACTATGCTAGATTCTCTCCTTCCCCTCCTCCCTCTGCTCACAGCCATTCGTCCAGGATAAACTCAGATTATTAGCCTCTGGCTTATACTCAGAAATGACAAATTGGGTAAGGCAACTACGTGAGATCTGCTCACCTCTGCAAGATTCTACTGTCTAAAATATTTGCCCTTCTTCACCTTGTAGCTTCTACAAGCTCTAACATATTTAAACTGATGATTTATGTTGTTTCTTTTTTAAATCCTGCTTTTCTAGGTGTCCTTGGTAATACCACTGGTCTATTAAAACATACTCCATCTCACCTGGGAAGTAGGAGTCTCTGCATTTTACTTTTTTTTTTTTTCCCCCACAGCACGCGGGCCTCTCACTGTTGTGGCCTCTCCCATTGCGGAGCGCAGGCTCAGCGGCCATGGCCCACGGGCCCAGCCACTCCGCGGCATGCAAAATCCTCCCGGACCGGGGCACGAACCCGTGTCCCCTACATCGGCAGGCGGACTCCCAACCACTGCACACCAGGGAAGCCCTGCATTTTACTTTTTTGATGTATTAGTAGTATCTAATATGCTTGTAATCCTCAGAACAGTCCTGAGACTTAGGTGCTATTATTATTCCCCTTTTTCAGATGAGAAAAATGATGAAAAGAGAGGTTAAGTAAATTCCCAAAGTCACACAGCTAGTAAGTAACATACATGTAGCCAGAATTTGAACTCAGGTAGCAAGGTCTGAAGTCCATAGTCTTAACCACAGTGTTATTAAGAATATACCTTTGAGATCTCTTCAGAAAATGATGACATCATATGCAAGTATATGAATTTACTGTAATTCATATGGCAATTCTTTTATGAATAGATATTTATATTGCCTTTGGTTTCTGAAAGATAAATATTTGGTTTTAAACTAGCTTAATCTTTCTTAAGTTTTCCATTACGAGACACAATCTTAGTGTGCTTAGAAGCTTAGAGTATTAAAGAGAAGAACTACTGATGTTCTTTTGAACATTTTCATTATAATTATAATCATTTCCTATTCTCACAATTTCCCCACAGTTTACAAATAAGGTATAATTTACCAAGAGTAAAATCACTGTTGTGTTGTAACAAAGATATGTATACTTTTGTTTCCATATAGTATATATGCATACTGTCAATTCCTGCCAGTGGATCTTTCTGGTCAATCAATATACAGATTTTATCTTTTATTTTTTATTTATTATTATTTTTAATTCCTGAAATATTTTTTTTATTGGAGTATAGTTGCTTTACAATGTTGTGTTAGTTTCTGCTGTACAATGAAGTGAATCAGCTATATGTATACATATGTCCCCTCCCTCTTGGACCTCCCTCCCACCACCACCCCCAATCCCACCCATCTAGGTCATCACAGAGCACTGAGCTGAGCTCCATGTGCTATGTAGCAGGTTCCCACTAGCTATCAGTTTTACACATGGTAGTGTGTATATGCAATATACACATTTTAAATGTTAATATATATAACTAAATTTCACTCTAAAAATATACCACTTTATACTTTCTCCTAATTGTATGAGAATTCTTATTTCCCACAATCTCATCAATACTCACTATAATTACATTCAAACATTTTAATATGCATAGAATTTAATTTTAAATGGAAATAAAACTTTAGAGATTGTATGCTTTCTTATCTTTCCACCATAAAGATATTTGCTGAACCTTATTAATTTGACTTTTTCAGTCTTATTGTGAATTAGCTTGAGAAAAATCATTTAGATCGTATTTCATGTTTACACATGGATTTCAATCATTCTTCTAAAGTTCTTTTTTATTTCTAAGTACCTAATAGATTCTTTATTATGTTACTGGGTTTCCTGATACATAATTTTACCATGATGTGTGTATTTCAGTACTAGTAAGATTTAATCAATATTTAATAGTTCCTTCTGAGAATTTCTCAACCCAACAGTCATTAATTTTTATCATGTTCCCTTGGGATGTAAATATTTATTCCATAAGAAATGGTTTTCTGGGGCTTCCCTGGTGGCGCAGTGGTTGAGAGTCCGCCTGCCGATGCAGGGGACACGGGTTCGTGCCCCGGTCTGGGAGGATCCCGCATGCCACGGAGCGGCTAGGCCCGTGAGCCATGGCCGCTGAGCCTGCATGTCCGGAGCCTGTGCTCCGCAACGGGAGAGGCCACAACAGTGAGAGGCCCGCGTACTGCAAAAAAAAAAAAAAAAAAAAAAAAAAAAAGAAAAGAAATGGTTTTCTGTGGACAAACTTATTTGTGAAATACTGGGTTAAACGATATTAAACTACTCCTTTCCTTTCAGAGATTTTCACGTGGTCATGTGCATTGTAAATCTCCAAGAGGTGGGTATGGTTTGTAGCATTTCTAAAACATACTTCACCAGAAAGAACTTTGTTTTTCTTCTTACAGAGAAACTCATTGAATCAGTATTCTAAGAAACATGGTTGAGGAAACATTGTCTAACAATTGTCTTGTACGTGGAAGAATTATGTACACATTGCAAATGCTAAGAGTGGCTCAAGAGGCATAAATGGAGATAATGGTCATCTATTTTTAGAGGAAAGGTCTCCAGATGAAAACTTTTGGATAGGTTAATGGTAATTGGCCATGTATTAATATGAACTGATATCAACCAGTCATGTGACTAGAAATCATCTGAAACTACTTACCACATTTCAAAAAGGGTTGTTGTCTAAAATTTTTATGTGAATAACAAATCATCTCTATTGAATTGTATCTCGATGTGATATTTCTCAAATCTTCATCCAGTGTATAATTTATGTTTCAACTGAAATCAGAACCCAGAGAGAGGAAATCAATACTGAATTGCTATCTGATATCACTTAGCTAAGAATATTTTCAGTGTAATTGATAGGAAGACAGTGATTTTACTCTTGGTAAATCATACCTTATTTGCAAACTGTGGGGAAATTGTGAGAATAGGAAATGGTTATAATTATAATGAAAGTGTTCAAGAGAGCATCAGTAATTTTTCTCTATAATACTCTAAACTTCTAAGCACATTGAGTCTCATTGTAATGGAAAACTTAAGAAAGATTAAGCCACTTTAAAACCAAATGGTTATCTTTCAAACCTATTTGATAGTATTTTACAAAGATATTGACAAACTCAAACATGTTCACTTACCTGCAGTAATATTTGATATTATGACATTTTAGTTTCAGTGAAAGAATTTGGATAATCTTTTAATGGTGTGAAATCTGAAAATCTGGAATACCTTACTTTTTTTTTTTTTTTTTTTGCTTCCTCCTGAATAAACTGTCTTCATTCTCCTGCTGATCCATTTATGATAAATATATTTGGTTTTGTCAAAATAAGAATGTTTGTGTTTCCCCCCCATTCATATGTTGAAATTCTAACCCCCAAGGTGATATAGTATTTGGAGGTGATTATGTCCTGAGGGTGTAGCTCTCATGAATAGGATTAGTGCTCCTATAAAAGAGGCTCCAGAGAGATCCCCAGCCCCTTCATGTGAGGACACAGCCAAAATATGCCACTATCTATGAACTAATGTATTATCCCCACCAGACGTTGAATCTTCCAGTTCTTTGGTCTTGGACTTCCAACCTCTAGAACCATGAGAAATATGTTTATTGTTTATAAGCCATCCAGTTTATGGTATCTTGGTCATAGCAGCTCAAACAGACTAAGATGGAAAATTGGTACCAAGAGTGGTGTACTGCTAGGTGGAGCCACCTGAGAAAGAGTCCCAACTAGGGCAATGCCCAGATGAGCCCTGAGGGTAGGGCTATTCTCCTGACTCCAGACCAGAACCACAGGCACACTATTCCAACCCACTAGCTGCTGGTTGAGCTGCATCCAACAAAGTCATCATGGTGAGCCCAGGCTCCAATGTGTCCAGAAAGCGAGACATCAAGCCTTGGCATGTAGTGTCATTCGCCCCATTAGGTTTTGGACTTATCTTGGACCTCCTTTTTTCTTTCTTATTTCTCCCTTTTGAAATTGGAATGTGTACCCTATGCCTGTCCCACCATTTGTTTTGTAAGCCCATAACATCTTTGTTTTCACAGGTTCACGGAAAACCATTTGCCTCAGATGAATCATATTTTGACTCTTGCCCATATCTAATTTTGATGAAACTTAGATCGGACTTTGGACTTGGACTTTTGAGTTGATGACATGCGAGGACATGAATTTTGGACGCTCAGAGGTAGAATGCTGTGGACCGAATGTATTGCCTAAAATTCATATGTTGAAACCTCATGCCCCAACTGATGGTATTATGAGGTGGGGCCTTTGAGAGGTGCTTAGGTCATGAATGTGGAACCCTCATGAATTATAAGGGAGTAATGCCCTATAAAAGAGGCCTAATAAAGCTCCCTTGCCCCTTCTGCCATGTGAGGTTATAGTGAAAAGATGGGCATCTATGAGGAAATTGGCTATGAGGAAACTGGCTCTCATCAGGCATTGACTCTGCTGGGGCCATGACCCTGGACGTCTCAGCTTCCAGAACTGTGAGAAATAAGTGCTTATTGTTTATAAGCCATGCAGTTTATAGTATTTTTGTTATAGGAGCCAAAATGGACTAAGGCAATTACTATAAAAATATTTGTGAGATCTATAATTGTATGCATAGCTCAGAATTGCATGCCTATGGCAAGAACACAAGACACCAGTGGGAAAGAACTAGCTACGATCCATTTGTTAGGATCTTGTTTACAGTTCCATCCAACGGTTTCTCACCTCTTAGCTTAAGTAAGTATTTGTACCTTGTAAGTACATACATTCCACGAATAAAAACATTATTAATAAAAACATTATTAAGAAGGTCTAAGCTAGGAAAGTAAGCCTGCATACTTAATATAAACTAGTGTAATGCATATATACATTACCAACCAACGGGTAGTATCGGCTGTAATAAAATAAGAGAACTTCTGTTTAAACAAATTTTTATTATGGTTTTATGATACACTCAGACACAAACTAATTTACCCATAGTTGAATAGCTGTTCACTGTACATTTACATCGGCTCACATTTAGGGCTAAATCCTGCCTAATTCAGAATAACAATTTGCCTGAAGCTCTCTAAACGCTTTCTCAGAGCCACCCGTACAGAAGGAAATATAAAAATAGGGCAGAGAGAAAATAAATACTTGTATCCTAAAATCAGACATTATAACCTTGTTTCCTAAAGTAAATACTCGTAAATTTCTACCCTTTTTTTTTTCTGATCTGTCAGACTGCTTATATTTCTTTGTTTTAAACTACTTTCATGAGGCTGTAAAAAGCTAATATACAGAAACCACAATTAAATAGAGAGCTCCCAGAAGGGGGAGCTCTCGTGCCCTGTGAAGATGGCAGAGCCCAACAGGAGGAAGAATGACTCTTCTTTCCTGGCAAGAACTCAAGTCAGTGAAAAGCCATGGACTCCTGGTTTACTCTAGCCCTGCCAACTTCCCTTTCCTCTCTAGAGAAGCCTTCTCCTTCCCTTGCCATGTGGGGGGACTTGCAATTCTCTGCTGATCCCAAGTAAGCCAGTCTTTGCTGGAGAAATAACTGGCAGCAAACTATTTGTTTCTGGTCAGCAAGGCACACCTCAACTCTGATTCCAACCCCTTGCTTGCTTAGATATCTGTTTGCCATCAGACCTATAGTTCATTTAGTAGGATTTCTAGTCAGATATTTTCTTGGCCCAGGTACATGTATGTCTCTAAGTAACAGAGGTGGACTTGAAGGCTTCCCTTCAAGTGTATGTGTGTGTATGATAATCTGCACACAAATTTCATAGAGTAACTCATGATATCATGGATAAATAAGAATGAGGGACTTTGGAACGTGGTTCCTGGTGGAGCTAGTTGATTTTCTTGCACCCATATGCTATCATTTATAAAATATTGTCCATATTAACTCTTTTTAAAAATGTCCAAGAAGAATTAATTTATATGCAGAGTACTTTAAGATAATATTTTAAGGTTTATATTTGCTTACATGTGCATAAAGATAAACCGAGAATTGTTTTTCTCTTTCAAGTAAAACTTGCACCTGAATATGTATACAATGTAATTTGCCTTACTCTTAAATACCTGTAATATCAGAAAGTCTTTCACTGCTAGGGAACAAAGAGAAACAAAGGGAACAAAAACCACTTTCTTAAGGAGACTTGCTGAGAGGAAGTGCTCTGTCACTGTTTCTGGAGCATCATTTTCATCCACTTTTAGCTAAAACAAGGATAGTATTGTTCAATAATTGCCAATGTCAGGACGTAACAATTTGACCTAAGACTTAAGAAAAGGTTAAACTAAATAAAGGCAAAGTGTCATTTAAGACAGCAATAAATTGTAGTGGCGAGGAAAACAATTTGTTATACACTAAGATGAACATAAAGCATATTTTTTCTTCCAGAATTTCAGTATAAGTAGCAGTTTATAATGTTCACTTGTCATCACAGGAGTGCTTAATAAGTCTACGAAATGAGGCTGTATTTGAATTCAGGGTGAGTAAGAGTTCTTCAGTAAAATAGCCTTCTTTTAAATGAAAGCAGTGCATTTGTATTGAAAAGCAATTATTAGAATTTAAGTTTATCAGCAAGGAGGATTAATCACCTGCTTAATGATAATATTGGGTAATGAAGTTACTAAGAAAAATATTTCTTTTATAAAGTGCATTTCCTGATTTTATTATGATTTTAGTCAGGAGCTGTTGTTCTAACTTTGCTGGAATTATTAATCATTATTCATAACTTTAGTTTTGTCATTATCATTTATTGACTGTTGAGAGAAAACCCAATTCTACAAATCCTGTAGTTCAAACTCATATAGGTATATTTACCATTTTATTCCACATAATTCAGTTAAAATGAATAACATGAAGTGAAATTTTTCTTTTAACATTAACTACATTCAGAATGCATCATTCATAGTTGAAACTAGATTTACCACTGAAAATGCAGGTTTTTCATTACTAGAGGTTAATCCAATCTGCCTATTACACATGTATTTGTGACCTAATTAAAATATGAAAGAAACATTTACCACAAGTACCTATAAGGGATGTGAAAATTAAATTGTAAAAGAATACCCACCGGTCTTAACATCTTATTTTTGATCACGTCGATTTTTGTGAAAAAAGTGTATTTAATAGCTAGAGTTGTAAATAAGAATATAACCGTATTTTTTAAATCTAACTTTTGTTGATAAATTTAAAATATGTACCATGGAGAAGCACATTATAATACTGCCATATAAAATCCAGTCTTTGCAGAAGTTCATTTTTACTCAATTAACGTGTATTTCATGCCTGCTAGATGATGATTGATTACTTCTTTGTATTTTGGTAATGTTCTTTAAAATTATCTTGCTAGCTGCTATAACAAGGGTGAAGAATATGTTAAATTTAAGAGAAAGACATCTTTAAAACAATCTCATACAGCTTTATATGATTGCTATGGTATCAGGTTGATATATAAACTTAGTAATAAATCTGCACAAGGAACAATATGACTTTGACAACAAAAAAAGCCATTATTAGTAGTAATTATATTTTAGTGTTTTATGAATATTACCAGATACATAAAAGCCACAAGATTTCTGAGTATTCAAGACAAAAGGCAGACCTCTTTACAGACTTTAAACTACCTGATACATTTGTGTGAAATTTAAATGTTTGTGGTATATTGTAGAAATGGAGGCACTCAATTGATTGCTAATAGATGTAAGAAAATCCCCTCAGTATTATAATTTAGCTCTGGAGTGACAATCTTATCAAAATGCATAGTCTAATTACCAAAATAATTTGACAGAATTTGTCTATTTGCAAGCAAATTTATCTCATTTTTGGTGAGAGAAGATAAAGAGAAATTTAAAACTGTGTCACAAGTTGAAGCAAAAACTTGAAAAGGTGAAGTGACCATTGTTTAAAATCTGAGAAGCAACCTACTGTTGAACGTTCATTCTCACGCTTGAAGTCTGCCTATTACACATGTAGTTATACGTCAGATACAGTCTCTGCCTTCCTGCCTCCCAGACATTCATGATCTTGCAGAGAAACCCACCTGTAGACACATACTTACATTGTGGCTTTATAAGTGCTATTACAGAAATATGTAAAAGCTATGGTGGTGGCACAAAACATGGAATAATCTCTTTGAGGGGTGTAGTAAGAAAGAATAATCAATTCTTCTGAGGCTTAGGGGATCACAGATATTAGAGAGGACTTTGATGAGGAGGAATTATCGAGATGGTTCTTGAAGAATGAGTGAGACTATCTTAGATGATGAGGAAGGGCATTCATTCTAGGCCTAAAGAGCAAAGTATACAAAGGCAGAGATGTGAGAAAAACCAGCATATGGCATTCAGATAAAGCTGTAATGAGGAGACAACAGAGAGAGATGGAAATGGGGAAGATTATGGGGTGCTCACTATGGAGGGCTTGTACACCATCAAATGAGTTTCATACTATAATAATGCAGAGCTAAGGATTAATATAACTTCCAGCCACAGTCCTAAAGAATGTTAAAATTCTAAGTTGGCAAATACCTTTTGTATAGGTTTCTGAAATTTTAGTGGATACCAAATAGCAAAACTTTATACATGTTTTATTGCATATTAAAATTCAACATTTCTCTTCAAGGATTGATCTGAAAAGTTTTAAAAGAGCAACTTAAAACATTGTTTTTGGCTAGCATGGAAAGAGTGACATTAGAAGTTCTGGGGTGTTAAGATCTTCTAAACAAATACTTAATGACGTCTGACCTCCCTAGCTAAAATGGATAATCCAATTTAACTCGCAATTCTGAGAGAGTCTTCCCATCCTTAGTGATTATTGTACAATATCCTCCATCATATCAACTTCCTGCAGTCACAAAGTGAGTTAAATAATGAATGGGAGACATGATTGAAATATTCTGTCAAATTCAAAAGCTTGCAAAGTCGAGAATGAGGATGGAGAATGAGGAAACCATTAAGTCTTCTCTTCAGACTCTAATATTCTCTTTTTTTCCAGCTTTATTGAGGTATAATTGGCAAATAAAAATTGTATCTATTTAAGATGTATAACTTGATGTTTGATATACATTGTGAAATAGTCATCACAATCAAGGTAATTAACATCCATCACCACACATAGTTACTCTGTGTGTGTGTGTGTGTGTGTGTGTGTGTGCGTGAACACTTATGACCTACCCTCTTAACAAATTTCAAGTATACAATACAGTATTGTTAACTATAGCTACATTGCTGTACGTCAGATGCCCAGAACTTATTTCATCTTGCACAACTGAAACTCTAATTCTTACAGGATTCAAGTCTAGAGTGCTGTCCATCTATGTTCTAATAGTCTACGTTATTATGACATTTCCATATGCTCTTTTAAATTCATTCCCCAGTTAATAACCCACATATTGAAGCAATGTTACACATTACAGGATTTAGAAAAAGAGCCTTATTTGAAGGCTGTTAGTTTCATCTGTGATGGAAATGAAGGGTGATTTCTGGCAGTGAATTTCTGGGCCTACCCTACTTTCGTGTCGGTAATGTAAAAGACACAATACAGTCACCCTTCCCAAATAAACATTCATTAGTAGACATTTGTTAGCTACCTGTCATATGCTCAGCTGTATATACTAGGGTTAGCAAAAAGCTCAATGCAAGAAGAAAGCACAGCACAAACCTTGATAAACAGGAGGAGATTATGCACTAGCTGTGAAAACAATAGGCATATTCATGAAAAGGCTGGACAACAGCACAAGATATTGTATGTGAGGTGATTTAATACAGATGATCTTATGGAAATTTATACAGCTTAATAATTTCATCCATGAACCATCACTTTTCCTCTATTGTTCATCCTTTCATGGAGATAGTGATAATAACCTACTACCTTCTTTAAGGAGACATTATAAAGATAAATGAACTAACCTTTGTAAAGGGGTTTGAACTCAGAGAGAAGAAGATATTAGAAAAGTACAATGAAAAGGAACTTATCATATATCAGGGCTGATTTGGTTATAATGGAAAGAATAATAAATCATTCCTTTGTTTACTTTCATCTTCTTCTGTATTTAACATTTAAGCCTTTTAAAATAACTGGTGTTTAAGCTGGCAAGAATAATAGTAAATTGCCTGAAACATCCTAATGCCTAAGCTTTTTAAACAAACACAGTGCCCATTTTTAGCCAGGCCTTTATTTTAAAAGGTTCTTTAAAAAATAGCTTTAGCACTAGTCTGAAATAATAGAGGAAAGCACTGAATGTATCTATTTGTCAGTAATTGCAAAGCATTATTTTGTGGGGGGAAGGAGAGGACGAAAATGGCTTGGTTTTAAATTTTTTGACATTTCTAAAATAACTTTTCCATCAGGATTCACTATAAGAGTATTTATCTCTATCTATTTTAAATTAATTATACACTGATTTTTTTTTCCCCAGAGTGATATTCATGGACCTAAGCCCAATATCTCTAACAGTTCTTTGGATTATTGAGGGAGAATGATTCATTTGAACAGGTATGGTGTTCTGAACTTGATTTTTTTTTGGGGGGGGGGGGCAGTGTATGCTGTGTGTTCCACAGACATATCAACTTCAGGACTCTAAATGGTGTCTTTGAGCTGTATATTTTTAAACTCAAGGCTTCAATTTATGTATGTGGGCCTGAGCATCTCTTTCTTTAATCATTCCTTTCCTCCCTCCCTCCCTCCCATCCTTCCTTCCTTCCTTCCTTCCTTTTGCAACTCAGCTGAAGAATGTTGATTTATTCATACTCCTTTGTTCACAGCACATAATCAGTCACCAACCTGTGTAAGGCCCCCTTCCTGTCTGTTTGTACATTGATTCATTCATTCACTTATTCATTTCATTCATTCATTCTTACATTCCTTTTTAACTTCATTTTCCACTTCCCTTCCTCCTTATTTACAGATAAGCATTATAATGTATTTAATGTGTATTTTTTTGTTTAGAGGTATGCCTTGAAAATGTGTGGTGTTATTTTGTATGCGTGTGTTTATAACTTATGTAAATGGCATTAGTTCTAAATAATTGTTGTTAACACTGACATAGCACTTTCCATGTGTCAGACACTGTTCCAAGCAGGTTTACATGTACTAAGTCATTTAATCATCACAACGACATTATGGTATAAGTACTATTATTATCCTCATAAATAGAGGAGGAAACTAAGGCATAGAGAATTTAAGTATCTTGGCCAAGGTCATACACACAACTAGAAAGTAGAAGCGCTGGGATAAAAACCCATATGTCTGGCTGTCAGATCCACATTCTTAACAACTGTGTCAAACTGCGTCTTGTCATGTAATATTATAGTATGTTTACACTTTTTTTTTTTTAGAATTTCTATATGTTGCTATGTATACATCTAATCCATTGTGTCTAACTGCATTAGTCTAAGAGCCACTTTTATAGGTTTAGGCAACTTTTTGCCTTAACTCTCATCCATGGTTCCAAGCTGACCTTGAGTACACTAGCGTGTATGGACCAGGACAGAGATGGCGGTCCAGATGGGTGTAGCAAAAGGGGCCCTGAGAAATAGTGTACAGGAATGTGTTAGTTCCTAGCTCAGTGATATTTCTTAAATTTACCTAAATATGATTATGCCTAATAACAAAGTCATGTTGAACTATTCCAAAATAGAAAATTTCTGGTGATTTATGCACAACTGAAAAAATATTTGTATTAGTTTGCTAGGGCTGCCATAACAAAGTACCCCAGACTAGGTAGCTTAATAACAGAAATTTATTTTCTCACAACTCTGGAGGCTAGAAGTCGAAGATCAGAGTTCCAGCAGGGGCTGGTATCTTCTGAGGGCCTCAAGGGAAGGATTTGCTCCAAGCCTCTCTTCTTGCCTTATAGACAACTGTCTTCTCTGTCTTCACATGGTCTTCACTCTGTACATGTCTGTGTCCAAATTTCATCTTTTTATAAAGACTCCAGTCATATTGGATTATGGCCCAGTCTAGTGACCTCATTTTAACTTAATTACCCCTTTAAAGATTCTGTCTTCAAATATGATCACATTGTTAAAGTACTTCCGGTTAAGACTTTCAACATATGAATTTTGGTGGGGACAGAGTTCAGCTCATAACAACATGTAAGGGACATAGCTAGACCATGGCTTGACTATGCATTAAAGCTAATGTTGCTCTTATGGAAACATTATAAGATGATTCTTTCAACAAATGTACACCAGAAATCTGTTATGTGCCAAGAACTAGGGTAAGAAAGCACAGAATGAGAATTTGGTGATTAAGTAATTTCCAGATGATGAGGGTGCCGTTATTACCATTATTGCCTAGGAAGATTTCAGAATCACATTGGATAGCATTTTCAAGGCAGAATGGATTTTCATTCGGTTAGACATACTTATTGTAGATATCCTAAAACCAGGTTGTTTTTTCTCCATGATGCTCTATTTCCTTGAAATCATGTTTTCTCTCTCCTCCTGGATCTTTTTAAACTTAAATTCCTCATGCACTCTGTTCACCACAATAATCCTGATCCTCAGTCAAATGTCACTCCTTTTTAAACCACTTACTCCTGCACTCTTCTTTTACCAGTAGACCTGGTGGTTGATTAATTCATAAACACCCAGATTATACTTAAGCTCTGTACCAACAGAAGCACATTGTGTCCAGCCTTGTAAGGTAAAGATGCAAACATGCACCTTAGATCCAAAAGAGCAAAGAGCAAGAGTAAAAGGTTAAACTTATTTAATATTCCAAGGCAATGAATTTTCACAGCATTTAAACTCTAATCTGTTTCATGATTCAGTATATCTGAGGTTAACCAGAGCCATAATCAAGAAAGAAGAGGCGGTTTGTGTGAGTTGGAGGAAGGTTTAGAAATAATGTAAACAAAGATAGAACCACATAATTGTATATCCCATAAATAACAGCCAACCTGCTACTGGCCTAGCTGATTGACTGAGTGGCAAGGTGGTTCCAGAGTTACACTAGCAAATGCCCGGATTTAGAGACAAATTTATCCATTTGCCACAGGATGGACTCCCCATGGGTTTTACCTACCACAAATGGAATGATTGTTGAAAAGTCCATGGAGTATCCCAGGAATGCAAGGAATCTTCAATACATGCAAATCAATCAATGTGATACACCGTATTAACAAACTGAAGGGGAAAAACCATATGATCACCTCAATAGATGCAGAAAAGGCTTTGGACAAAATTCAACACCCATTTATGATAAAAACCCTCCAGAAAGTAGGCAGAGAGGGAACTTACCTCAGTATAATAAAGGCCATATATGACAAA
Source organism: Leucopleurus acutus (assembly GCF_964270905.1). Taxonomy (NCBI): domain Eukaryota; kingdom Metazoa; phylum Chordata; class Mammalia; order Artiodactyla; family Delphinidae; genus Leucopleurus; species Leucopleurus acutus. The sequence goes on along the minus strand of NC_139148.1, from coordinate 108,782,652 downwards.
CCCACAGCCAACATCGTTCTCAATGGTGAAAAACTGAAACCATTTCCACTAAGATCAGGAACAAGACAAGGGTGCCCACTCTCACCACTATTATTCACCATAGTTTTGGAGGTTTTAGCCACAGCAGTCAGAGAAGAAAAAGAAATAAAAGGAATCCAAATGAGAAAAGAAGAAGTAAAACTGCCACTGTTTGCAGATGATATGATACTATATGTAAAGAATCCTAAAGATGCTACCAGGAAACTACTAGAGCTAATCAATGAATTTGGTAAAGTAGCAGGATACAAAATTAATGCACAGAAATCTCTTGCATTCCTCAACACTAACGAAGAAAAATCTGAAAGAGAAATTAAGGAAACACTCCCATTTACCACTGCAACAAAAAGAATAAAATACCTAGGAATAAACCTACCTGAGGAGACAAAAGGCCTGTATGCAGAAAACTATAAGACACTGATGAAAGAAATTAAAGATGATGCAAACAGATGAAGAGATATACCATGTTCTTGGATTGGAAGAATCAACATGGTGAAAATGACTCTACTACCCAAAGCAATCTACAGATTCAATGCAATCCCTGTCAAACTACCAATGGCATTTTTCACAGAACTAGAACAAAAAAATTTCACAATTTGTATGGAAACACAAAAGACCCCAAATAGCCAAAGCAATCCTGAGAAAGAAAAACGGAGCTAGAGGAATCAGGCTTCCTGACTTCAGACTATACTACAAAGCTACAGTTCAAGACAGTATGGTACTGGCACAAAAACAGAAATAAAGATCAATGGAACAGGATAGAAAGCCCAGAGGTAAACCCACACACTTATGGTCACCTTATCCTTGATAAAGGAGATAGATAAGAATACACAGTGGAGAAAAGACAGCCTCTTCAATAAGTGGTGCTGGGCAAACTGGACAGCTACATGTAAAAGAATGAAATTAGAACACTCCCTAACACCATACCCAAAAATAAACTCCAAATGGATTAAAGACCTAAATGTAAGGCCAGACACTATCAAACTCTTAGAGGAAAACATATGTAGAACACTGTAGTGGGATAACTGAGGACGTGGAAAGGAGACGTGACCCATGAGCTCCCCCCCCCGCCCCCAGCAAACTGGGGGCTGGCAAATAAGCCAGAACTGCAAACAGTCCTGATTGCTTTGAGCCCCACCCCCGGCAAACCGGGGGCATGCGAATAAGCCAGAGTTGTGAACAGTTCTGAATGCTTCGAGCGCCCCCCCCCCCCCCCCCGCAAACCGGGGGCCTACAAAAGAAGCATTGAGTGCTTTGGGCACTGATCCATGAGATGTCCTCAGTATAATCAGAGTGGTGGGAATGCAAGGAAATGTCCTTGTGCTACTTCAGTATAATCAAAATAATGGTGGCAACTTTGTGCTGTTCTTGTGCTCAAGGACGAAGCATGGCAGGTGCTCACGAAAGCCAATTATTGCTTGTATAATTAATAAAAACATAGGTTGCTGCTTTGGCACTTCTGAAATGTTAAGAAAACAAGTCTTAAAGTGTAAACCTAAATAATGCTTTAATAAAAGTTACCACAGCAAGACAGAAGGCGCTGTTTTGCCTGAGCGAGCGGCAGCCCTCTACTGCTGTGCTTCGGCACAGTTCATCTCGTGCGATGAGCTTACTTCCGGCCCTGTCCTAAGAAACTACAACAAACACTCTATGACATCAATCACAGCAAGATCCTTTTTGACCCACCTCCTAGAGAAATGGAAATAAAAACAAAAATAAACAAATGGGACCTAATGAAACTTCAAAGCTTTTGCACAGCAAAGGAAACCATAAACAAGAAGAAAAGACAACACTCAGAATGGGAGAAAACATTTGCAAATGAAGCAACTGACAAAGGATTAATCTCCAAAATTTACAAGCAGCTCATGCAGCTCAATAACAAAAAAACAAAGAACCCAGGCCAAAAATGGGCAGAAGACCTAAATAGACATTTCTCCAAAGAAGATATACAGACTGCCAACAAACACCTAAAAGAATGCTCGACATCATTAGTCATTAGAGAAATGCAAATCAAAAGTAGAATGACATATCATCTCACGCCAGTCAGAATGGCCATCATCAAAAAATCGACAAACAATAAACGCCTGAGAGGGTGTGGAGAAAAGAGAACCCTCCTACACTGTTGGTCGGAATGTAAATTGATACAGCCACTATGGAGAACAGTATGGAGGGTCCTCAAAAAACTAAAAATAGAACTACCATATGACCCAGCGATCCCACTACTGGGCATATACCCTGAGAAAACCATAATTCAAAAAGAGTCATGTACCACAATGTTCACAGCAGCTCTATTTACCATAGCCAGGACATGGAAGCAACCTAAGTGTCCATCGACAGAGGAATGGATAAAGAAGATGTGGCACATATATACAATGGAATATTACTCAGCCATAAAAAGAAACGAAATTGAGTTATTTGTAGTGAGGTGGAGGGACCTAGAGACTGTCGTACAGAGTGAAGTAAGTCAGAAAGAGAAAGACAAATACCGTATGCTAACATATATATGGAAGCTAAAAAAAAAAAAAAGGTTCTGAAGAACCTAGCAGTAGGACAGGAACAAAGACGCAGACATAGAGAATGGACTTGAGGACACGGGGAGGGGGAAGGGTAAGCTGGGACGAAGTGAGAGAGTGACATGGACATATCTACACTACCAAATGTAAAATAGATAGCTAGTGGGAAGCAGCCGCATAGCACAGGGAAGCAGCCACATAGCACAGGGAGGTCAGCTTGTGACCACCTAGAGGTGTAGGATAGGGAGGGTGGGAGGGAGACGCAAGACGGAGGGGATATGGTGATATATGTATATGTATATACATACACGTAGCTATTACTATAACAAAGTAATAGCTGATTTACTTTGTTATACAGCAGAAACTAACACACCATTGTAAAACAAACAATTATATTCTAATAAAGATGTTTAAGAAAAAAGTCCATGGAGTCCAGATTTTTTTAATTGAAAATATATATATACCCATATATGACAATACCAATGCCAAGTTAAATCCTTGAGATTAAACCTATAAAACAGATTATTCTCAGCCAGAGTAGTGTACTTTTTTTTGGCTTTGATATTTCCTGTCAGCTTACAAAGAATCCATTGTGAATGTCCTGCTTCTAACTTCTCTCAGAGAGAATTTGCTGTTTGAGCTCTTTTAGCTGACACTTAGTGTAACTATGTTCCATTTAAAGAAAGGGGAATGGAAGAAAAGTTTTCTAGCTAAGCAATATTTATAATATGATACGATTTCAAATACACACAGTACACTATTGTTTTTAACTCCTTAAAAACTCCTTAGTTATTAACGTGTTGTGCATCTCACGATTGGCTTGCTTTTAAACCCAACCATTTGCATACTGCCTTTCATGACACAAAAATGTTGATTATGTAATATTATTTTTAGGTATCCTTTGATTTCAAATAATTGTATGAAAAATATCTGAGCTATATGGAAGGATATTTTCAGACTCTAAGAAGAAAACTTATATTGGGCCAGAGCAGGGGGATGCTGTAATTAAAGGAGCATTTGAATAAAAATTAATTTTCTAGTCAGACTTGTTATACTTTATATTGCAATCTTTATCAGCAATACCTTATGGGTGTGAGATAAGATAAAAATGATTTGCACTAGGAATATTAAACAGTATCAAAAATTATTTTAAATACCTGTATTTAGTAAAAAATATATTAAACTACATTTAAAAATATAAGAGCAATGAAGAAGTCTGTAAATATTCTCTTTCTAGCCTTTAACACTTATTTTAATATCTAGCATACCCACTCTCTAGAGTTGGTAATACCTGCTAGAATGGATTAACTTATGATTGTTTAAATTGATTTTGCTGTTTATCAGCTCTTATTCAGCAAATGGCAAGTTTGCTGACACAGCACTGTACCGTAGATTCTCCTCCCAGATTCTATCAGTCCTTTAATTCAGTGCAGGTCTATCACAGGTGTTTTAATGGGAAGACCTTTAATGCAGCACTGTAAAACTTCTAGAAATTACATTAGGGACTTTCTGTTGTTTCGGGGGCTTTGAAAGAAACAACCAGATAAGAATAAAATGCAAATAGCCTCACTTAGTCTTTGAAGAAATTTTTACTTGATTTTTATCAGTGCACACAATATATTAGGAGTTGGAGTACTAAGGCACACTTACATAACTTTAATACTTCTGAAGGATTTCCTTTTTTTACAAAGGTTAACTTCTGCATATAGTTTGTTTGTTATTCTAAGTTTCTTAATTCAAAGCAATCAATTCCTTGTCATCTCTTTTAAAAGCCTGCTCTCATTTATAAAGGCTACTCATTTTTTCTACTCTATGGATTATTCTTCACCACTATTCTACCATAGCCATCTTCTCAGCCTTACAGTTTGATCAAGTGGAACACAGATCTTTTGTTTATGTTCAAATTGGGATTCGCCCTATTTCTGTCCTTTGTATGTTATAACAGAGAATTGAAAATTGGCAGTTAATAACATGATAGAGTGGACTAAGTGTAACAAAATTTTTAAATAGCTTTATTTTCATCCAGAGTATAAAGCTGTTGTCTTTTCTACAGCTAACTCTTCCTAATGTGTTCTTTTCCAATTCCCTCAAGCCTACTCCAGAACATTTACTGAATTGTTATGCCCTCTTATTTTCGATTTCTTCCTTTCCACTGATTTCCTCTCTTTGGCATGTAGGAATACATAGGATTGTCCATTTTAAAAACACCTTCTCCAAGCTGGTAATTCCTCAAGCTAGTGCGCTGTTTTCCTCTTTTCTTTCAAACTTTTCGAAAGACTATTCAGTTCTGGAACATTCTCCACTTGCTTTCACTTTCCAATCCACCACAACAGTTTTTGTCTCAACTACTTTACTGAAACTGTTAGTTGTCATTGGCCTCCTTTTTGGTTTTAAACCAAAGACCCCTTGATTGCTAAATCCAGTGGCCCCTTAAGTACCTCCCCTACTTGATCTATCTTCAGCACTTGATAAGAAAGTCCTCCAATGTATTTCTTTCAGAAATTCCTTCTCATATATTTTTTTCCAGGTTACTACTTTCAAACTCACTCTCCTACCATTCCATCTTATCAATTTTCTTTGCTGAATTCTTTTCCTCCAACTTCTAAATATCAATGTTTGCCAAAAGTTTTATCTTTAGCCATCCATTCTTGCTATATATGTTTTTCAAAAGAAATTATGCAACCAAATCACATTATATGCAATTTATGTACAGATAGCTTGAAAATCTATCTCTGCACACGTGATCTATATTTCAGACCTACATGAACTTACTACAAGTATCCACCAGGTGCTTCAAATATAGCATGTCCCAAATCAAACCCATATTTACAATCAAAACCCATTCTTACTCCTGTATTCCACATCTTATATACTGTCATCTATTTCTTCCCCTCTCAAGCTCTTAGATTTATCATTGACTCGTCACTCCCCTTTAATATCCACATCTAATATGTCATCTAACTCAACCAATTTTACCTCTTCAATACCCTTCAAATACTTTTATCCTCTCCATTCCTACTTTTACTATTGAAGGAATTCCTACTCTGGCCACCCCAAAATATGCTGCTTTGCCATATTGATTATTTTGAGTTGAAGGCATTTGAGAAAGGGTAGATGCAGAAAGGGGTCTTTGACCTCGCCCTTTTTACATGAAAGCAGGTCATAAAATACTTCATGAGAAAGGCACCCTCACCATACGAGGAAGAGAAGAATATCTTATCACCCAAGACTGCCAAAATGGATCTGTACAAACAAAACTACTAAAATAATCTTTATCTTCTGTAAATTTCCCCCAGACATTTTTTACTCACTGTCCCCAAACTTACTGCCCTTAGCTCAAACCACTGTCCCCAAACTTACTGCCCTTGGCACGTGAGTAGGTGAAATAGAAGGTGGAGAAAAGATGTTTCTGGGACTCTGTGACATGGTTCCAAAATCTGTTGGATAAATCCTAATGCGGGCTACAGTTAGACTGAGAGAATATAGAAGTGCAAACATTGATAGGATTAAGGTGGAAGTTTGGATGAAAACTGGAATGTTTAAACAGACTTCATGAAAAGGAATCTTGTCTCCTTTACTTGAATGTTTTATGGGAAAGGACATTGTGTCTGACTGGGGAGCACTTATTCTACCTAGTACTATAAAACCAAAACCTGTTGATGAAGTACAAACAGAGGCTACAGTTAGAAATATAAGGATGGCTGGGATTAAAGTGAAAGTCTGGACAAAAATTGGTATGTTTGAATAGGCTTTATGTGAAGTGGCTGTGTTTCTTTCACCTGAATATAATACGTAATACAGGGATAGATACTGTGGCTGACTGGAGAACAGTTCCTCTACCTAGCATTGTAAAACAGAAGGCGTGCAAACCTGCCCTTCAAACAATATTAATTGGACATGCTAAATAAGAGTGAATAAAGTTATCTGAGCCCACAAAGTACAGAACAGAACTTGAAGTGCTGGGACAGACAAGTTCTCTGTACAAGAGCCATACATGGAGCCTAGCCTGGGGCTCATGGCAGAAGTGCCTCCCAGCAATGATTACTGGAACTTTGGACTGGAGAATCTCCATTTGAGGGGCAATTACTAGCTTGTTATCTGACATTAATTGAAACTGCCCTTATGATTGAAGGACACAAATAATTCCGAAACTGGAAATATCCATAATGTCATGGGTGATATTGGAGAAATGCTTTTAATGGGAGGGCGGTGCCCAGAAAAATTCCATAATAAAATGGAAATGATTTATATAGGAACATACTACTGAGGAAACGCAGGGAGTTTACTCAGTATATCAAGCAGGTAAACTCTTTTCCCCCAAGACTGACTCTGGAACCATGTGAGGATCTGCCGGATTTTATTGTCAGTTGTAGGAGGCCTTTAAGCAGCTCTTAACTGAACAACAAAGAGCTGTTTGGTTTATGCATGACAGTTCCAAAGTGAGTGAACAACAACCTGTTTGATATGCCACCACTGTGATCAAAGAAGAGAAAACCAAAACAGCTCAATGGGCCGAGTTTTATGCTGTTGTCATGATGTTTTGGATCTTACTTACTCACAGGCAGTGGGCAGTGGCCTGGCTATTTGGTCAAGAAGAGCGCAATGGAAAACTGTGCTAGGAAAGCTATGCCTGTATGAGGCATGGCCCTATGGAAAGCACTATGAGAATTGGAGGGGTGCATTAAAATAGGATATGTCAATGCCCATCTGAAGAATCCTCTTCTAAGTTTGGAAGGTGATTGGAATCAACTAGTAGATATTTTGGTCTGCTTACCTAAGGTCTTAGTTGAGTCCATGAAATGAATGGATATAAGGCAATTGCAGCAACGCAGAGATAGACTGAATCTAGACATGTTCCTCTTGTAGCCTTTGAGGCTGAAAATGCCAATAAGAGCTGTTCTGTTTGCCAGAAAGAGAGACACAATGCAGATTCTGGGGGTGGGGGGGGGGGAGAGGGGGCTTAAAGTAGCTGTCAATTCAGACAGGGTCCTGACAGAAATAGACCTCGAGTCCAGACTGGGCTTTGCTCACCCAGTATTAGATGCACGTGCTGAGAGTACTATAAAGGAGCTGAAACAGAAGATATTGCAACAATTTGGACCTCTGAGTCACATTTCTTCAGGCAAGGAAAACACTTTACAGCCCATAATGTCCAAAAATGGGCATCTGTCTCCTGAGAGTAACAGTCTGATAAAGATTTGGAGCTGGCAACTGAAACATCGGTTCCCTAAAACAGGAGGAGATACAGGCATGAGAGGCTGGCTTATGTGCCTTATGAGTGTGTGTTCACCCTCAACATGAGGGGTGCTAAGGGAATGTCCCCATTAGATATTCATCTGTTTCTCTGGATCTGTGGAAGAAGGGAAAGGGGAGGATGCTGGTATGACTATGCAATTCTTCTCAAGAGGGGAGGATGCTGGTGTGATGACTACACTTTTTCTTCCCCACATCAGTTCAACTCTCTTTTTCCTACCTGATACAGTGGTCACAGGGCCAGAGCTGAAACTGCAAGTGCCAGGAACAGGGATGATTTCCTAAGCAAAAAAAAAAAAATATATATATATATATATATATATATATATATATATATATATATATATATATAACTATATATTCAAACCTTCATGTCAAAATTCCTAAGCAGGTTATTCATTTACCCCATCTGGCAAAATTGGATTTTATAATTAATGCAGCTATATTGCCTAGTGATATAAATAGCCCATTAGTTCTGTACCTATGTAACCCTACCCTATATGAATAGGAATGGACTGAGGGGGAGGTACTTGCTAGACTAGTACTGCTGCCTATAATCTAGACCAGCACAGCGGCTGAACTTAATGTCCCTTCGAAAAGTGGAAAACTTTGGGTATAAATAGAGATAAGTAGGAATAGTAGCTAAGGATAAAAGATTGAATAAATGTGTTAAGAGGGAGATTCAATATTAGATTAATACCTTGAAAGAGGCTCAGAGCAAGAGATGACATTGACTCTTAGCTCAAATATACCAGACGCTTGAAAAGGTAAAAATATATATTACTGAGTCTACGCTTGCGTTTGGAACTTGACAAAATCAAATGGAAGCCTGCAGGTCTGACTGGCCCACCCTGGGAGACATTTTCATAGGATATAATGAACTGAATTAATTATTAATGAGTGAATGGACTCCAGTAAAGTGTCAGTATCTTTTGACTTTGATGATACTTTTACCATATGGGCACTGTGGGAAAAGATCAGCGGGTTGCCTGTGGTATGATAAAATATATATATATATATATTTGGTCTATTTATTGTCCCTGGCCCTCGAACAGAACTCCTCAAACACTTGGAATTTCCTGAGTGATCAGTGTCTTTTGTTATTTATAACAAGCTGCCTTCCACCGTACCGGAGGAGTTTATGCTAATGAAGTGACTCTTGGCAGCCCTTAGATAGTTTCAGGATGGGGGCTAGCTGCCAGAGAAATGAAGCACATGATTAGAGGTTAACCTTCAGCCCCACTCCTCAACCTCCACAGAAGATGGAGGGCTAGAGATTGAGTTTAATCATTAATGGCCAATGAGTTCATTAAACATGCTTACATAATAAAACTTCATTAAATACTCTTGAACAATGAAGTTCAGGGAACTTCTGGGTTGGGAGCATCTCAATGTTCTGGGAGGGTGGTGTGCCTGAAGAGGTCAAGGAAGCTATGTGCCCCTCATCCCCATCTCTCCATACCTTACCCTGTGCATCTCTTCCATTTGTCTATTCCTCAGTCGTACCCTTTATAATAAAACTGTAATCATAAGTACAGTTGACCTTTGAACTGCATGGGTCAACTTATACATCCATTTTTTTTCAAAAGTAAAGCCTACAGTACTGCATGATCTACAGTTGGTTGAATCCACCGTTGGAGCCATGAATGTGGAAGAACCATGGATACAGAGGACTGACTATAAGTCATTCAAGGAATTTTGACTGTGCAAAGAGTTGGTGCCTCCAACCCTTGTGCTGTCAAGGGTCAACTGTATAGTACTTTCCTGAGTTCTGTGGGTTGTAGTGAATTATTAAACCTGAGGGGTGGGTTGTAGGAATATCCAAATTTATGGCTGGTTGGCCATAAGTTAGGTGGCCCAAAGGATTTATGAGTGGCATCTGAAGTTAGGGCAGTGTTCCGGAACTTGAGCCTTAATTTATGGGGTCTCCATTAACACTGGTTAAAGTCAGATTTCCACTGACTTCTGGGACACACAGATAGTGTTACAGAATTGAGAACTGTTGGAATGACAAGGTATTTGGTGTCAGATAAAAACAAATAATACTAAATGAGGGACCTCTATGTCGCACTGTGTCCTCAGTAGAAAGAATACATATGAGTCCAGGAATGAAGGAGTAGAAGCAGGACTGGACCTGCGTATCATCATTGCCAATGACCCACTAGAGGACTTTGTGCTTTCTGTCCCTGCAACTCTGGGATCTTCAGAGATAGAGGTCCCAAAATGGGTGTATTTTTGCCCTGTGCCAATAAATTATAACCTACAACTGCCACCAGGGCACTTTGGACTCTGTGTTGAGGGAACAACGAGCCAGAAGAAGAGTTATTATTTGGGGCAGAAGTAATTGACACGATAACGAGAGAGGAAATAGGTTCACTCTTACACAATGGGGACAGGGAGGAATATATGTGGACTCCAGATGATCCACTTGGGTTCCTATTGGTATTTCCTTGCCCCATTGTAACTAAATGGACACATGCAGCAACTCCTACCAGGCAAGGATCTGATTACTAGGGCTTAGACTCTTCAGGCATGAAGTTTTGAGTCACACCACATTGACCCCAAGACCTTTGAGATGATAGCTAAGGATGAAGGCAATTTAGAAGGAATAGTGGAGGAGGGAGAGGATGAGAATCTGAGACCAACTACAACAACAGGAGCTCTAGTTTGTCCGACTAGTGTCTCTCTTCTAAGTATCTCATCAGGAATAGAGGTTCAAGACAACCGTGGAGGAGCTGTTTCCCTGAACTTGCATGGAGAAGTGCATCTGCGCAGTATAAGTGGTGGACTGTGGCCTCGTTGGAGGTGCAGTGGTCACACTGTCCCTTCAAGAGAACCTGCTGCAGGATAGTGACCTCAGCATCATGGCAGCATAAGATGCTCCCTCTTTTAATCTCTCCTTTTTAAACAACAAATCATACATCCATCCACAAACAAAACTGCCTTTGTGAAAGCTGTTGGATCTAGTACATATGCCAAGGGACCTACAAAGTGTCTCACCCACCTGTGCATCAGGTAATAGGCATACAGACATTGGTGAGTACTGTGGAACCAGCAGAGCCAATGAACCAGCCCAGACCCCTCTCAGGAAAAAAAAAAACCTCCACAGCAAAAGAAACAATCAAAAATTAAAATGGTAACCTATGGAATGGGAGAAAATATTTGCAAACCATATATTGAATAAGGGGTTAGAATCCACAATACATAAAGAACACATACAACTCAGTAACAAAGAACACAATCCTGGATGTGGAGAAAAGGGAACCCTTATACACTGTTGTTAATGCAAATCGGTTCAGCCACTATGGTTGACATTCCTCAAAATATTAGAAATAAAACTACCATATGATCCAGCAATTCCACTCTGGGGTATATCCCAAAGTATATACCCAAAGTAGGATATTGAAGAGATATATGCACTTCTATGTTTACTGCAGCCTTATTCACAACAGCCAAGATATAGAAACAACCTGTGTCTGTCAATGAACGAATGTATAAAGATGTGGTGTATATATATATATATATATATATATATATATATATATATATATATATATTCAATGGAATATTATTCAGCTATGAGAAAGAAGGAAATCCTGCCATTTGCAATAACATGGGTGGAACTTGAGGGCATAATGCTAAGTGAGATAAGTAAGACAGAGAAAGACAAATACTGTATGATATTTATATATAGAATCTTAAAAAGCTGAACTTGTAAAAACATAGAATGGTAGTTACCAGGGGCTGGTGGGTAGGAGAATTTGGGAGACGTAGTTAAAGGGTACAAATTTGCAACCAGTAGATAAATAAGTCCTGGAGATCTAATGCACAGCATAATGATTATAGATGACAATACTGCATCGTAAACTTCAAAGTTGCTAAGAGACTAGATCTTAATTATTCCCACCACCAAAAAGAAATGATAATTATATGACATGATGAAGGTTTTAGCTAACGCTATGGTGGTAATCATATTGCAATATATAAAGGTATCAAATCAACATGATGGACACCTTAAACTTATTCAATGTTATATGGCAATTATAGCCAATACAAATTTTTAAAAAGAAACAAGCTAAGAAGCCATAAAAAACACAAATGAGGGGCTTCCCTGGTGGCACAGTGGTTGAGAGTCCGTCTGCCTGCGCATAAAGAGCCTGTGCTCCGCAACGGGAGAGACCACAACAGTGAGAGGCCCGCGTACCGCAAAAAAAAAAAAAAAAAACCCCGAGAAAACACAAATGATCTTAATGTATATTGTTAAGTGAAAGAAGCCAGTCACAAAAGGCTACATACTGTATGATTCCAATTAACATGACATTCTAGAAAAGGCAAAGTTATAGAAATATTAAAAAACCAGTGGTTGACATGAGTTGGGGTTGGGGGCGGGGATTTGAAAAAGTGAAGCACAAGAAATTGTTAGTACAATGAAACTCTTCTGTATGATACAATAATGGCGAATACATATCACCATACATTTGTCAAAACCCGTAGAACGTTACAGTACAAAGTGCAAACCTTAACGTATGCACTCTTTAAAAAATAATTTAGGAGTTCATGAGGATGAAATGAAAAATGTGACAAATAATATTAGTTTATTACAAATGTATGAAACTAATTCACTGAAGGGGGTGGGGAAATAAGATACTGACCTAAGTAATTTTAGAAATGACTGGAATCTGTAAGATTAAAGGCAAAAGGAAATGTTCATAATCAGTGTACTCTAGTTGATAACGATTTTCCCCACAGAGGTATGGAATAACAATGCTGGTGTGTGTGTGTGTGTGTGTGTGTGTGTGTGTGTGTGTGTGTGTGTGTGTGTGTGTATGGGAATTAGACAAGTAAACGCATGGATGTTGAATGGTGGGAGCCAGGTTTCTCACAATTGAAATGGGAGGTTACAGATAAGCATGGGGAGGAGGAATGATAGATATGGTAACAAACTAGAGTCAGAGACATCTGTATGAACCCATGTTTAGCATAATATAGTTATAGATGGGTTACACACAGAAATATTTACAGTTATGTGTGTATATAAAATATAGTATACACACATATATTTCCTTTCTCTTTCAGCTAAGAAGGCCTAGAAGCAATGACAGCCTAGTAACAATGAGTACACCTAGTACCCAGATCTTGGTTTCTTGGAGAAAGGGCTGAAACTGGGACTCGGGCAGGAAATGTACAACATGAGTTGAAGCACCTTGTACTGCAAGAAATGAAGAAAGGAAGTTGTCAAAAAAATCTACATCGATGAGTGTATATTAAATGGACAGAGGAGTCTCCTGAAATGGCTCCTGAAATGGTCAAACTGGATAAATTTGAGCAACAAAATAAATTAGTGTTGGGTTATAACCCAAAGTATAAAATTAATAGCCATGAGTTCATACTAATATAAATAAATGGGGGAAGACATCGATCTTCTCTGAAGTATTCCAAATAATTTATGCAGAAAGTATCCCCTCAAGGAGGTACAGAGGTCCCTACTCCTTAAGTATGGGCCACAGATAGTGACTTCCTTCCAAAGAGTACAGTATGGAAAGAGGTTTTATTTATGTTTTTTTTTTTGGAAAGAGGTTTTAAAAAGAAACTTTACAGAGCAGAAATTGAGACACAGAAGTAGAGAACAAACATACGGACACCAAGGGGGTAAAGCGGCGGGGGGTCGGGGTGGTGGTGGGATGGATTGGGAGATTGGGATTGACATGTATACACTGAAGTGTATAAAATGGATTACTAATAAGAAAATAAATAAATAAACATTAAAAAAATAATAATTAAAAACAAGTAACTTTACAGTGGAAAACTCTGATAAACACCACCTCAGCTAGATAATCAAGACTACTGTAACAATTTACCATCAACTTAGCAGCTTCAAACAAGAGAAGTGTACTCTCTTTCAGTTCTTGGAGCCAGAGTCCAAAATGAGTCTTATGGGGCTACAGTCAAGTGTTCAACAGTGTTGGTTCCTTCTGGAGGCTCCATGGGATAATTTGTTCCTTATCTTTTCCAGCTACCTGTGACTGCCAGCATTGCTTGACTTCTGTTTCTGTTGTCACATTGCCTTCTCTTCTTCTGTAGTCAAATCTCCCTCTGCCTCCCTCTTATAAGGGCATTTGTGGTTACATTGAGGGCTCACCAGGTAAGAGGGAGAATCTCCCCATTTCAAAATTCACTTAATGACATCTGCACATTACTTTTTTGCAATATAAGGTTAACTTCTCAGGTTCCAGGGACTAGGACATGGATATCATTGGGGCCATTACTCAACCCAGTGCACTAACCATGAGAAAAGACATCAGATATGTCGCAGCTGACAGATATTCTACAAAATATCTGGCCAGTACTCCTCAAAACTGTCAAGGTCATCAAAAACAAGCAAAGTCTGAGAAACACAGCCAAGAGGAGTCTTAAGAGATGATAACATGTAGTAAAATATCCTAGATGGGATCTCAAAGAGAAAAAAACCATTAGCTAAAAACTAACGAATCTGAATAAAGTGAGATTCTGTTAATAATAATGGTTGATACAGGCTTATTAATTACAAAAAATATACTATCAATAGATTAATGGAAAATGTTAATAATAAGGGAAATTGGATGTATTGTACATGAGAACTCTGTACCATCTTTGCCATTTTTTAATATATCTAAATATATTCTGAAATAAAAAGTTTACTTTAAAAGTTAAAAATGTTTTATTTATAGTCATTTCAATTATGCCAAAAACAATGTAAGTCTCAATGAAGTCCAGAAGGAAGCACATAAAACATCCAAGGTCAATTTTAATGACGGTTACTGGTCTGAGACATGATTTTCATATTAAAAACAAACATAATTATTATTAATATAAATTAAAATTTGCTTGAATTTTCAAGCTAAAAATGAGATTCCAATATTGATGGTCATTGTGGATCTGTTTGTGATCACAAATGATATTGCAGCTGGCCACCTTGTGCTTAAATCTTTGTTGCACTTCATATTGTTTCTTTAGGACAGATTCTAAGAAGCAGATAGAATTACTAGTAGATATGATACTTTAAAAAAAGATTATATATATTTATTCTCCCATAAGCCAGTCCTTTGCAATTTATTCACCGTTTTTCTGTCTAGCAAGTTTTTCCAAATCTAGAGATTAGTTAAATATATGCCTATACTTTTTCTGATATTTAAGTCTTATATATTAAACTTTCCCATCTTGTACTCATACAGAAGAATTTAAAATTTCTGGTTGTTAAAAAGGATGGAATTTAGGAGAGTAAAATTATCTTTCCATAATGTTTTGGTTATTGATTCTTAAGTATATTTAATTGCATCGAAAATCTGAAATCACGAGTAGCTTATTTTTCTTGATCTTTAAACTGAAGAGAGATTCCCAGAAGAGTACTTGCAGAGATTAAAGGCTATTTCTGATTTAGGTAACCTCCTCCAGCTTCAGATTGAAGTACTCATCGGCTGGGAACTAAAGAAAATATGTCCTTACGGGAAGCGAGGTTAGGGTCTTATGATAGCTCTGGCAATACCTTGATTACGTCCCCAGTGAATATATACCCAAGACACAGGAAAATATTCTTTTAAAAGAACAATATTTGATCTACTACAGTTTATGATATAAACATCTTATAACCTATTTATTTTCAATTTATATTTAAGAAAAATTTAGATGTTTGACTAGATCTTTATTGTATTTATTAACAACTCTTGACCACATGAAATAATTATTTTAGTAAGTGGCCTTGCACAGCTAGAGGACTAGGTGATTACTCATGCTACTGGAAGAGATTGATTTGAATAACAACAGACCATCTCTAAATAACTTTTTTTGTTGTTGTCACTTCTTGCTCTGGTAACAGTAAGAGGTGAAGGTCTCAAGAATCTATTAAAAATGTTAGATTTGTTAAGGCTTAATGGAACACTTTTTTATCATGATACAAATAAGCAAATTACAGAATCATACAGTGAGAATGGGATTCTCCTTTGACAATGTTAATTACATCTGTTTTAAAAGACTTTATGCAGAAGTTTAAAAAATAATTCTATTTTGGAAAATTTGTCTCGTATACTTGAGGGATAAGAGCAAAGATTATTTGCATGTAAAATAAAGGGTAGCTTAATGGCAGGTGAGAATTCTACCACTGAACCACCCAGGCACCAAAATGGTAGCTTAATGATCTGTCATATAACAGTATCAAAATATTCCATTCCCATATTATCCTTATTCTTTTAATTTAAATCATAAAAGAATAGGTTCTGTTTTCTCAGGATGGAGAGTGGGGAAGGCATCATTTAAGAAGAAAACTCAATGTATTTTTAAAGTTATATTTAATTTTCAAGCATGCTAGCTCTCCTCAGTGTGAATAGGATCAAGCCCACTAATTCTGAACTAATTAGTGCCGATATTTCAAGTAAGGTAGCACTGCATTAATATCCAGTGACTTTATTTTTTCATACAGATTATATGTTAAAAAATTTTTCCTTTTACTTTCTTTAAGTCTAAATCATTGAGTGTATTAAATATTTCTAGTAAGAGAACATTTTCTTTTTTAAAATATCTTAATTTAATGGGAGTATAGTTGATTTAAAATGTTGTGTTAGTTTCAGGTGTTCAGCAAAGCGATTCAGTTATACATATATATATATTCATTCCTTTTTAGATTCTTTTCTCATATAGGTTATCACAGAATATTGGGTAGAGTTCCCTGTGCTATACAGTAGGTCCTTTTTGGTTATCTATCTATGTATAGTAGTGTGCATGTGTTCATCCCAAGCTCCTGATTTACCCCTCCCCCCACCTTTCCCAGAGAACATTTTCTTTTCTGTATATTCTTAAAAACAATATGCCAACATATTACTGAACTCAGATTTTGTGTTGACTCCCAAAGGAACGGTTGTACTTTGTAAAGGGAATAAGAAACTGGGAGACAGAATTATTGTTATAAGAGTCAGGAGATCTGGACTTTAGTCTTATGTCTGCTACTAATTCTCTGGTTGACTTTGGGAAGGTCACTTATTCATCTGACTCTTGTGTTCTCTTTTGGAAAAAAAAATTACAAGAATTATTTTTTAAGTTTCGTTATACCTTAAATACTATATTAACCAGATGATTAAGTTGTCGCTAAGACCAATACATTCTCACGTTTCATGTGGACTACAACAATGATCTAACTGGTCCCTGCTTGGTGTGCTGGTCCCTCCATTCCTTTATTTCCATATCGCAATAAAATGATGTTTCAAATATACATTGGATATATTTATATCTGCTTTCCATTGCATTTAGAATAAAATCCTAACTCTTTTATCATAGCCCATAAAACCCTATAGGAACTGTCCCCCAAACTTCGACTTGTATCCCACTCTCCGTTTCAGATACATATACCTCTGCCAGTTCCTCACACATAATAAGCTAAGTCCTGCTTATGGCCTTGGCAAATGCTCTTCCCTCAACCTGAAACACTTTCCTGAAATCTTTACATGATTGACTTGTAGTTATTCACATCTCAGTTCAAATATCACCTACCCAGAGAGTCCTTCTCCAATGTCCCCTCAAGAAAATACCACCACCTGACCCTAAACCTCTTTATCACAGAACCCTGTTCACCTCCTTCTGAGTACTTTGCGACACTCTATAATTAAGGCATTCATTTAATTACTTGAATTATGCCTGTCTTCCCCACGAAAATGTACAACCTGGCTTGTACACTAATGTATCAACAGTGCCTAGAAGGGTGCTTGGCACAGAGTTTTAAGTGCTCAATAAAAGTTTGTTGAACTAATGGATTTAACCTTTTTAGTACTGTCTTTTGTATAAAAAAGAATGTAAGTCAGATTTATTCCTAATTAAAAAAATACATTTCTTATCATTAAAAAATTCTACACTTCAAAATTAATATTCATAATGTTCACTCTTGATATTTTTACCGGCAAGTTCTATCACTTGAATGCTGCTTATTTCAAATTGCCATTCAGAAAATATGAATACTTTGCATTATAAACTAGTAGAGATTTAAATCATATACTAAAATGCTGTAAACTTTAGTATAGCAAATCTGTCATTTATTTATAGGAAATCACTGATGATATGCCACGTGTTTTTTCCCAACTGTACCCATAATTCACTGTTTGTAAAATATTTACACTTTGCTAATCTCTCAATAATATTTCATTTTGGCATGATAAGAAAAAATGTCATTGAAATTGAATACCTTCCCATAGTCAATGTGCTCTGATGAACATGACAAAATATTTTAATCCTGCTTTTCAACTCCTTTAAAAATAAACTCTAGATATGCCTTAATTTCTAAGCATTTCTTATAACTATATTAAATATAACATAGAACCATATTATATACACAACAAAACTTAGATATATTTTATTATATATAATGCATAGCTATAAATATATACAATAAAACGTATGCAGTTCTAAAATAACATTTTTTAAACAATCTAAATTTATATTAACGTAAGAAACTTATTTTTTGTTGGGGTTTTATTGTTATCTTTTAGTTATCTATTTCTAATTTATTGAGATGTGGTCAGAGAACGTGATCTTGTGATACGGATTTTTGAAATCTATTGAAAATTGCATTTCTCAAATATTTTATATACGCACTTGAAAATAATGGGTATCCTTTGCTTGCTGGAGTTTATCAATGCTTATTAGATTAAGCAGATTAAGCTTATTCGTTGTATTTTGAATTCTATATCTTTACTGATATTTTAAAGTTTTTTGATCTATCTTTTATTATCAAGGTTATATTATATTCATGCATTTTTCAGCCAATTTCTCCTTGAAGAAAGAAAGCATTTTACTTCAAAACACTCTAAAATAGTGGTTCTCAAATGTTAGTGTACACCAGCATCATCTGGGGCTTCTGGTAAGCCACGACTGGTGGTCCCACTCCCAGAGTTTCTGATTCAGTAGGTCTGGGGTGGGGCCCAAGAATGTGCATTTCTTACAAATTCTCAGGTGATGCTGATGCGCTGATCCGAGACCACATTTTGAGAACCATTATCCTAAAAGTGGATTTTCATCCTGGCTGCTAATTATAATCAACTGACGGGACTAAAAAGTAAAAATACCAGTGTTTGGACACCAAATATGACCAGAAAATTTAAGGGTAGGACCCAGGCTCCAGAAACTTTTTAAGATTCCCCAGGTTAATTCATTATGTAGCAGGAGTTGAGAACCATTAATCTAAAACATGTTTGAATCAATCTGACTTCACAATGTGTGATTAATATTCATCAAAGAGTAGTTTCTCCACACTTGGTTACCTCTAATTTGTCTAGAAATGTCTCCTTACTAGGAGCCTTATACCACTTTCCAATCTCCTTAGATTTTCCACTTACACAGACTTCACTGAATGACCATTACATGTAAAGCACTATACTAGCTTGCTTTGTTTATACCTATTTTTGTGTTCCTCTTTTGTGTAGTTCTTTATCCATATTTCAACTCATTATCATCTGAATAATAATGATCATCACAACAACAATAATAATGATAGTATTAACTATGTATCAGGCACTGTTCTAAGTGCTTTCCATGTATTAACTCATTTACTCCTCATACAACCTTATGAGGTAGGAATTATTATTTCTATCAAACAAATGAGGAAATTGAGGCAAACAGAGTTTAAGCTAACCAAGGTCACCATAGTATTATAATAAGTGGCTGGAATATGAACTTAGATATGCAGTCTGCTTTGAGCTACTAACAATCAGAAATGAAAGTATCTGTAAAATTAGAGACACTGGAAAAATATTGTTTATCCAAAAATTGATTTGCAGCTTTGCTTAAAAATTGTATCTCCCATTGTTTGTTTTAGTATGAATGCCTAGTAGAGTTTTTCATTCCAAAAAAAATTTTTTTACTCCAAAATGGAGACCATTCTCAATCATAAACTGCATAAATCATATTCTTTGATTCTCTACATTTGAACAGGTGACATAATTTTTATATTAATCTGCAGAAATCAATGCAACACTATCATATATTTTTATACTGCAATTTTCAAAATTCTTTGTATGACAAATAATTATTGTACACATAGAACACAGGTTGTGCAGGAAACCTTTTAACTTAAGTCTTTGATTTATATAAAATGCCCAGAATATTGCTAATCAGTACCTGTATTAGGCAGCTTGGGATGTTGTAACAGAATACCACAGACTGGGTGGCTTAAACAACAGGAGTTTATTTTCTCACAGTTGTGGAGGCTAGAAGTCCAAGATCAGTGTGTGGCAAATTCAGTTTCTGGTGACAGCTCTCTTCCTGACTTTCAGAAGGAAAGCCACTATGTGCTCACATGATCTTTCCCCTGATTTCTGCGGAGGGGAGAGGGGCTTGAGGTTGAAGCAATTGCCATTGGCCAATGATTTAATCAATTATGACTATGTAATGAAGCCTCCATAAAAACCCCACATGACAGCTTTTTGGCCCTTTTTGAAGAGCTTCCATGTGGGGGAACCAGAAGCTCCTTTGTTCCAGACCTCAGCTCTGTGTATCTCTTCATCTGACTATTGATTTGTATCTGGTAATCTAGTGAGCAAACTGGTTTTCCTGAGTTCTGTGAGCAGTTCTAGCAAATTAATCAAACCTAAGAAGGGAATCATGGGAACCTGTCTTATAATCAGTAGGTCAGGTAGCAACCATTGGAATTGAGTCCAGGAATGCTTTTCAGGTATCTTTAAATTCTGTCTTAACTAAACATAAATAATAGGCTGTAGTCATTAAGAATGTCATATATTTTGATATTGCTAGAAACATTTCATGTATAGATTGACAACGTGCAATAAATCCGTCGAAATAATTCCAAACCAAGCAATTTATTTGTTGAATACATCTCTGTCAGGGTTGAAATTAGGAAGGTAAAGATAGAGAGAGGTGATATTCTAGTCACGATAGATTAACGTTCTAAAATTCAAATGAAAACCTTGCATTCAGCTGAGAAATTTGAGCATTTTAATTCCTCCCATTCCAATATCAAAATTTCCATTCAAATTACCAAAATAATATAGAATATATTAAAAAAGTATCTGTACCAATGACATTCATATGTCAGAAATGTCTGAGTCAAGAGAAGCTGGATTGAGAGAAAGGTCCCCCAAAATATGGTCCACTTAATGTAAAGAATAAGATTCACTCTTTGCTCCCACATCTCTATACTTTGGAAATAATTGGAAGAGGCCTCTTAGCTCACAGTGACTAGATTTGGAAGCAGTTATAAGATGGCAGGCCAATCTTGATCATGTCAGCAATTCTGGGAAACAGACCAGGTGCACAGGAAATTCAGAGAAAGCACCCTGTAGCTCTATACACATTGGACCAACTCTGTGCTACGTAAAAGCAGGGGCACTGCAGACTGGTAAGATGACTCTATTCTGGCTGACCTTTCGCTGTCCTAAGATACACAGATAGCTATGAAGACTATAAGCTCATTTTATATCTGGCTGAGTTTTTACCTAATCCCTTTTTGTTTCTGACTTCTAATATTCCAATGAAAACAATGTTTGTAAGGCTCCGTTTTGTGTGAAAAGAAAAACGAAACCAACTGCAGTGTGTGTGTGTCTCAAAATAATGAATCCCAAAACGTTCAAAAAAGTTCATTTCCAGGTGTTGGAGAATGGAGGACACAGGGATTGGTGGGGTATTAAGTTTCTATATTTTCTTTTCATATTCCTATATTATTACATTTTTAAAATTGTCTCTTAAAAGGAAAATAATAGATGAAAGTTTATATAAATTTGGAGTAGGGAAATCCTTTTTAAGCCTAACATCTAGGGTAACAATGGCATTGATATTTAGCATTTGAATAACTTGACATCAAAATATAAAATAATATAAAAGGAAAGAAAAGGAAGGGAAAATAATTTTTAAAAATTGAAAGGCCAATAAAAAATTGGGGAAAAAATTTCCATGATATGATGAAGAAATATTTTCCTTAATACATACAGGGTTCTTAAAAATCAATAAAACAACAAATACCTCAAATCTAGCTCCTAGCACATAGTATGTATCTTAAAATACTCTTATAAGTGAATTTTTTTCACACAGGTAGAGAAAATGAGCTCATAAACAGATAAAATATTCAAGCTTAAAAATCAATTAAACAAAAATTCAAGAAATTATCCTTCTGCCTGGATTATCTATCCAACTTTTTGTGTACCTAGAAAATTCCTCAAGCCTCAAGATGTATACCAAGTATGATGTCATCTCTGAAGTCTTTCCTATTTCCCTATTCACATCATCTTCAGTGTTATCAGGTCACCGTTTATTTTATCCTGTCATTGAGTTTATTTTATTATAATTTGAGGGCATGTTTGTCTTCCCAGCTGGACTTAATTTTAAAAGACAAGGAAATTTTCTTTTTATGCCTTTTTTTAAAAATTGAGGTATAAGCAACATATAGCACTACATTAGTTTCAGATGTACAACATAGCGATACGATATTTGTATATACTGTGAAAAGATCAGAAAATTTCTCATTGCTAGAGGCATTTATAATATCTAACAGTTCCTAGATTGTGGTAGGTGCTCAATATTCATTGTACTGAATGAAATTGTTATACAAAAATAAAGTGGAAAACAATATTCATTTACATAGAAAAACAGAAAGTGAATTAATTTTTCTTTATCATAGTATGCAAGTTTACTTTAAAAGTATATTTTCGTCTTTGTGATTCTGTTAGTCTTAAAGTTAAGGTTTTAAAATTTATTTTTAATTCAGTTTTAAATTTGCCAAACCATTTTCAATAGTGTCATATTAATTACACTAAATCTTCTATTCTCACTGTAGTCAATGTAGATTGATCCTATCCCAGAATCCTCTCTGTGGTTTCACTAGAGAGAGTGGTAATGGTAGTGGTACTGGCAAGTTTTATATTTGTACTGACTCACTATGTATATCTGGGACTATTTGTTACAAATTAACACGAGGAAGTCCCCAGTAAAACATTTAAAATTCTTCCGAAAGAATGTCAATAGGGTTTTCCCATCAATAATCAATAATGATATGGGGGATAGCTCTGTGAGTTATCACACACTTGTAAGGAGGTCAAGGTCTTGAATTATGGTCCTTTTATTACAACAGTTAACATTTTTCCCCACAGTCTCAGTCTGTACCCCTAACCTCAGTCTTTTAAAAATGTCTATGGGGCTTCCCTGGTGGCGCAGTGGTTGGGAGTCCGCCTGACAATGCAGGGGACACGAGTTCGTGCCCCGGTCCAGGAGGATCCCACCTGCCACGGAGCGGCTGGGCCCATGGGCCGTGGCCGCTGGGCCTGCGCGTCCAGAGTCTGTGCTCCACAGTGGGAGAGGTCACAGCAGTGAGAGGCCCGCGTACCGCAAAAAAATAAAATAATAAAAAAAAAATTTTTTTTAAGTCTATGATTTTATTGAAAACATGAGAAAAGATCTGTCCTTTGATAATGAATAAAAATAGAAGGTATATATAAACTGAAGATCCAATTCTATTTCTTTTCTACAGAGTATCAGGCATGTTTTCTGTAAAATAAACTTTGCTTAATATTTACATAATTTTAAATGTAAAATGCCTATTAAAGTAGGTTATAGATAGTAAAGAATAAAGTAGACACATAGCTCTGTGAGATTTTTTTTCTGGTTACTCATCAGACTTTGGGTTCTTCTATGATTTAGTTGTGGCTTTTGGCTTTTCCTTCACATTTCAGATTAAAGTAGATTTTATATTGGTGTAACTTTAGCATATTTTCAAATCTTCTGTTTATTTCCTCTGCTATTTTTGAATTTTTCTCATCTTTTAAAAACAGAACTTGGCTTTCATCTGGTGCATTAGAAGACTTATTTAAATGTTATTAAGTCATTAATATAAATAGTATATTTTAGCCGCTCCAAATAAGAAATTTTCTGCTCAATGTCCGTTTAGTGAATTAATGTATGACCTGACAGGGAACTAAAAATAGATGCAACTCATATTTACCTCAAATCATTTTGGTTTTAACTCAATTTATTAAGCCTTAGAAATGTAAATTATGCATATTTATTAAGTACTTAAATCAATATACCAAGATGATGGGGAAAATGTGTATTTATATTATAGTACAGCTTTCAGCTGTTTGGATGAATTCATGGAAACTTACTCAAACCTGCCTCTCACATTTTCCTTTAAAAAAACACAAGTTTAATTTTAGAGGGAAAGAGTGCCTCGGTCAAATGTAAGTTGAATTTGGCCAGAGTGAAAACTCTCGATTACTTCATAGAGGACACTGTTGATTGCAAAACATCCCTAATATCTGAAGCATCAGAGAATAAAATTTAATCATAATGCCATGTATTTGTCCATCTTTTCTCTTGTCACACTGTGGTTCACATTATGTACAATTGGAATGATTTTCTTGGGAAATTTTGCATTCTGTAAAATGAAACTAATGATTATTCCAGCCCAAATCAATTTATGGAACAACTGTGAAGCAAAAATGACATGTGCATGAATGCACCTTGAACATTGCTCCATGATTAAAAAGTATTATCAAAGATCAGTTAAAAAAATAAAAATAAAAAAATAAAATAAAAAATAAAAATACAGTAAAGTATCCATCTATTACTTTTTCCTCTTTTGTATCTTAACATTTTTTAAATTTTTAATTTCTTTATTTTTTTAATTGGCATGATAATATACTTATATATGAAATTCATTTAAAGAAAACTTTTACTTTCTGCAAAAAAAAAGATCAATCAGTATGTATAACATAAATTATATTTTGAAATGAGAATGGTTTTATTTTTATGAAAGTAATATATAATCATTGTTAGAATCAGTTAATAAAGAAGAAAGGCAATCTAACCATAAAACACCTTCCAGAAATAAGCACTGTTAACATCTTGTCACATTCTCTTCTCTCACTATGTTTCTGTGCATGTGTGTGTCTGTGTGTGTGTGTATGCATGTTAAGATGTGTGTGTGTGTGTGTGTGTGTGTGTGTGTATATGCATGTTAAGAACAGAGAACTGCATAAGCATTTTGGATATTCAAACTGTATAATCTTTGATTTAGGATTATCTAATACATGCAGAATAATTAGGTTAAATATGTATGTAACTAAATTACCCTACCTAAATTTTTTACCAGCTTACTTTCTTACCAATAATGAATTTCTACTTCCTGCCATCCTTGCTAATATATTAAAAAATTTTTTTGATAGTCTAACAGATTTTTTAAGGTATCTTGTTGTTTTAATTTAATTTACAGTGAGGTGAATTTTTTTTCAAATATTTATTGATCATTTGCATTTTTATTTGCAATATTTACTAATTTTTGGTCCATTTTTTTCTCATTGTTTTGTAGGCTTTCACATACATTTAAAAGATGTTTTCAAACTCTTCCAAAAAATTAAAGAGGAGGGGACACTCCTAAACTCATTTTACAAGGCCAGCATCATCCTGATACCAAAGCCAGACAAGGACATTACAAGAAAAGAAAATTATAGGCCAATATCTCCGATGAATATAGATGCAAAAATCCTGAAAATCTATTAAAAAACTGAATTCAACAGCACATTAAAAGGATCATACACCATGATCAACTGGAATTATCCCTGATATGCAAGGATGGTTTAACATAAACAAATCAACAAATATGATACACCACATTAGCAGAATGAAGGATAAAAACATAGGATCATCTCAATAGATGCAGAAAAATCATTTGACAAAATTCAACATCCTTTTATGATAAAAAAAACTCTCAACAAATTAGTTATAGAAGGAATGAACCTCAACATAATGAAGGCCATACGTGACAAGCCATAACTAACATTATACTCAACAGTGAAAAGCTGAAAGCTTTTTCTTTAAGATCTGGAACCAGACAAAAGTGCCCCCTCTGGACATTTCTATTCAACCTAATATTGGAAGCCTTAACCAGAGGAACTAGGCAAGAAAAAGAAATAAAAAGCATCCAAATGGGAAAGGAATGAATTATATTATCTCTGTTTGCAGGGTACATCATATTATATAAAGGAAACCTAAAGACTCCACCAAAAAACTGTTAGAATAATAAACAAATTCAGTAAAGTTGCAGGATACAAAATCAATATACAAAAATCGTTTGTGTTTCTATACACTGACAAAAAATTGAAAAATAAAGAAAGAAAACAAACCCATTTACAATGGCATAAAAAAGAAAACAATACTTAGTAATAAATTTAACCAAAAGGTAAAAGATATGAAGTTGAAAGTTATGACATTGATGAAAGAAGCTGAAGAAGACACAAATAAATCGACAGATGTCCCATGATCCTGGACTGGAAGAATTAATATTGTTAAAATGTCCATAGTACCCCAATGTAATCTACAGATTTAATCCCTATCAAAATTGCAATGGAAATTTTCATGGAAATAGAAAAAACAGTGGTAAAATTCATATGGAACCACAAAAAACCGTGAATAGTCAAAGCAATCTTGAGAAAAAAGAATAAAGTTGGAGGCATCACACTTCCTGATTTCAAACTATACTACAAAGCTAAGTAGTCAAAACAGTATAGTACTGGAATAAAAAGAGACACATAGACCAATGGAAAGAATTGATAGCCCAGAAATAAACTCATGCATTTACAGTAAACTAATATCTGATAAGGGCACCAAGAACACACAATGGGGAAAGGATAGTTTCTTCAATAAATGGCACTGGGAAAACTTGGTATCCACATACAAAAGAATAAAATTGGACCCCTATCTTATACCATATGCAAAAAAAATAATGCCAAATTCATTAAAGGCTTAAGATTTGAAACCTAAAATTCCTGGAAAAAAAGTCCTTTAAATTGGTTTTGACAATGATTCTTTGGATAAGACACCAAAAGCACAGAAAACAAAAGCTAAAATAAACAAATGGGACTACATCAAACTAAAAAGCTTCTGCACAGCAAAAGAAACAATCAGTAAAATGAAAAGGCAATCTATGGAAACAGAGAAAATATGTGCAAACCAAATATCAGGTAAAGGGTTAATAACCACAATATGTAAAGAACTCATCACTCATTGCCAAAACAAATGAATAAACAAACAAATAACCCAACTAAAAATGAGCAAAGGATCTAAATACACATTTTTCAAAGAAGACATACAGATAGTCAACAGGTACATGAAATTATGCTCAACATCACTAATCATCACAGAAGTGCAAATGAAGACCATGAGACATCACCTCACTCATTTTAGGATGGCTATTATCAAAAAGACAGGAGATAAGTGTTGGGGAGGATGTGGAGAAAAGGGAACCCTTGCACACTGTTGTTGGTATTGTAAGTTGGTATAGATATTATGGA
Organism: Leucopleurus acutus; assembly: GCF_964270905.1. NCBI lineage: Eukaryota > Metazoa > Chordata > Mammalia > Artiodactyla > Delphinidae > Leucopleurus > Leucopleurus acutus. The sequence continues at coordinate 108,755,543 of NC_139148.1, read as the reverse complement.
AAACAGTGTAAAGTTCCCTCAAAACATAGAAAATAGACCTACCAGATGATCCAGAAATTTCACTCCAGTATATATCCAAAGGAAATTAAATGAGTATCTCTAAGAGATATCTGCAATCCCATGTTCATTGTAGCATTATTCACAGTAGCCAAGATACGGATACAATCTTAGTGTCCATGGAGAGACAAATGGTTAAAGAAAATGTGGTATATGTATACGATGGAATAATATTCTGCCATACAAAAAAGATCTTACCATTTGCAACGACATGAGGATGAACATGGAGGACATTAGACTAAGTGAGATAAGCCAGACACAAGAAAGATAAATACTGTGTGATCTCACACATATTAAAAAAGTTGAACTCACTGAAGCAGAGAGTAGAATGATGGTTGTCATGGGCTGGATGGAGGGAAAATGGGGAGATGCTGGTAAAAGGGTGTAAATTTTCAGTTGCAAAATGAATAAGGTCTGGGGCTCTAATAATAGCATGGTGATTATAGTTAACAATAGTGTACTCTATACTTGAAATTTCCTAAGAGAGTAGATCTTAAGTGTTCTCACCATACACAAAGAAAAGGTAACAGTGACGTGATGGATGTGTAAAAAATTAACTTGATTGTGCTAATCATATCACAATGCATACATATATTCAATTATCATGTTGCAAACTTTTTAAAAAGTCACATTGTACAACCTAAATATATGCAATTTTATTTGTCAATCATGTTTCAATAAATCTGGAAAAAAATGATTTTCCCTCTGTCTGTCATAGGTATGTATTTTTCCAGTTGTTCGTTTTAAACCTTGTTTTTAAACTTTGTTCTTGGTTGTTTTTAGACATATAGAAGTGTTTTTAAGTTTGTTATATGGTCACTTAATTAATCTATAGCTTAATCATTTTTGGTTTTGTTGTCAAGTTTAGGAAGGCCTGTCTCATTCCAATTGAATAAAATACATTCAATATTCTAGTACTTCTTTGGTTTGAGTCAACAAAAATTTATTTTTGTTTGAAGAAGGATTTAAGGTTTTTTTTTTAATATATCATTAAGTAACATCACTAGTATCATTTATTTAATATTTTTTTTCCTAACTGACCTTAAATGCCAGCTAAAGCTAAATTATTGTTTATATACTTGGGTTTCTTTCCAGATTTTCTATTCCATTCTATGAGTCTCTTTGTTCTGGCAACAATACCATATTGTTGTAATTATAGTAGCTTCATAAAAATGAAGACAAATTTCTCCTCACTACTTTCCTTTGTGCAGATTTTTTTAACTTGGAGAGCCTCATACATTTATTTACTTTTTTGATGTACATGGATGAACTTTGAAATTACATTATCATATTCCAAAGTTTTCCATTTTTGCTAATTTATTTTTTCCTAGAAATTTTCATCCAAATTTTCAACTTTATTTGCATAATTATGTTCTTAATTTTTAAGTTCCTCTGTATTTGTGATTATATACTGATCTTGTTCTTTCCCTCTGTAGGCTGTTGAATATTGATCTTATAATATAAACACATGACCTGGGTATGATGGGTTCAGGGGATGGATTTTTTGATATGAGCACTTTCAGTTATGTAGCATTTTCTCTTTCTCCTGTCCTTCTTTCCTTCCCCTCTCTCTCATGGTAAGTGCTGTATGGGGGATCATCTTTTATCATCTGATTATATGTTCCACCTGATCTGTATTCCAGGTATAGACTCTAGCTCTGCTTGATCTCCTTCTTTTAGTTTTTACCTTGTGAGTTGAAGGAGTGTCCTCTTGTTTCATTGTCTGTCTCATTGTGACAGATGCCCCAGAGAATCAAGATTACACCCTTGGTATACGGTGGCCTAGCAATGTTGGTAAACACAAAGATATAACAAATGAAGAACAAACACAACTCACAGTCTTTTTCATTTGTAACTGAAATTGCCCATCCCTATCCCCCAACACCACAACCACCAATTTTTTATCTAAGTGATAATTTTAGTCAGTTCCTTGGAGGTAGGTAAACATCAGCTCTTACACTCTCATCTTTGCCTTATCTATTTGTAGAGATCATAAAATATTTATTGGATGAGTTAATGAGTGAATCACTTTCTCTTTGGTCTCTGTTATGCTCACTTCTCTTAAGTTTGAAAATGTTCAAGTTAACATAATAACATTTCCTAATATTTCCTAATGTTTTCGTTTATATGTGATGTTAATTTCTGGTGTCATTTCCTACCACTTGTTTTCTTCCCTCTCTTCAACCCCACAACACACACAACACACACATTCACACACACACTCTTCCTGCTGGTTCCTTCCTGTTGCAGCCAGTACTTACCTTCCCCAAATTTATACTAGTTACATAATAGGAAGAACATTCAAGCACCCATCCCTCCCTCCAGGTTTGTTTTTGAAAGGTAACTGTGAATAACAGAATAAAATATACAGGAAATTTTAAAAATAGAAGGAAGCAAATCAGTATAATCTCAGCCTCCTAACACATCAGCTATTAGGTTTGTGAGTTTTCTCCATACATATGTTTACATCATAGTAAAAATATCATTTTTATTAAGCATTAACTATATTTTTAGCAGCTTGTTAATTGTTACCATAATCGTTTTGATTTCTGCTTAATGGTCAATCAAATGAAGATACTATAATTTGCTCAATTGCCTCTTTATCATTGCACCATTTGAAGGCTATTTTCACATGTTCACTACTATTAAAAAATCCAATGGTGATTAACTTTGTGTATTTATCTATATCTAACTTTTGAATTATTTTCTCAACATAAATTCCATCTTTTTATTCTAAAATAGCAGTGCTGTCTTTAATAGTGATTGGACCAGTTTAAAATATTATTATGGGGTTAATATTTTCATAATTTATCTCTACAAGTACCATCGAGTTATTATCTCACATCATTTAATATATTTCGCAGTGAAAATAGATCTCTAAGTTTTCTTCCAGATTTACATATCCATGAGTCTACTGAGTTCCCCTGGTTCTAAGGCAAAACCATTTATAGACTAAAATTGTAAATTACTACAGTAGGGAACCTTTTAATTATATAAGTTACATCAACAAGAATAAATGGAGGGCTTCCCTGGTGGCACAGTGGTTGAGAGTCCGCCTGCCGATGCAGGGGACACGGGTTCATGTCCGTGGCCATGGCCACTGAGCCTGTGCCTACGGAGCCTGTGCTCTGCAACGGGAGAGGCTGCAACGGTGAGAGGCCCGCGTACCGCAAAAAAAAAAAAAAAAAAAAGAGTAAATGGAATTCACCTTACATAAATTCACTACCCATGCTAGAATGTCTTTAAAATGTAAGGCAGCTATATTTTGCAAACAACTTGTGGCAACATGTCCAAATAATTTCCATCTGAAGGAATAATTATAGGGTGTCTCTAGAAACACTGATAGGAAAACAGAATTTTAAAATTTACTTGTTTCAAAGTAGGATTAGTGGTAATAGCTAAACATGAGGGATGGGACAGGTAGTCGAGCTATCTGAAATATTTCCGATAATAATAATACACCTGCTGTTTACAGCTTAAATTTGGTGCAATTTTAAAATACTGAGAAATTATAAATATTATAATGCATTTTAGAACTATATATTGTAACATATATCCGGACTAACACTTCTTTCTACCTACTCTTCTGCAAATAGATACAAAAAATGTTCATATGCCATGTAAGATAACCTAATTAATAACTAAATGAATTTTTAAAGTTAAAGCATTTATTTTACCTGAAAACTTGATCTTATATATCCATTAGTGTTTATAGAATAAGCAGCTATTGGTCCACCCAAGTAATTTTTGATGGAACATGTCTAAGTAGTTACCCCTCAAAAAAAGAAATAACACCATGAATTTCGCTTTGGCAATCAGCAATGTAAATTATGCTTGATTGAAGGGCACATACTGGGTTCAGTTGTAGACCTTGTTTCCAAGTCTATAGGAGAAGTGCTACTAAAATATTGTATAAGATTAGCCTGATAAAACCCAAATTTATGGTGCTATTCTATTATTTAAGTGATTTTGTATTTAGTAAGAATTTTTTTTAAAGAATTGGGGCTGAATGAAGTTGAATCTATTTGCTCTTCCACCACTGAAATGTGACTACACTGTTTTCATGTGTTCATTCATTCATTCAGTAACAACAGCCACAACAAATATATATTTGGAGAGAAAGACAGAAACACAGAGACAGGGAATGAAATAGAAATTCCGAGGATACACTGGTGAAAAGTGAGACACAGCCTCTCCTTACATGGAGTTTACAATCTAGTTAGATGAAACAAGTTAAAAATGAGAAAGTTTCTCTTTGTTATGAGTGCTACAAGGAAGATAAAGCAAGGCAATATGACAGTGATTATGGCGAGGGTTGACACAGGTAACATAGAATGTTCAGGAATGGCTTGAGGTCTTGGAATTTTATGAGAGGCTGAGTGAAGAGAATAATTCAAGATGAGAACATCTGGAGGGAAAGTGTGCCATAGGAAACATCTAGTGAAAAGATCCTGGGGGCAGAAATGAGCATAGAGTGTGCAAAGAATAGAAAGAAACCTAGTGTCACTAGAGCATAAAGAAGGCGAAGCAGAATGGTAAAAGTAGGGCATCAGATTATGCCGGCCTTTGCATGCTATAATGAGCATTTTGCTTGACCTTCCAAGCATATCAAGGGATACTGCATATCATATTATGTAATTATACATATTATATAAGTGGTTTCCTAACAGATGTATAGTACTACCTTGTAGTTATTGCAGTGAAGCTTATTATTCTGGTACATTTTTATTATTATATGTTAATATATTATTATATTACAAGATGACTGAATTAAGATTGCACATATAACTTTTTATTCATTGGTCTTACATTGTGCCAGTTACAACACTAAGCATTATGTAAAATATTTTATTAAATCCTCACAACAGCCTTTCTGTGTAGGAATTTATTATTACTCCCTCCCATTTTTTCCCCCACAGATGAAGAAACTGTGGAAATTTAATGGCTTGCTCAAGTTCATACTAATAAGAATTGGATCCTGGATTCTAAGAGTTTTTTACTCCAAGGAACCCACACAATCTGTAGGAGATTTTGCCTCCTGGACATGTCGAGGTCTGGGTAGCTTGCAAGTCAGGGTGTTCAGCTGATACATGGGTAGTGGTAATATCGATAACTCAAATTCAATATTACAAGCCTTGTTCTAAATGCTGTAAATGTATTAACTCATTGAATCCTTACAACTTTATGAAGTAGGTGTTACTGTAATTTCCATTTTATAGATGAGGATACTGAAGCACAGAGAGGTTAAATGATTCACCTTACATTACAAAACTAGTAGAGGGGCAGTGCCAGAGTTTGAAGCCAGGAGTCTGACTCCGGAACTTATGCTCTTAACAATTATTCTTTAAATGCCTTTCAAATGTAAAATTTAAGAAAGGTAAAATTCAAGGCAGCAACTGAGGACAACAGACCAAGAACTGCTTTGGTCTTTTGCATCAGTTTTCAGACCAAAGCAAGTAGTGCCTGGAAGCTTCTTGCAGGGAATGAAATCTTTCTGAGGGTCACTGCCCTCAGCTCACTAGAGCTAAACAAATGCGCCCTCATTGTTTTTCCACAGGCGCATATTTGGCATTTTAGGAGGGTCATTTTCTTTTCTTTTTTCTTTTCTATCTTTCCTTCCTTCCTTCCTCTCTCCCTCCCTCCCTCACTCCCTCTCTTCTTTTTTTCAGCTCTTTCTGATATATTGTAGAGTGGCCTCTGGCCACTAAATGACAATAGCACTGCCCCTCTCTGACCCCTCCACTCATCAGGACAACTAAACAGAGTTCCAGGAAAAGTCCTTAGGTCCACCAAAGTGCTTCTGCATATCTACATCTATAGCTGATGGCAGGCCTTTTTATCTACTAGGGTAGAAGGGAAGTACCAATCCTTGAATGTCAGCTATGTGCCAGACATACATTGTGCAAGACTATATTTGTACGAGTGTGAATACACATCTTTTAAAAATTTACAGTAATTATATAAACTTGTGAGGTAGGAATATTATCTCCAACTTGCATATAAGGAATGTGAGAATCAGAGAGATAATTTACCTAGGGTCTTACAGTGGTAGGGAGGGAAATTTAATTGAGGTCTGAATAACAAAGGCACTGCATAAAAATGCCGGAACACTTGGGATGTTTACCACACTGCTTCAGCTGTCTTGGTCTTTTGATATTTACCCTAGGCATGGTTTTCCCTTTCAGATGAGTTCCAAGAATGGAGAATATGGGGTCTACCTTCTTAACTCATGATAAAGAGTTTCATCTGAGAGATATGTCTTTAGAAGTTCCCAGCTGGTCAGGGATTATCTTTTCTTCTTTAGTATGTGACTGATTCTTAAAGTTCCCATCTCTTCCAGAGCAAGAATTCAATTTAGGACTAAGGGCTCTGAAATGCTAGTCTCAAAAAAGGCTGTGAAACATAATCTCTAGAAATTTTAGATAATAGGATTGTTTGCTATTTTTCCAGATGGAGTGACATTCTGAAGCAAGGCATGGAACTAGATTAACTAAAAAGAAATAATCTTTTGACCATGTGATTAGCTAAAAAATGTATAGAGAAAGTAAATTGCTATGTGTTAATAAAATTGTCATTAATTTTTTTATCCTATACATTTCCCCGATAACAACCTTTCTGTTAATTTAAATGTCAATTGAACATATTTTCAACTTCATTAATTAGGAGCTAGGAATAGACTATGCTACAAGAAGAAATTTATTTTCAAAAGTAGAGTACTGACTAACATGATTTGAAGATTATTGTGGCAATAAAATGATTTTTTTGAGAAGGTCTAAAAGTGGAAAGCCAAAAGGCTAGCATTTCAAAAACAATCAATTACAGAAAACAATCTAATTTTGTTTGCAACTTCCTTCCATACTGACATCATAGTATTAGTTTGAAAATAAGAATTTTTTTATATCAATATTATTTTTATGTTGGTTAAGAACCAGTTATTAGTTAGTCCTCTACATTTTGAAGCGGGTACTATTTCATATATTTCTCATTGATAAGTTTGCTCCTTTAATCTTCTGCCCATGATACTCAGTCTTATTTGAGCAACAATGATAATGATGTCAGGATAATTATGACAATGCTGTAGGTTATTTATGTTGCATAACTCTTTTATAATGTTTATAAAATACTTCCAGATTGAATTCCAGAAAAGTACCAATTTATCCTCCATTTCTCCTCACTCTTGCTAACATTACTATTATATATTTTAAAAAATAACCTCTGCCAGGGTGTGGAGAAAAGGGAGCCCTCTTACACTGTGGGTGGGAATGTAAATTGATACAGACACTATGGAGAACAGTATGGAGGTTCCTTAAAAAACTAAAAATAGAACTACCATATGACCCAGCAATCCCACTACTGGGCATATACCCTGAGAAAACCATAATTCAAAAAGAGTCATGTACCAAAATATTCATTGCAGCTCTATTTACAATAGCCAGGACATGGAAGCAACCTAAGTGTCCATCGACAGATGAATGAATAAAGAAGATGTGGCACATATATACAATGGAATATTACTCAGTCATAAAAAGAAACGAAATCGAACTCTTTGTAGTGAGGTGGGTGGACCTAGAGTCTGTCATACAGAGTGAAGTAAGTCAGAAAGTGGAAAACAAATACTGTATGTTAACACATATATATGGAACCTAAAAAAAAAAAGAGGTTCTGAAGAACCTAGGGGCAGGGCAGGAATAAAGACGCAGACGTAGTGAATGAACTTGAGGACACAGGGGTGGGAAGGGTAAGCTGGGATGAAGTGAGAGAGTGGCATGGACATACATACACTACCGAACGTAAAATAGATAGCTAGTGGGAAGCAGCTGCATAGCACAGGGATATCAGCTCTGTGCTTTGTGACCACCTAGAGGTGTCGGATAGGGAGGGTGGGAGGGAGACGCAAGAGCGAGGAGATACGGGGAAATATGTATATGTATAGCTGATTTACTTTGTTATAAAGCAGAAACTAACACACCATTGTAAAGCAATTATACTCCAATAAAGATGTTAAAAAAATTTTTAATAAAAAATAAAAAAAAAACCTCTGCCAATGCACTAGAGAAAATGTATTTTATATAAATATTTGCATTTCTTTGATTCTTTGTCATCCTTGTATAGTGGAATATTTTAAGTATGCTGAATAGTCATTTATTTTAGGAATTGCATTTTCCCCTCTCTTGCCCGTTTTTGTCCTATTTTGGATTTTTTTTCTAATTCAGTATAAAACTTTTATTTATAGTAAATGTATTAACTTATTGTCCATCATATGCAATGCAAATTATTTCCTAATTTATTCTTTGACTTTATTTTTGTTAATAGTGGGTGTTTAAAACAATTTGCATGTAGTTAAATATATCAACATTTCACATGTTGATATCCTTCTATCTTTACATCGTTTCATTTTAATTATTGTAGCTGAATTTTATTAACTGAAGGTAAAATCTGATCATAACTCTACTTTCTGGCTAAATGTACTTATGTTTTCTTGCCTATTGATTCCTCTATCTAAATTACGGCATTGCTTTGCCATTTTTTTTAGAGGGAAGAAGGGAGGGAAGAGATTTTTGACTTGAATTTTATTATATGTGTAATTTTGAGGAGAGTTTGTGTAACTACAACGTCCACTCTTACCACTTTTCTCTCAATTTATTTACATCACTTTTTTAATCTATTCCATTATTAAAACTATTTTTAAGGTCATGCAAATATAGGTACTTTACATTTTCAGTTACAATTATTCCAAGATATTTTACATTTATAGTAATGTTGCTATTGTCAATAAAATATATATGTGTGGTTGTTTACGTCCCACTTTTTTTTTTGTTTGTTTTTGTTTTTGTTTTGCGGTACGCGGGCCTCTCACTGCTGTGGCGTCTCCCGCTGCGGAGCACAGGCTCCGGACACGCAGGCTCAGCGGCCATGGCTCACGGGCCCAGCTGCTCCGCGGCATGTGGGATCCTCCCGGCCCGGGGCACGAAGCCGTGTCCCCTGCATCGGCAGGCGGACTCTCAACCACTGCGCCACCAGGGAAGCCCTACTTCCCACTTTTTACACCTTTTAAAAATTGTATTGTCATGCAACTAGGTCTACAGTGTTCTGCTGATGAAAAGTGTTGATAGTGGCCTTACATGTCTTGTTAATTTTAATGAAAACATTTTTAACATTTGACCATTATGTACTATATTATATTTGTTATAGTTTTTTTTAAACTGTGTTTTGAGGTATAATTTACATATCATACAAGTTACTTATTTCAATTGTATAAGTCAATGCTATTTAGTAAGTTTACTGATTTGTGCAACCAATCACCCCAATCTGTTTTTAAAATGTTTCAATCACCCCACAAAGATCCCTCATGCCCATTTTCAGTCATTCACTGAACACTATTCAGCCATGAGAAAAAGGTAATCCTGCCGTTTACAGAAATATGGATTAAATTTTAAATTATAAGGTGGTATATTAAGTGAAACTAGCAAAACTACTATATGATCTCATTTATATGTGGAATCTTAAAAATAGTCAAACTTGTAAAAACAGAAAGTAGAATGGTGGTTACTAGGTGGCATTTGGTGGGAAAGATAGGGAGATTCTGTTCAATGAATACATGTCTTCAGTTATAAAATTAATAAGCTCCGGGGATCTAATGGTGACCATAGTTAATAATACTGTATTGTGTTGTTGAAATTTGCTGAGAGTAGACCTTAAGCATTCTCGTCAGAAAACTTAACAAGATAAGTATCTGAGGTGATGGATGTGTGAATTAATCAGATTTTGGTAATCATTTCACTAAATATATTTATATCTAATTGCCGCTTTAAATATATACAATTTTATTTGTCAATTATACCTCCATAAAGCTGGGGGAAAAGAAAGATTGCAACATAGAAACGCTGCCTTGACTTTCCGGCCTGCTAGCCTGCCCTGTGGATTTCGGGCTCAAGACTGTGTCATCAGCTCTTCCCTGAATTTCCAGCTTCTCAGGCAGCTCTACAAATTTCAGACTTGCTAGATCCCATAACTGTGTGAACAAAGTCATCAAAATCAATGCCTCACTCCCTCTGTCTCTATATCTGTCTCTGTCTCTCTTATACATATATATGTGTATTTTTATATATGATATTTTTGAGTAAACTTGTCTTATTGTTGCCCTTTGGGTGTATTTTTCTGTCTAAATATTTCATATTTAAAACCTTTTTAAATATACTTCTTTATTTTTAAATGTTTTTATTAAGCCATTTTCTCTGCATTCCTGTTATTTTTCTAAGTTTTTAGATAATCCATTTGTTTCTTTAAAAGTAATTTAATATTTGCTTGATTTTAAACTTAATATATATGTTTAAAATGTATAGAATCCCATTCTCATCCATGTTGAGTTGGCTGCTACTCTTTCAGGCTTTCATTAAGCTCTAAATCTTTCCCCCTTGGCCACAATTAAGAAATTACTGGTGAATTTTTACCAAAAGGTTGACATGCTTTGATTTGTAATTTATACTGTTTATATCTGTCTAACATCAGTATGGGGTATGTACCGTCTGGGAGTAATGTTGGAGTTAGGGAAGTCTGTCAGAGAGTAACGAGATAACCATCTGTTTAGATAGTAGAAAGAAGAAGAGATTCAAGTGAATGCAGGAGATAGGATCAAGTATGGTGAATGAGAAAATATCAGGTACAAGTAGGTTGTAAGTAAGAAAAGAAAATTTGAATTTACAGGATCTGTATGATAGCTATATGGCTATTAAGCCATTAAACCAATTTGTAAGAAAGGTTTAGGTTTAAAGATACAGACTTAGGAAGAAAATCATCAGCTCTGAGAATCAATTAAATGACGTAGAAAATTAAGGAGAAAAAACAGACAGCTATGGTTGGAATCCTAGGGAACACCTAAATCTGAGCCACAGAGAAAGGAAGAGTAACCCTTAGAGGAGTGTCTTCATCAGTATGGGCTGCTATAACAAAAATATAGACTGGGTGGCTCAAACAACAAATATTTATTTCTCACAGTTCTGGAGGCTGGAAGTCTGAGATCAAGGAGCTGGCAGATTGTGTGTCTGAGGAAAGCCTGCTTCTTGGTTGCACACTACCAACTTCTTGCTGCATCCTCATGTGGTAGAAAGAGAGCTAGAAATATCTCTGGGAACACTTTTATAAGGGCACTAACCCCATCCGTGAGGATTCCATCATCATGACCTAATTATCTTCCAAAGTCCCAAAAGGCATTAAGTTTTCAACATGTGAATTTTGGGGAGACACAAACATTCAGTCCATAACAAGGAACTTGAGAAGACAAAAGTTGAGTAAGGGGAAAATCGGGAAATCATGGTGTTACAAAGTCCAAAGGTAGAGAGCATTTCCAGGTTTGCCCTTTAACTTTGAGTGTTTTTTAAGTAGCATCTTGATGTAGTGTGAGAGAAGCAGTTTATGAATGCCTTCATTTGGCACCATTGATCATTAAATATCATCTTTGTAAGATCTGATTCACACAGAGTTGGTCTGTGTTATGAACTTTGTGTCCCCCCTATTCGTTATAGGCCTTACTTGTCTCTCATTCACAGAATTTGATGAAACAGGGAACTAGTCTGCAGAGGAAAAACGTTTAGCAATGAATTTGGTAATGGAGTCTGTTCTAGTCATAGAATTTTTATAGGTTCTCTTGGAAAAGTTAATGGGACAATAGCACATTACATCTGTAGTAGTTTTATTTCAGTGCTGAATGAGTTGCACTGTATTTATTCTTTCCATGCCTTAAAATTCAACTATTACTGAGTTCTTTGCTGTCATGAGCTATGACCAAACATTAATAATATTTCATATTCTAAATATTTTGTTCACTAAAATTGCACATGAAGAAAAAAATTGGTTTTGAAGTATTATTTTGGTCCTAACTCAAATGCCAGTGCAGTGGTATGAAAACTATAGACACGACAAAGAAAATATAGTCAATGTAATTGCCCTCCTCTTATTTACCATTTCCCCCCCCCCGGATTTAATTTACTCATCATTTTCATTTTAATTGTTTTTATACTTCACTTGCAAACTGTAATAGTTATAAAAGAAATAAAAAACTTACATATTTCCAGGAGCTTTAATTTTGGAGTGTCTGCACACAAATTCCTTTTGACAGTTCTAGAAAACAGTGGAATATTCAACTGATCTAGTTGAGCTTTCTCCTAAAATCTATTAATACCAAATATCAAAAGATTTAAAGACACTAGGTTGTGTATGCCCTTGGGTATGTAGGGGACAAGAAAATCTTTTACCTCTACATATCTTGTATTTCTGGTTGGGGCCCTATAACTTTAATAAAAGACCAATGAACAAGAGAAAAACAAACAGAAATTTATTAACGTGTGCATTGTGCATATGCATGGATAACTCAAAGAGGTAGTTAGAACTTGGGTTTGTCTAACAACAAAAGAACAATAAATTTTTAGAGATGTGACAAGACAAAGGAAAAGGACTTTGAGCTTCTAGGGGTAGCAAATTATGGGAAGGCAAGTATTTGGGGAAATTAATAGTAGATAAGGGTAGCTTTAGCAAGGTTTGTTATGTAGATTCCTCTGGTATGCTCTCTGGGTCTGATAAGGGTCTAGAGTTTTCTCTAGTGATTAACTTTTGTCCCTCCTGGTAGAGAGGAGAGTGCAGAGACTTTTACAAATTTATGTCCTGGTTTCAGGCAAATAGGAGGAGAGCAGAGAACTTTTCTTGTATCTGCTTCTTCTCAATTGCCTTTGACTCAAATAATCCTTATGCCAAAGTGGCACATTTTGGGGTGGCATGTTTTGCTACCTTTCACTCATGTCCATCAAAGAGAATCTGGGTGGCATGGGAGGATCTTATCTTTTAGGAACTGCCTTTCTGATGAAGAATTTTTTTCACCTCCAGATGTAATTCTTCTCTTTGCCATACATGATGCTGTATAGTGTATATGGCATAGGACTTTTGGGTTTTCTGAGGAAGGATGTAACTCTAGATTAACTTTAAGGCTTCTAGCTTTAAAGCAAATGGGTAGATGGTGATTATGCAAATTACAGAAGAAGCAGATTGTGTGAGGAATGTGATGAGTTCAGACTCACACACATTCACGTTTTCAGTTTGAGTTTAATATGGGATGTTCAAGTGGCAATACTGAGTATGCAGCTGAAGTTTGTAGTTCAAGGAAAAAACTTTGAGATGCAGCATTGGGAAAGATTAGCTTATAGGTAGAAATTGAAGCCATGAATATAAAAGATATTTTTCCAGGAAGATGGTGTAGAAGATGTGCAAAATAGTACATGAGGAAAATCCACATTTACTGGTTAGGTGTTATTTAGTAATTCAATTAAAAATAGTTAATATTTCTTGAATGCTCATTATGTCCAAATTTTGCTGCTAAGTATTTAACAATGAAAATCTCATTTAATCTTCATAAGAATCGTACGAGATAGATACTATTATTATTATAATTTTCATTTAACAGGTGAAGAACAGAGGTTAAGTGACTTGACCAAATCACACATTCAGTAAGTGGTACAACCAGGAATTTGACTTAGTCCATGCTCTTGACCATTGTCATATGCTTTTCAAATACTTATTTAACAGCCAAGCACAATACAAGGCAGTTGAAATACAGCAGTGAAAAGGACAGATAATCCTGCTTTCATGGGGCTTACTTCCTTGTGGTGAGAAAAGCCTTAAACTTATAAAACCATAAGTAAAAACATAAGCTAAAATTGTGTTAAGGGCTATAAAGAAATAATTGGAGTAATATGACGATGGGTGTAGAGATGGGGTGAGAGCCATTAGGTAAGTTATTTGAGGAAGACAGCTTTAAACAGTATTTAATCTGAGACTTGAATAATGAAGCCAGGGAAAGAGCTTTACAGGAATAGAGAACAGCAAGTGAAAAGACCTTGAGATGAGATAGGATGAACAAAGGGAAAAGTGGCATCAGAGGAGACTGGAGCAGGCAGGAGTCAAACCACATAAAGCCTTGCAGGCTGCAGGGAATAGTTTAGACTTTATTCTAAGAATAATGGGAAGGCAATAAGGGGTTTTAAGGAGAGGGGTCATATGATCTAATTTTTACATAAAAATAGCACCTTACCTGCTCTCTGAATAATATATTGGAGGGAGATAAAAGTGAAAGCCTCAGGAAGACCAAGAGGAAGCTATTACAATAGCCCATGCAAGACATGATGGTGTCTCAATTTAAGGTAGTATCAGTGCAGATGAAAGGTAGACATGTTTGAGATATATTCTGGATATAGATACTACAGAACATGCTGATTGATATGGAAGGTAAGAAAAAGGGAGAAATAAGTTATTTGCAGTTTGGGGATCTGAACAGCTATGAGGATGGTGATTCCATTTACTGAGATGGAGAACATTGGGCAAGGAACATGTTGGTGGCTGGGAAATCAGTAATGTTGTTTTGGCAATGGCTGAATTAGACTTGTCCAACTCAGTGGAGAGGTCAAGTAGAAAGTTGTAAATATGTCTGTAGCTCTGGAGTAAGTTCTAGATTATAGTTTTAAATTTAGAAGTCATCAACAGACACATAAAGTCATGGATAAATAAGGTCACTTAAAAGGAAGAGAGATTTAAAATGAGAAGAGAAGAAGGTACTGAAGTCCCTGGAACTCAAGGTTAGGGTACATCATTGGGGATTGGATACATAGGAAGAGCTAGCAAAGAAAACTGTAAAGGAGTAACAAGTGCAATAAAAATACTTGACAATTTAACAACTCTCTTCTTCTTGGGATACACCTCTCTATTGGCTTTAATGATGATGTACATTTCTGGTTTTCCTTCATTGCACAAAGTAAGTGATTGACTTTCAATACGAAAAGGTGAACTTCTTCCATGATAAGAAGAAGAAAATAGAAATATGAATACTGACACAGGTAAGTTTGTAGATTTGGTTGTGAGAAGATGATGCAGTTCTCTTCTGATGACTCTTATGATCTCAGTGAAGCATAAGGTGATGCAATAAACTAAGAGTAAAGATGGAACAGGCTGGGGGAGAGAATCACTGAATACTATCAAGCAGGAATGATATGAGAAGGAGGGTAAGAATCAAGACAGAATGATATTATGGAAACTTGAGGAAAGAAGAGTTTCAGATAGATGGGAAAAATCTGTGTTATCAAATTTTTTCTGTAAGTTCATTAAAGTAAAGAAAAGGCTTTACATCAGAAATTTATTCTTAATGAAAGCAGATTCAGCAGAGTGGTAAAGTTAGAAGCCAGAGTACAGTGCCTGGGGAAGTGTGCAACATGAGGGTATAGAAAATGCGAGGGAGGACAGATTTTTAAAGATCAGTCAAGAAAAGAAGGAAAGTAAAAATAGCAAGAAAAAGTGACTTCTTTGAAGGAGGGCTTTATTTCATATTATTGTTTAGATTTAGCTTTTTTTCTAGTTTTATTGGAAAATAATTGACATGTTTGAGTATGTGAGTATAGGTCATAGGAAAGTATCCAGTAAAGAAGAAGAAATTGAAGAGAGAGAAAGGAGAGCGGATAATTGATGGAGAGAAGTCCTGGGGGAAACTACCTGGGACGAGGTCAAGAGCACAGGTGGAAGTGACTGTAAATTTGACAGTGTGGTTACAGACTATTCTAAGAACATTTATGAAAAACGGTTGACCTCTTGACATTTTCTGACATTCCCCACTGAATAGAACCATAATGTATTTTGTATGCTTAAAGGTGTTCATTAATATTTCAATGCAACTGAATGCTTTTTATGTTTTAGGTTGTCTTACAGAAAATTACTTAAGTAGCTCCTTATCCCCCCCAAATTTATTCATAAAGGCATATATGTGACTCTTCTTTAAAGATCTCTCCTTTAATTAGTATTTCTTTCTTATTCCTTATTTATGTCATGATGAATTAAATATTAACATATTGTCTTTGATTTAACCTAGAGTGAATATAAATGGTATTCTGGAAAAAGAAAAAAAAAAACTGACTTCAATTTTACACGCTACGCCTCTGCTGAATACCTCATTAGTGCTTTAATTCATGCAGAAAAGGTTAAAATGTACTGAAAGTGACAATTCCTAAATGGAAAACACTGTGCTTCTGGTTCACTCTCGCAGTAAAGTACAATCATTCTGGGGAAAGGAAAGTGCTGGAGAAGAGTTGTCAGAGTTGGTAGCTGAGTTGAGTTACCATGTGACCCTCTGAGAGGCAGGGACATTAGAAGCAAAGGGCCCTGAATGAATATGATCACATCACTTTTTTAGGAAACAGATGAATCGAGCAGGAGAGGATATTGTAATGTCCACTTTCACAGGCTCCTTTAGAACTTCCGTACAACTGAAATATCACTTCTGGAGAGACTGTAATATGGTATGGGCTTATGAATGCAAAGTAAAATGAAAAATTGAGAGGGTAGCTGTTTTCATTCCTCACATCATTTGTTCTTTGGTTAGTTGCCTATGTTGGCAACAGAGGATCCTCTGAAGAGATAATCAGAACAACTGATGATGTGTGAATAACCCCATTTGTATATTTAAGAAACCAAAACTCTTCCCTTTACAGTCACATTTTTGCAGCTGTCATATGAGGATTATACACATATATATGGAAACAAGAGAATCCAATCCTTCAAAATATTTTCAAGTTCAATTATCTCTACCTGGCCCATGTACATGGAGCCATTGTATTTCTCTCTTAGAATTGTTTGTCATTGACTCCTCACTATAAATGAACTAATTCAGACTCCTCACTATAAATGAACTAATTCAGAACTAAATGTCAGTGTTAAAATAAATTTCATATTATTATACATTTCAAATCGCAAAGGAGTATCCCTTCTCCAGGTAGTTTCTCCAAATATTTTATTTTCTCTAGTATTCGCGTAACTGGAAATTTACCTTTCAAGCCCTAGACTATGGGTCCAAATGAGTTTTCTTGGCTGCCTTGAGGTGGAACAAGCAATGAGACAGATGAGCAGAGGCCTTGGGAAGTTACATTGGGAACACTTGTCTTCCTGATTGCTGTTTATAGTGTTTGGCCAAGCTGATAATATTCTGTTTTAGGCAGCTCAATTGATGTGAATTATACACTGATTTTCACCATATGGACAGCTACGCCATGAAATAATTACATTATTTCAACAACAGTATCATAATATGTTTTAATAAGAAAATCATGCTAGCTTCTGGATAAAAGGAAATTATGCAGATGCAGTCACTGTCCTCATGTGCAAAGACTTCATTTAATTAACAAAAGTCTATGTTACATTGATAGAGAACTTTGCAGTTTTCAAAGCACTTCACATACATCTATTTGATGTTTACCACAACTGTATGCTGTAGAGATATGGGCATTAAAAAATAGTAAGCCAAGTCAGAATCTAGAAAGTAAAGTGAATGTCCAGTAGAGATGGTCCATATCCAAGTAAGAAAACTGAGGTAATTAAGTACAAATTCCTTGGTTCAAGCAATTTTACTTCTAGGAATTTCTCTTATGGAAATAGTTATTGTTTTGGGGAGATCATTGACCAAAGTTGAAGTAAGAGCCTTTTTTTTTTTTTGCCAGGCCACAAATTAAGTAGTAGGTTATGTTTATAAGACAGTGAGTCAAAGATTCGAAACTTGAAGAAGCAGACTTTAGTTGGATATTTTCCCCAAATGAGTAATTTTAATATACATTCAGGATAACCTTAAGTAATAACCAGATATTATCCTCAATGTTTTTCAGACCTCTGCTGATGTGATTTTTTTTTTCTTTTGAACAGTTTCAAATGTCCAAGCCCAAATGTAATCATTGTATATTTACATTCTCAGTCTTATGAGAAGCAGACAAAAAGATGTTTTTCCATATGTGAGCAATGGGTCACAACTTGCTCAGTGTGTCCCCTTCTTTCAATGCCCTGAAAAACTTCCTTATATGCAGAATGATTAAGAAAACATTCAATGAAAACTTCGTTCTATCAGTGGGAGCACTGAGGGACAAACTTCTTATGTTTGATAACAGAAATATTACAAAGTTTTAAGGATGTGAAAAATTTCAAACATCTAGTGCTGTCTTTCCTTCTCTTTCTATAAATTATCTCATAGGACATATAAACATCTAAATTTTGCTATACTAAGCTCTACTGACAATTTACTAAGTCTGTATGTTCACAGATAAAAGAACCATTGTCACATGGGTAAGAGCCAAGGTTTGGCCTACAGAGGCAGTATTGTCCAGTTTGATCCCCTTGACGCTTATACAGCTACGCAAGGATTACACACATACACACGTGCACGCGCGTGCGTGCACACACACACACACACACACAATTACAAACACTGCAATTAATATCCTTATATCCTTATTTATCCAGATGCCAAATTCAGTCTGATTTGTAATAATAAACATTGATATCACTCTAAATATTTGTAAATAGGGAATTCAATAAATGTGATAGGGCATATAGGTAAATGGAACACTATGACCACCCCCTCCAAAATAAAAGAGATCTACATTTACTGAAAGGAAAAGATGTCCACAATGAGCTAAATATGATATTTTATAAGAAAAATATATACATACGCATCCATATATTTATGGAAAGAAGTAAAATATGCTGTTAAAAGTAGTTATCTTGAGATTATGGGACAAATATCAAAGTCATGTAATAAAATTTTTACAAATGTTTTATAACACACATGAATTATTTACTTAACGAGAAAAAAGTAAATATATAAAATAAATGAGTAAATTGAAGAACAGCTCTGCATGGTATAATTTTACCTACATAAAACATATACATATATGTTTATATATGGATGAAAATGCTAGGAGGATACATAGATAATTCTTAATAGTGATTCTCTATCGCTATTAAGTGATGGAGTTATGGTAGAAATTCCACTTTCTTCATACCATTTGAATGTTTTACAACCATTATATATTACAGATTAATCTGTACATAGCGATGCTAGCTATAACATGGATTCAGCCATTTTTATTATATAGTAGTATTCTCTAGGCAATGGCAACTCTTTCCCCCATCAATTTATAATCATTAGAGAAATATGATGCTCTAATATTCCAAGGACTTGATAACCTTCTAAAATAATACAATTACTAATTAAAATGTATTACCACTTCTGAGGAATAGTAAAGCAGTGTTCATTATTTTGAAATTTGCTTCAGAGTGTATAATTTGTCCTTTAACAGTTAATATAATTTTTATTTTTTTATTATTTTGGTCATAAAAGTGATTCAGAGAGAACGATTAAAATAATGTGCTTTGGTAAATAATCAAGAAGACATTGGATGAATGAATATGATGTATTTTAATGGGAGTCACTTCTGATAACTAAAATCCTGATTCTCACATTTAAAATAAACTTGATAAAACACTACCCTTACAAATTTCAGTATCTTAATTCTATTTACTTTAATTTCATATTTACTCTAAAAACTGAAATGTTTGATAAACAGCAAGAACCTACTTTATAGTACAGGGAACTATATCCAATATCTTGTAATAACCTATAATGGAAAGAATCTGAAAAAGATTTTATATATATATATATATATATATATATATATATATACACACACACACACACACACACACACACACACACACACACACACACACACGACTGAATCACTTTGCCATACACCTGAAACGTGAATCAACTATACTTCAATAAAAAATAAAAATTAAAAAAACTAAAATATTTGATTTAGATTGGAAAAACTGTAAAAGAATGATTGAATAGGCAATATAGTTAAATACTTCACTTTATCCAATCCTTGGAAGCAATTATGGAATATTAAACTTGTACATACAGGTGAAACAAAACAAGTGCATCTCATTTTTAGGGCAAGTAAGAAATAATCAGCTCTTTTTTTTGCTTTTTAACTCTTTGTTTTGTGTTCTGTGGTCCTTTTGAACAGCCCACTGATGCTACCTAGGACTATAAGGGGGAAAAATGACTATGGAAAGATAAATCCTACTTTATACCTGCAAAAAATAAAAGGATATTTTTGATTTACCAAAAAGGAAAATGCATTTTCTTCATGATATCTTTATTTAAACTTTGTCACATGAGCACATATCATCACAGTTCTAATGAATGAAACCACGTTAAAGCTTAGTTGATTAACTAAAGAAAGAAGTATATATCATATAATTCCTTGTTGTGTAATTAAATAGGCATTTCCATATAAATAACGTGAAGGGTGCCCTTTAGGTAAAGTTTAATTATCTGAAAAATAACTGCAGTTACTGTCATTAGATTTTTTTAAGTAAAAAAGAAATTTATGGTAAATCATAAGACTACAGTCATTAAGACTACAGTCATGATCAACCTATCAGAAAATGTTTTCAAAATGGTACCTAACATTAGTGACATTGGGCATCTCTTCATGTGTTTGTAGTGGGAAGATGCTGCATAACACAGGGAGATCAGCTTGAGGCTTTGTGATGACCTAGAGGGGTGGGATATGGAAGATGGGAGGGAGGCTCAAGAGGGATGGGATATGAGGATATATGTATACTTACAGATGATACACTTTTTTTTAAACATCTTTATTGGAGTATAATTGCTTTACATTGCTGTGTTAGTTTCTGCTATATAACAAAGTGAATCAGCTATATGTATACATATATCGCCATAACCCACCAACAGTGCAAGAGGGTTCCCATTTCTCCACACCCACTCCCGCATTTATTGTCTGTAGATTTTGTGATGATGGCCATTCTGACCAGTGTGAGTTGATACCTCACTGTAGTTTTGATTTGCATTTCTCTAATGATTAGTGATGTTGAGCATCCTTTAATATGTGTGTTGGCACTCTGTATACCTTATTTGGAGAAGTGTCTATTTAGGTCTTCTGCCCATTTGTGGATTGGGTTGTTTGTTTTTTTGATATTGAGCTGCTTGTATGTTTTGGAGATTAATCCTTTGTCAGTTGCTTCATTTGCAAATATTTTCTCCCAATTCTAAGAGTTGTCTTTTTGTCTTGTTTATGGTTCCCTTTGCTGTGCAAAAGCTTTTAAGCTTCATTAGGTCCCATTTTTTTTGTATTTGTTTTTATTTCCAGTTATCTAGGAGGTGGGCCATAAAGGATCTTGCTGTGATTTATGTCATAGGGTGTTCTGCCTATGTTCTCCTCTAAGAGTATTATAGTGTCTGGCCTTACATTTAGGTCTTTAATCCACTTTGAGCTTATTTTTATATACAGTGTTAGGGAGAGTTCTATTTTCATTCTTTTACATGTAGCTGTCCAGTTTTCCCAGCACCACTTATTGAAGAGGCTGTCTTTTCTCCATTGTATAGTCTTGCCTCCTTTATCAAAGATAAGGAGACCATATGTGCGTGGGTTTATCTATGGGCTTTCTATCCTGTTCCATTGATTGATATTTCTAATTTTGTGCCAGTACCATACTGTCTTGATTACTGTAGCTTTGTAGTATAGTCTGAAGTCAGGGAGCCTGATTCCTCCAGCTCCGTTTTTCTTTCTCAGGATTGCTTTGGCTATTGGAGGTCTTTTGTGCTTCCATAAAAATTGTGAAATTGTTGTTCTAGTTCTGTGAAAAATGCCATTGGTAGCTTGATAGTGATTGCACTGAATCTGTAGATTGCTTTGGGTAGTATAGTTATTTTCACAATGTTGATTCTTCCCATCCAAGAATATGGTATATCCCTCCATCTGTTTGTATTGCCTTTAATTTCTCCCATCAGTGTCTTATAGTTTTCTGCATACAGGATTTTTGTCTCCTTAGATAGGTTTATTCCCAGCTATTCTTTTTGTTGCAATAGTAAATGGGAGTGTTTCCTTAATTTCTCCTTCAGATTTTTCATCATTAGTATAGAGGAATGCAAGAGATTTCTGTGCATTAAATTTGTATCCTGTTACTTTACCAAATTCATTGATTAGCTCTAGTAGTTTTCTGGTAGCATCTTTAGGATTCTCTACGTATAGTATCATGCCATCTGCAAAAAGTGACAGTTTTACTTCTTCTTTTCCAATTTGGATTCCTTTTATTTCTTTTTCTTTTCTCATTGCTGTGGCTAAAACGTCCAAATCAATGTTGAATAACAGTGGTGAGAGTGGACAACCTTGTCTTGTTCCTGATGTTGAAGTAAATGATTTCAGTTTTCACCACCGAGAATGATGTTGGCTGTGGTTTTGTCATATATGGCCTTTATTATGTTGAGGTAAGTTCCCTCTATCCCTACTTTCTGGAGAGTTTTTATCATAAATGCATGTTGAATTTTGTCAAAAGCTTTTTCTGCCTCTACTGAGATGATCATATGGTTTTTCTCCTTCAATTTGTTAATATGGTGTATCACATTGATTGATATGTGTATATTGAAGAATCCTTGCATTCCTGGGATAAACCTCACTTGATCATGGTGAATGATCCTTTTAATGTGCTCTTGGATTCTGTTTGCTAGTATTTTGTTGAGGATTTTTGCATCTATGTTCATCAGTGATATTGGTCTGTAGTTTTCTTTCTTTGTGACATCCTTGTCTGGTTTTGGTGTCAGGGTGATGGTGGCCTCGTAGAATGAGTTTGGGAGTGTTCCTCCCTCTGCTATATTTTGGAAGAGTTTGAGAAGGATAGGTGTTAGCTCTTTTCTCAATGTTTGATAGAATTCGCCTGTGAAGCCATCTGGTTCTGTGCTTTTGTTTGTTGGAAGATTTTTAATCACAGTCTCAATTTCAGTGCTTGTGATTGGTCTATTTATATTTTCTATTTCTTCCTGGTTCAGTCTCAGAAGGTTGTGCTCTTCCAAGAATTTGTCCATTTCTTCCAGCTTGTCCATTTTATTGGCATAGATTTGCTTGTAGTAATCTCTCATGATCCTTTGTATTTCTGCAGTGTCAGTTGTTACTTCTTTTTCATTTCTAATTCTGTTGATTTGAGTCCTCTCCATTTTTGTCTTGGTAAGTTTGGATAATGGTTTATCAATTTTGTTTATCTTCTCAAAAAACCAGATTTTAGTTACTGATCTTTTGTTTTCTTCATTCCTTTTTCATTTATTTCTGATCTTATCTTTATGGTTTCTTTCCTTCTGCTAAGTTGGCGTATTTTTTTGTTCTTCTGTCTCTAATTGCTTTAGGTGTAAGCTTAGGTTGTTTATTTGAGATGTTTCTTGTTTCTTGAGGTAGGATTGTATTGGTATAAACTTCCCTCTTAGAACTGCTTTTCCTGCATCCCATAGGTTTTGTATCATCATGTTTTTATTGTCATTTGTTTCTCCATATTTTTTGATTTCCTCTTTGATTTCTTCAGTGATCTCTTATTGTTTAGTACTGTATCGTTTAGCTTCCATGTATTTGTATTTTTTACAGTTTTGTTTTCCTGTAATTGTTATCTAGTCTCATAGCATTGTGGTCGGAAAAGGTACTTGATACTAATCAAGATATTCCACCTCACAGATAAAAGCAATTGGTCCACGAGTTGGTCATGTTGCCCAGAGTCCTTCCCTGGAATTTATAATATGACTCTAGAATAAAGAAGCTTCTCTCCACTGTGGTGTTTGGAGAATATGAATATGAGCCTACTGGTGGCTATCTTCCCTGAAATATGGAGAAGACCTGTCTATAAACGGAAGCCAAGTAGAGGGAAGCAGAGATGGGAAATAGCTATCTTAATAGTAGTAAATCCTAGTTTCAGCCCCTAAAGTTCTTGCTGTTTCCCCTTGTTCATTGTTCTTGCTATTTTCCCCTTGCCTTATTCTGGGGTTGAGTCTAAGAATGTATTATTATTAATTTAAAAACTCCTCAGTTGATTGTGATGATTGGCTATGCATGGCAATTATGGGACATGTTAATAATTCATCCCTTTTGGGTTTTGATCTATGTCAGTTTTTCACTAAAATTTTTTCTGAAACACCAGTCACTCAAATACTCCACAGCAAAAAAGAGTTTTTCAGTGCTCATTAAAGGGTCTGAAAAGTCCTTCAGTAAAACTGATTAATTGCTGAACGCAGCATTTCTCAATTGCCATTTTTTAGTTAGGTAGTTATTAACATCTTACAAAACACAGTTTGGAAATGCTGAGTGATATACTATATTTATATATAATAATTTGCCAAGATTACGTTCATTTTATCAGCTTAGTATAATTGAAAATTTATCTCTTTTACATGAACTTTTCCCCAATTAACTTTGTGATTGATTAAATCTAAATTCATATCACTGGACTATCCTGCAATTTCCAGCTAGTCAAGATGATTTTTAATTTCAACTGGAATCCAACATATTTCTCTGCCAGCTTTGGGTCATTTGCATATTTGATAAGAAGGACTTCTAAAGCTACATTAATGTCTTTGTTCACTATGTTGAATCAGAAAGGGTTAATGATAGAGTCTCAAGTTATTCTGCCAGAAACTACTTTCCAAGTTAACACTGGTTAATTATTTGATATATTTGATATGTTATTCAACTGCTAATCCACCTAATACTTTTATCCTTCAGGCCACATTTTTCTTTCAACTACAAGTATGCCACAAGAGATTTTGTCATTTGGTTTCCTGAAATCAAACTTGATCTTCATACACAGTTTGTTGTGGTCTTTACGTTGAATACCAAAAATATTTGCCCAAAATATTTCAGTTAGAAATTTTCTGTGGGAGTACAGCCCAAGGACCCTTATCTGTAAGTTGGCCAAGACCAAACCAGATTGAAATGGAATATATTAAATTTTACAGAAAAATAAAACAACTCTGAAACAAGAAAACTGATGATTAAAACTTTCTGTTATGCTATATGTTTTTAAAAATTGGTGGCCTGTTACCCAGAATTCCCTCTAATCAAGATATTTAAAATTTCAAAATTAGAAATATAATTTTTGTCACCTGCAAATATTCCTGGAAAATATCACTAAAAATAAGGTTCAAAGTATTTTTTTAATTTTTAAATTTTAATTTGATATATATAAAAGAACACATATCATAGCTGTATATCTTGAATTATTCTCACAAAGCTGACATAACTCGTACCCAGATAAACAGAACCCCATACCCAGAAGCCTTTTGCAGGGTCCCTTGCACTTACTACCCCTCCAAGAACAACCATTATCCTAACTTCTAACTCCATAGATTAATTCTGCCTCCTGAAATAGAGCACAGGTCCAGGTTCATTAGATAAATTATAGTTCACAGAATTATTCTAAATGTTCAAGTTGAAGAAACTCAATGTTTTTCTTTAAAGTTTCTTGAACTTTCTGGTTGTACAATCTTGGCCAAATTGTTTAACCTCTCTGCCTCAGCTTCTTCAACTTTACAATGGAAATAATTATAGTACCTATCTCACAGGCTTGTGAATAGTAAATATTTTATACATATATATGTATTTACATCTATCTATACAAATATTGTGTAGTAAATTTGTATGGATATATAGATAGATTTTGTAAAGTGTAGCACCTGGCACACAGTAAACACTCAAATTGTAATTATTGTTGGAGTGCTTAGAATACCCTAATATATATTTAAAATTATTATTAGTGTTAATTAAAACCATTGCTAATTAAATCAACTTTGCTTTTTGGGTTATGTTTTTCTTTCTTTTTTTTTTTTTGCTTACCACCAAAAATGTATCTTCCATTAGTTACCATACAGCTGATCCCCTTTACCCGTTTTGAGCCTCTCACACATACCTCTTCCTCTCTGGTAACCACTACTCTGTTCTCTGTATCTGTGTGTTTGTTTTAGTTTGGTTTGTTCACTTATTTTGTTTTTGTTTGTTTGTTTATCAACTTTTTATATTCCACATGAGTCATTCTCCATCTGACTTATTTCATTTAGCATAATACACTAAATATCTATCCATGTTGTCACAAATAACAAGATTTCAACTTTTTTATGGCTGAGTAATATTCCATTGTATATATATAATTTCTTCCTTTAGGTATGCTAATAATTGTTTTATATATATATTGGTGCTCCTATGTTAGGTACATGTATATTAATCATGGTTATGTCTTCTTAATAAATTGCCCCTTTAATATTATATACTGTCCATCTTTGTGTCTTGTTACCTTTTTTGGCTTGAAATCTATTTTGTCTGATATGAATATGGCTACACCTACTTTCTTTTGGCTACCATTTGCTTGGAGCATCATCTTCCATCCCTTCACTTTTAACCTTTATTTGTCTTTAGAGCTAAGGGGTGTCCCTTGGAGGCAGCATATATTTGCATCTTGTTTCTTAATCCACGTAGCCACTCTGTGTTTTTTGATTGGTGAATGCAATCCATTTATATTTAGGGTGACTACTGACAGATGAGGACATGGTATTGCAATTTTATTTCTTCTTTTCTGGTTGTTCTATATTTCCATTGTTTATTTTTCCTTGTATTTCTGTATGCCATTTTGTTATTTATTTACTTATTTTATTTTTTGAGCTGTTTTGGGTCTTTGTTGCTGTGCGTGGGCTTTCTCTAGTTGCGGTGAGCAGGGGCTACTCTTCATTGTGGTGCAGGGGCTTCTCACTGTGGTGGCTTCTCTTGTTGCAGAGCATGGGCTCTAGGCACGCAGACTCAGTAGTTGTGGCACATGGGCTTAGTTGTTCCGCAGCATGTGGGATCTTCCTGGACCAGGGATCAAACCTGTGTCCCCTGCATTGGCAAGCGGATTCTTAACCACTATGCCACCAGGGAAGTCCCCTGTGTGCAATTTTGGTTTGGTCATTTTCTATGATATTATTCTGCTTTTCCTCATTTTTATGTTTTGTGTCTCTGCTGTATGTTTATGTTTTGTGGTTACTCTGAAGTTTGTATAAAGCGTCTCATATATAAAATAGTCCTTTTTCTGCTGATAGCATCTCATCTACATTTACCTATACAAGTTCCATCATTTTCCTCTTCCCCTTTTATATTTTTGTTGTCTCAAATTATCTTTTTCTATGTTGTGAGTTTGTTACCTGAGATAGCTATAGTTTTTTTGTGTTTTTTTTTTAAACCTATTCTGATAAAGAGTTGCAATTTTCTAGTTCTATTTATTACCTAGCTCAAAGTTTTGTGTATTTTTGCTGTTTTGCTTCTGGTAGAAGAGGTCCTTTTAATGTCTCTCATAAGGCAGGTCTAGTGTTAATGAGCTTCCTCAGCTTCTGTTTTTTTTGTAGTCTTTATTTCTCCTTCGTATCTGAATGATAACTTTGCTTGATAGAGTATTCTTGGGTGACAGTTTTTATCTTACTATTTTTCAGAATGTCATCCCACTTCCTTCTGGCTTATAGAGTTCCTGCTGAGAAATCAGCTCATACCCCAATGGGGATTCCTTTGTAGGTTACCACCTTTTTTCCCCAGCTGCCTTTAAAATTCTCTCTGTTATTGACTTTTGACAATTTTAATATTATGTGCCTTAGAGAAGGTCTTTTTGCCTTGAGACAATTAGGTGTTCAGTGTTCTCTTAGCTTCATGGACTTGTATATCCAGTTCCTCCCCCAAATTTGGGAAGTTCTCAGCTTTTATTTCTTTAAATAATCTCTCTGCTCCCTTCTCTCTTTCTTCTCCTACCAGGACACCCATTATCCTAATGTTGCCCTTCCTGAAAGAATCAGATAGTTCTCATAGAATTTCCTCATTGTTCTATATCTTATTTCTCTTTCTTCTACTTATATCATGTCTAGATTTCTATCTTTGTGCTCACTAATTCTTTCTTTCATATGGTCTGCTATATTTCCAGTGCTTTTGGATACATTTTTCATCTCAGTTATTGAATTCTTCAGCTCCACAATTGTGGTTTGGTTCTTTTTTAGAGTTTCAATCTCTTTGGCAAAATATTCCTTCTATTCATTAATTTTATTGCTAGGCTCATTAAATTGCCTTTCTGAGTTTTCTTGTATCTCATTGAGTTTCTTCATGACACCTACTTTGAATTCTCTATCAGTTAAATCACAATATTCTGTGACTTCTGGAAAACTGTCTTTTTGTGTGTGTGTGTGGTGCTTTAGTGTAACTGTGGTTCTTCATGGTGCTTGATGAATTGTTCCCCAGTTGGCGTATTTGAAGTTAAATGACAGGTTAGAAGTTAGTCTTTCTTTTCTTTTGTAGATGGTGCTGTAACACAAGTTTTTGGTTTCTTTTACCTGAGCTACCTTTGTTTATATTTGAGAGTTGGCACTTTCCAACCTCCATCTTCTCTGTAAAAGGTGTGGCTGCATGCCTTCTTTGTCTCTTCTTGTGCCTCTCGGATCCTTGCTGCCTTGCTTCTGCCAGAATCACTGTCAATACTGGGCTCTTCCCTTGTGTTGGGGATCTCCTGAGACAAAGGGTCTACCATGGCAGGAGGGGGAAGTGTGGGGGAGGGAGCTGGTGTCATGCAAGTGCCTCTACCATGTCCGGTGTTATAAGGTTCACGGCTCCGCCACTGCCAATGGGCGGGGGGCTGGGGTCATAAGTGCTTTAGTGGCTAGAGGGATGGGATCCTAGGCTGCAGAGGCTGGTGTGTTTGGGAGGCCAGGATAATGTACATGGCTTCCCCTGCTGTTACTGGGGTTCCTAAGGCTGTGGGCTCATCTGCTGTAGTCAGAAGATCAGGATTGCAGGCAGCAGTCCACCCATCTTTAGATGTACAGATTTGTGAAGTTCTCAAGCATCCTTTTGTGTTGAGCAGAGGCACTTTTGTTGAGTTGTGGATGTTTTACACATTGCAAGATTGAAAGGAGGAGATAAAGGTAGCTTTTCACTCTGCCATGTTTCTGGCGTAACCCCAAATCTACTTTGTTAAGAAACAGAATGTTTTAAATTTTTTTAAAATAAAAAAATACTGTTTTTATTGAACCTCATTATAAACACTAAAATAATGAATATCATGTTCTTGAATGATTGATTCACCTGTCATACGTTTCATTTTGTGGTAACAGTGATTAATTCTAGAGTGTTTGCAAGTTTATCTTCTGTATTATGGTGATTTTAAAATTCCTCACACTGACACTGAAATATGTCAATAATCTGTCAGCACATTCATGACTCACATAAAGTTCTACATGAAAAGCCATTGGTAATTTTCAAACATTTTAGAAAAGGTCTGAATAAAGCAATTAACCATGAAAATTGCTTTTGATTTTTTAGTAGTTTTAATATTTTCTGATTACATCAGAATATGACTCTTCTATCATTTTTAAGTCATGGTTATTGAGAACTCATGTAGGAGTCTAATTCAATAGGTATGGGATTATAAAATGAGGATGTGTCACAATTACACAAATATACGCTTGAAAGCATGTGGTTTTTGTTTGGTCATTGCTGTTATTGTTTGTTTTTCTGTGTTCCTGATATAACAGGTTTATAATCTCAAAGCTCTATCACTGAAATACTGGGAGTCCATACTCATTGACATGGACATTTAAAACAAAATTATTTCATTGAAGTATAATTTACATACAATGCAATTCACTCATTTTAAGTGTGTATCTCAGTGGTTTCTCATACATTTAGAGAGTTATGCAAATATCACTACAATCCAGTTTTAGAACATTTTCCTCAGCCCCAAGAGATCCATCATAACTTTGCAGTCAATCCTTGTCTGCCACCTCCAGATGCAGGCAACAACTAATTTACTTTTTATTTCTATAGATTTGCCTGTCCTGGACTTTCCATATAAATGGTATAATACAGTAGTATATTTTAGATAAAGTTGTTTTACAGTGTTGTTTATGTCTCCTATGCTCTTGCTGATTTTCTATCTAGATATTCTATACATTAATGAAAGTGGGGCATTGAAGTTTCCTAGTATGATTGTTAAATTGTTTATTTCTCCTTTAGTTTCTGTTCCTTTTTGCTTTATGTTCTTGGGGGCAGTGTTGTTATTATGAACAGAGGCTTTAAAAATTATAATTTATGCAATAAGCACTTCCAGAAGTTTAGAGTAATGACCACAAAAACACTCCTCAATGAAGGCAACAAAATGACAGCAAAAATTGTCAAAATAAATTTTTCATGACTTTGGAAATTAACCAAAATCTTGGGAAAATCTGAAGAGCATTTATTTAGGAAAAATGACTAAATCTCAATAAGAACAGTGAGAAGTTTTACATTTAACTTGAGCTATTTCTATCCCTCTTTCGTTTTGTGGTAGACTTAAAATCCAACAGCATCACAATGAGTTTATCTGTGAAAACCAGCACACTGTTGGATATAACCGGTTTAGAGTTCCCCAAATACACCATCCATTGAGAACTGTCACTATTCAATCTGTTTGGCAGCTCCCTAAAAAGCTCCATTGTCAGTGTTTGCTTTTATTTGACCTGACTCAGAGATAACTTTGCATGAGCATCCCTAAGTTGTGGAAAACAATCAGCAGCAACTATTTAACATGTCAACTGACTGAAGTAACAATACTACTTAAGACTAACTAGAGGCTAATCAAAAAAATTTTTTTAAAACTGAAGAATAAGATATTCATAAAGGAGTTTTTAAAGTCTGAAACATTCCTGGGAATCTAGACAGTCACGTGCATGTGTTAAGATGTTTGCATGCCAAGGAAAGATCTGAGAGGACCGTAATCTCCTACCTCTGGCTGACCTTGTGTCACTATACAATCAGGAAATAACGGCTAAGGCAGAGTTGTAAATTTCCTACCTAAGCATTAGAAACATGTCTCGACAAACATACAGAGGCTCTTGGTAAGGACAGAAGAATTCTTGGTTCAATGAGTTTAGGTATATCTCTGTCCAACCATTAGCTGTCAACTAAGATACATCAATGACCACACACAACAATGAATAAATACTTTACAGAATGATTCAAGGACATCACAGAAGAAATAAACAGGAGAGGAACAACAATAACTGATTTTCAGTTTGGCCACATCATTGTATTTAAAACGTCCAGTTTTAAAGAAAAAATTTGAGACATGAAAAGAAACAGGAAAATATGTCCCATAAAAAGGAAAAGCAAATGAATACAAATTATCCCTGAGGAAGCACAAATTTTGGACTTACTAGATAAAGACTTTAAAATCATTTGTTACAAATTAGTTCAAAGACTAAAGAGAACAATGTCTAGATAAATAAAAGATATGAGAATTATGTTTCACCAAATATAGCATGTCAATAAAGGCATAGAAAGTATATGAAAAATAAATAAAATGCTGTACTTGAAAAGTACAATAACTGAAATGAAAAATGCACTAAAGGGGCTCAATATCAGATTTGAGCAGGCATAAGAAAGAATCAGTGAATTTGAGATAGGTCAAATGAAGCTATCCAGTCTGAGGAAAAGCAAGATAACAGCATGAAGAAAAATGAACAGAGCCTAAGAAACTTTTAGAATACCATCAAAAATATCATATAGGCATTATGGGAATCTGAGGAGAGAAGGGAGAAGAGGCACGATGAATATTTGAATAAATAATGGCTGTAAAGTTTCCAAGCTTGATGAAAAAATTAATCTAAAAGTCCAATAAGTTCAATGAACTCCAACCTGGATAAATTCAAAGAGAAGCAAACCTGAACACATGATATCAAACTGTTAAAAGACAAAACCAAAAAGATAATCTTTAAAGCAGCAAGAGGAAAGCAACTCATCATATACAAGGGATCTTCAGTAAACTTAACAGTAGACTTCTTGTCAGAAACCGTGGAGACCAGGGGACTTCCCTGGTAGTCCAACTGTTATGACTCCATGCTTCTACTGCACGGAGCAGGGGGCATGAGTTCAATCCCAGGTTGGGGAAGTAAGGTCCCACATGCCACACAGTGCAGCCAAAAAGTAAAAAGAAAAGAAAAGAAAAGAAAAGAAACCATGGAGACCAGAAGGAAGTGGAATGACATATTCAAACTGCTGAAAGAGACTGAATTCTATGTCCAGGGAATTAGCCATCAAAAAATGAAAGAGAAATTAAGACATTCCTTGATATACCAAAATGGAAGGAATCTTTTACTCATAAACCTTCCCTACCACAAAGACTAAAGGTAGTCCTTTAGGGTGAGATGAAAGGCCTCTAGACAGTAATTCAAAGCCACACAAAGAAATGAAAAGCCTAGTATGAGTAAGTACATTGTTACCTCCTGGCACAAATAAAGAAACATTATAAATACCTTTCTTTTTGTAAATCTTTTCTTCCAAAATCTACTTTAAAAGACAAATACCTAAAACAATAATTGAAAAATCTGTGTTGATGGGTTTAAAAAATATACATGTATATATAAATGTAATTTGTTTTACAATAATACCATAAAGAAGGGTATTATACAATGCCATATATTTTAGCAAAGTTTTTTTATGATATTGAAGTTATGTTGATATCAATCCAAACTTGTTTTTTTTAAGTTAAAATGTTAGTTGTAATTGTAGGGCAACCAATAAGAAAGTAACTCCATAAAATATGGTAAAAGAGACAATAAGGGACTTAAAATGGTTTGCTAGATAATATAAATTTAACACACAAAAATCAATAATGGAGGAATAAGGACCAGAAAGATACAGAACATATAGACAACAAATAGAAAAATGGCAGAAACTAATCTTACTTTATCAATAATTACATTAAATGCAAATGGCCTAAATACTGCAAGCAAAAGGCAGAGACTAGAAGAGTGGATAAAAAATAATCATGATTCAACTATATACTGTGTAAAAGAGACACTTTAGATTCAAAGACAAAAATAGGTTAAAACTAAAGGATAGAAAAAAAAAGAAATAAGATGAAAACTCTAACTCAAGAAAGCTGGAGTGGCTATACTAACAATAAAGATAAAATAGACAATAAGATAAGAATCTGTACTAGAAACAAAAAGGATATTATTATGATGAGTAAGTCCATTGATAAGACATAACAATTACAAATTTACATGCATTTAATAGAGCTCCAAAATATATGAAACAAACGTAACAGAATTAGATGGAGAAATAGACAATTCAACAATAGTAAGTGGTGATTTCAACATCCCATTTTAAATAATGGATAAGACAAATAGGCAAAATATCAACAAGAAAATATAAGATTTGAAGAACACTACAAACCAATTAGACCTAACAAACATCTGTAGAACATTCCACCCAACCATAGCAGAACACACATTTTTCTTAAGGGCACATGGAACATTTTCCTGGATAGACCATATTTTGGGTCATAAAATAAGCCTCAATGAATTCAAAAGGATAAGATTATACAAGTTGTATTCTCTGATTACATGGAATAAAAACAGAAATCATTAATTAAGGAAATTTGGGAATTCACAAATATGTGGAAATTAAAAAGCACATTCTTAGATAACCAGTGTATCAAAAAAGAAATCACAAGGGAAATGGAAAAAACTAAGATGAATGAAAATGAAAACATTACATAGCAAAACATGGTGTATAGCAAAAGCAAAGCTTAGAAGGATATTTGTAACTATAAACCCCAATGTTAGGAAAGATGAAAGATATCAATTCAGTAATTTCAGTATTCATGTTAAGAAACTAAAAACAAAAGAGCACACAAAATCCAAGCAAGAGGAAAGAAGGAATAAAGATCTGAAATTAATGAAATATAAAACAAATAATAGAGATTTATCAATGAAAGCAAAAGTTGGTTCTTTGAAGAAAGCAACAAAATGGATAAACTTTTATCTATAATGAACAAGAAAGAGGGTAATTTCAAATTACTTAAATCAAGTATGAAAAATGAAACATCAATATAGATCTTACAGAAATAAAAATGATTATGAGGGAATATTATGGTCAACTGAAGGCCAAATAATTAGATAACTGAGACGAGATGGACATCTTCCCCAAAAGACACAAAATCCTGAGAGTGACATAAGAAAAAATAGAAAATCTAAATAGATATATAACAAGTAAGGAGATAGAATTAGTAATAAAAAACAAAAATGGGAAAACCTTACAGCAAAGAAAATCCCAGGCCCAACGAGTTCACTGGCAAATTCTGCCAAACATTTGAAGAATTAACACCAATCTTTCACAGATTTTCCAAAAATTAGAATAGGAGAGGGACTTCCCTGCTGGCACAGTGGTTAAGAATCTGCCTGCTAATGCAGGGGACACGGGTTTGAGCCCTGGTCCAGGAAGATCCCACATGCCACGGAGCAACTAAGCCTGTGTGCCACAACTACTGAGCCTGCACTTTAGAGACCGCGTGCCACAACTACTGAGCCTGTACTCTAGAGACCGTGTGCCACAACTACTGAGCCTGTGCGCCACAACTACTGAAACCCACGTGCCTAGAGTCCCTGCTCCACAACAAGAGAAACCACCACAATGAGAAGCTCACGCACTGCAATGAAGAGTAGCCCCCACTCGCTGCAACTAGAGAAAGCCTGCACGTAGCAACGAAGACCCAACGCAGCCAAAAATAAATAAATAAATTTATTTTTAAAAAAAGAATAGGAGAGTACACATCTCAGCTCTTTCTCTGAGGCCAGTGTTAATCCTGATACTAAAACCAGACAAAGACATCACATGAAAAGAAAACTACAGACCAACATCACTTATGAATATAGATGCAAAAATCCACAACAAAATATTAGCAAGCTGAATCCAGTAACATATAAATAGGATTGTACACCATGATCATTTGAGATTTATCATAGGAGAATGCAAGGTTAGTTCAACATAAAAAAATCAATGTAAGTGTCATATTAATAGAATGAAGGAAAAACATCAGAGGATCATCTCAATAGGTGTAGAAAGAGCACTTGACACAATCCAACATCCTTTCATGATAAAAACAATCAACCTAAGAATAGAAGTAAACTTCCTCAACCTGATAAATGCCATCTAAGAAAAACCCATAGTTACCCATATAGACACCAAGGGGGGAAAACCGTGGTAGGGTGGGGATGG
Organism: Leucopleurus acutus; assembly: GCF_964270905.1. Taxonomy (NCBI): domain Eukaryota; kingdom Metazoa; phylum Chordata; class Mammalia; order Artiodactyla; family Delphinidae; genus Leucopleurus; species Leucopleurus acutus. The sequence goes on along the minus strand of NC_139148.1, from coordinate 108,720,753 downwards.
TGGTGTGCTGAATTGGGAGATTGGGATTGACATGTATACATGGATGTGTATAAAATTGACCACTAATAAGAATCTGCAGTATAAAAAAACAAACAAAGAAACAACTAATACTAAACTTTCTTTGGGCTATTTGTATGGAAATATGTTAATATAAATGTTTCAGACATTACATGAAATTTCTAAAAATCTTAAAAAAGAAAAAAAAAGAAAAACCCATAGTTACCATCATACTTAATGGTGAAATATTTAATGTTTTTCTCCTAAGATCGGGATCCAAATAAATGTGTCCACTCTCACTGCTTTCTTGTCAAAATTGTGCTTGAGGCTCCAATCAGAGCTATAAGCAACAAAAAGTTATAAAAGGGGTCATTGGATACAATGAGACTGGTATAGGTAAGTCAGAGTGACAGCATGTTGGATCTTGAAGGTCATATTAAGAACATTTGGATTTATTCTGAGAACAATGAGAATATAGAAGAAAGTAATGATATTTAATGGAGAAGACATTCTTTTGCACTTTACTGTTCAAAAATATTATGCATTCTTTTTAATTGTAGTTAACCACACGTTTAAATTTTAAAATGTTGAAATAATTTAAATTTTAAACTGACATTTCTGATTATGTGTCCATCCTAATATAGGTTTAAAATCTGACTTGAATCAAAAACATTCAAAATAGATTTCTCTTTTTGTCACTCCTAGAAACATATTGAAACATGAAAGAAAAGTCCCTGGAAAATTCTTACCTCTTCATTTTAATTTAAATTGAAAATGCAATGCATAGTCAAAGAATATCTGCTGTGATTATTTTTTCATCCTGTGCCCAGAATTCTCCATTCAATACTATGCTGTGAAGGTTAATACCAGCAGCCTTAGTATTGGCTTGGGCTTTATTATTGAAATAAGAAATACTTGCCTGGCACTGATCCCTGGTCAAGGCATGTATTTCTTTTTTTTTCTTTTTTTGTCACTGTGGGTCCAAGGAGTTTCAGGGAGCTTTGTCTCTGATTTTCAGCATTGGTTATTGTTAACACTGAGATTGATGACTTGCACCTGGTCTCAGTGAGGACCCCAGGGTCTGTGACACTGGGGTTGATTACACAGCAAAAATGGGTCTTAAAAGGGAGCATAGTTGAGACCTGTGTCCAACCATTTCAGACAAAACACTGTGAGACAATCTTTGATTGTTATTCATTTATTAACTTTAATGTGGTTTGTATGTTGTATCATGCTCCTGCAATAAACCACACGTTTGTAAGCATTGTCATTTTGGATCCTGCTAGCATTCATTAGCAATGGAACCCTATCTAACTGCCACTTTCAGTGCAGATACCTATTTTCTATTGCCTGATTTCAAACTCTTCGGTACAATTAACAGGCCCTTCCCAAATGGCCTAATTTATCTCTCCAAATGTGTATGTGTCCCTCCTGCTGAATATAATTTTATTACCCAATATAATTTTATTTTTTCCTTTGTATTTTCATAGAAGTGGTTCATCCTGTCATTGTAATACTACTGGATTGAATCATGACTATCTGTTAATACTTTTGTATCCACCCATCCTTAACACATTGTCTGAAGCACAGTAAGTGCTCAACAAACTTTGGATGGATGCATACATGCATGTATGCATGAAAGATTGTCCTTAGGTTTAGCCATACTGCTCTTGAAGTAACATTTCTCTAAAAACAAATGGCACAAAGTGACAAAAACAGTGTGTCTGTAGAAATATATGAAAGCATAAAATCAAATAATATTCCTGACTATCTACTTGACCTTGCTAGTGTTTATAACTGCTTCTATTACCAGCTAATTCTATCCCATTGTTCATTTATTACAATAATCTAACTTGGTCATCACATATAGGAGAAGGCTTCATTGAGCTGCAGTGAAAGTATGGCTCTAAATGTGCCAGGGATAGTTAAATGAATTATAATGTGATATTGGCCAGGGGCTCAGCCTAAAAAATAATGAATGGACAGTTAGCTGATCTGAAAGGAGAGTGCAATGGAAATTTTAAACAATTCACTGATAATCACCCAGGAGGGATTTGGAAAGTATGCTTTTATAGATAACATTCACAAAAAATATTTAAAATTAATGCTTGAAAACCTTCAGCCAAATTTGTTTTAATCCCTATAATATGCAGAGTATTACGATTTGCTTTACCAGTTAGGCTTTGCATCAGGCTTTCATGTTCATGTAAAATACTAAAATGGAACGGAAATTTATACAGCCACTTTTCTAAGAATAACTTCAAGACATTAACCTGGCCAAGAAATGACTGCATTCAGCCAATGAATACACTCTTGAAGTTATGATTTGCTACAATCATTGACCAAGAAGCCAGGCTCCATTAAAAAAAATGTCTTTTCTTCCCATCCCACAGCAATCTGATTTTTAAGCTAATGGAGCTATTGACAGTAAAAGAGTTTTAACCCTCTGCAAAACAACAGCAGCAACAACAAAAATGTTTGCAAACAAACTCCTGTGTTGAGTTATTATAACAGAGGAGTTTAAAATTAAGTGTTGTTGCAGAAAAGCATAATAGGCAACTGTGCCGATAAAATTGGACAAGTTCTGTCCATAAATCAAGGACTTGCTGATAAAATGTTACTTTTTAAGCTCTTGAGTTTACTCAGGTGTTTTTATTGCATTAACATATTTTGAAAACTACAGTTCAATTTGTACTAAGTAGAGTTCTTGCGGTTTTCACAATGTATTCCACAGAAATATGCACATACTTTTTCCCTCTGAATCCCTGAAATACAAAAGTTTAATTTCAACTTTATCTTCAGTAATTTAATGACGTTATTACCCGATACATAGGAGAATAATGTGTGTGTGGGTTTTGTGAGGCATGGTGCTACTTCTCTTCCTTGCAAGTAATAGGGAATAACATATCAAACTCCTGAACATTCATTCTTTAATACATGCCTCATACATCAATATGTACTATCCAATATTTGAATACAAATATAGTTAGCCCTGGTTATTTTACTTCTCCTATGTAAACGGCCTGCCTAAAAATCTAACTACTGTTTATAACAGCATATTTCATCTCTGCCATTTAAAATTTCCTGATCTCCCACTGAGAAGCTGGGTCAGCCCCCTGTGCTCCTACTGCTCTACCAGCGTCTATAACACATTGAATCCAATGACCTCTTTACTCATCTGGCCCCCATACTGAGGAAGTTTCTACAGGGAAAAGGACATGCCTTATCTGTTTTATTGTTAAATTCCCATCACTTAGAGAAAGCCTCACAAATGATAGCTACTTTCTAAACGCTTGAACGGAGTTGGTCATTAAATCAATTATTCATTTGCAAAACTTTATACATTTATTCTAAGTTCATCTTAAATACATTTTAAGAGTTACACCTACAATAATCAATGTTTGATTTGTAGAGCTGGGTAGAAAATTAAACATGAAAGAGATGAAATAAGCTTCATGTCACAACTACAAATTTAGAGAATTTTTGCTCATAGTGTAGAGAAATTGTTTTTATTTCAATTACACTGGACTTATTTTTCCAATTAATAGTAGATTATAGCCATTCTTTCATTACGTGTAACTTTTTGAGAAGTATAAATAAATTTAAGAAAACGAATTCTCTCAATGTGTCAATAGCTCTCACTATTTATATATTCACTATATGATTGTTCAAAGTAAAGAATCAATACCTTTTATCATTGTCTTAAATAACGGAGGCACACCTTTACTTCTTTGAAACAATCAAAAAGTTTTATTTTTAAGTACCGATTGCATGTGCATAAAATTCTGAATTGATTATTGTAAGTACACTTTTCAGAGAGAACTGGAAGAGGTAGCCTTGTGGTGTGATAGGCAGAATAATACCCCCCTCACCCCAAATATGTCCATATCTTAACCCCCCATCTGTGAATATTTTATGTTACATGGCAAGTGAAACTTTGAAGTTGGAATTTAGGCTAAGAACTTTAAATATAGGGGGATTATCCTGGATTGTACATGTGGGCCCAATGTAGTCACACTGGGCTTTAAAAGTAGAAAAGGGAGGCCAAGGAGTCAATCAGAGAGATGTAATGGAAGGATAGAAGGAGAAATCCAAAGTACGAGAGGGACTCAACCGACTACTGCTGACCTTGAAGATGGAGGAAGGAAGCCAAGGAATACTAGTGATCTCTGGAGGGAGAAATGGCCCTCAGCTGATAGGCAGTGAGGAAACAGTATCCTCAGCCTTTTAACCACAATGAACTAAATTTGCCAATAATATAGATAAAATTGGAAGAGGATTCTCCCATGGAACCTCCAGAAAGGAACAAAGCCTTACCAAAGCCTTGATTTTAGCCCATGTCAGACTACAGAGCCATAAGAAAGTAAACTTGTGTTATTTTAACCACTCAATTTGTGGTAATTTTTTTCAGAAGCAATAGGAAACTAATACAGATGGCCTATGTTGAAGGAAGAATAACAATAGCTACTACTTATTGAGCACTTACTATAAGCAAGGAGCATTATACATATTATTTCACTTAATAGTAATAATAATATCCTCATTTGTTAAAATGAGGAAATCAAAGTACATAAGGTCTAAATAACTGTCTAAACTCAGCCAGCTAGTAAGTAGTAGCTTTTAGGTTATTCAAGAGTCTACCTCTGGGCCGTCTTTTAACCAGTATGCTACTCTGCTTTTCAACAGGACTACAGGAACTATCTAAGGAAAGCAAGCTGGGTTAATGCTAAAATTATAAAAAATAGTCATTTATTGAAACTATAATCTATAATTAAATATATACATATGCTCACAGAATCTACTATGTAGTTCTCTACTGAAGTTGGTATACCTTATGGAAATAAGCTTAGAAATAATACTGTATATACAAGTTTTGGTAAAAATATAAAATATATTATTTTTCAGGGCATAAGACACTATCTAACATGTATTGAGCTCTTATTATGAGCAAGGTGCTATATTTCATATGTTATGTACATCATCTCCTTTACTCCTGATAACTCTGTGATATAGGCTTTATTATATATCTCTATTTTGAAGATTAAGAATCTGAGTTTCAGAAAAGTTTTTTAAAAAATCAAACCACCCATGGCTGATTTGTGGCAGAAGAGGGCCTAGTATCCGTGAATGTGACACTCCAAAGTATACCACCTCCTCATGGGCGAGTCAGTGTGAAATGTCACCTACTAGCGGTTTACTTGTTCTACAGAATGGGATAATAATGCAACAGTTGTCTAGTGTGGCTTCAGAGATGATTAAGGAGACAGTAGACATCATATACAATGTCCTTAACAGTGATTTATGGTTCTCAGCCCAGAGGCCCTAATGCGCTAAGACTACCATTCCTGCCCTGGTGACCTCTGTTTCATTTTGGGCTATCTCTAGACAGGCTGTGATCCCAAGAAATTGTGGAGCTTGAAGTTGAAGGTGGAAGGTAAGTGTGGCAGGGATCCAGTCAATCATTAACTGCAATATTCACTGAACCCCCATCATTAACTCCCTTAGGTGTGTTTGCGCACCCTTATGTGGCTCCTTTTGGCAATATTTCTACCTACTTATTGTCATTCCTAACATTTACCCTCTTGGCTTTGAGCGCCAATTGTTTCTACCCATTCATAACCAATAAGTTGTATCCCCAACCTTGGCTCCTGACTGAACTTTAAATCAAATTTTAGTACCCTTTCCTGCTCTGGTTTCATTATATTACCTTATGAAAAATAGGCAAATAGATTATTTTATGCTGTACAGTTCGGCTGTAGGGTAGCTAACAATGCGCTCTCCATGCAAATCATTTATTTTTAAAAAGATCTTTCTCAGGTCATTGGATGAACTGCATATGTAGCTTACTTAAAACACTGAATATTATAGTAACCATATGTGTTTCAAAGGCACTCTGAAAAGCTTTACTTGAAGTTGTTAAGAATTCTCAAAATCATTAACACATACCCGGCTTAAAAGATTCTTAAAAGCATATGCTTGACAAAGTAGAAAGATTTAAATGAGAGGTTTCCTTGATCATGAATACCTTTGTTAGATTTGTTTGAAGATATGCTCTATGAATTTCCTCAGGAAAATTAAAACAACTAATTATCTTGCTTGTAACCTTGCTTACCCCCAAATTTTAAAAACTCTAAAAGCTTTATGTATCTCACATGTGGAGTTTGCTGAATTAAGTTCTATACCATCATTCTTTACTTCTTGGTCTCCCACTGGCAAAAGTGGAATTCTGTCAGTGTATACATTACTTTTCCTCATGGAAGTAACTCCCATTTAGTACAAGCTGAAAGAAGAAGCGATTTCAGAAGTATTCAAGTACTGAGAATTTGTCATACATTTGCCAGGTTGGAAGTATGTAAAAACAAAAGAAAACAAACAAAAAACACAATCGTTTCCTCTGTAGCCAGAATTACAAGATATAGTCTTAGTTCTGTTTCCCAGTATAGATCAAGGCATAACGTTAAGCAACATCTAGATCTGAATGGTACATATCAATTAGTATATGCTAATAGCCGTGATATTGCACATATTAATATTATATATTACTTGTGATTCATTTTTATGTTCTTTACTAATATTTCAACATACATTGATTTTACTTACACTAATACTAAATTAAGCCAACACACTCATTGGAAAAGTGAGAACATTAGTTATGTCAGC